>NC_052147.1:144030586-144330586 GCF_902713615.1 Scyliorhinus canicula | reverse complement strand
TTTATTATTATTGTCCATTCCATCCTGGCACTCTGTTCCTATCAGGGTGTGCCTACACCACATGGACCTGCAGCTGTTCGAGAAGGCAGCTTACCGCCATCTTGTCAGGGGCAATTAAGGGTGCGATACTAACATCCCATGGACAAATTAAAAATAACCTTGCTGAGTGTGAAATGGCTGCCAATCTCTACAAATTACAACAGTGTCTACCTGTCAAAAATAATTTTAATTTGTCAGATGGGGAACTGAGGAGCTGCCCTCTCCTCCGTAAAGTTTAGTGCCACGAGAGGAAGACTGTATCAAGGACCAACTTGCTTCATGTCACCTTTCCCCTTGCGCGTCCCCAAAAACAACCTCTGCAGCTTCACTCATTATCTGTGCCAATTGGATTTTTACTTACAAAGTCGAGCAGGTTAACGACGGACTTGGCAAAGTTGTTGGTCCGAGGCCGGGATGATTGATGTCTCTTGTACTGTGACAGAGAAGAACAGGGAAGGGACATTAGTTCCCGGTGAAACCCAGGTAACGGCCAACATGGTTGAGACAAGAAAGGTTACAGCACCTGTTCTGGCAGAGCAGCAAGGATGAGCACGGTAACTGCCGAGGTTCTGTGACTACAACACTGTCTGAGAGACAGAGCGGAGACTGCAGACAATGGTGCTACCCACCCCCCCCCCCCCCCCCCCCCCCCCCCCCACCCCCCAATCCCACCCCACCCACCTCAACCCCCACAAGGGTCGATGTTGAAACCTCTCCAGTTTTTGACGTATTTTAATGACCTGGATTGAGAAAAGCAGGGCAGAGTATCTTAAAATGAAAGAACAAATTGGAACTGAAGTATATTTGAATACTGTAACTGGAAATCTAAAGGTAGAATTTGATTTTGTGGTAAAAGTATTTTCATGAATGGCAGAATTGCCCCATGAAAGAAAATAATCTTTATTGGGAAGTTAACTGGTTTAAACTGGTGATTGTCTCCTTGCAATGTGTGTGCACAGGCTGCCCTCTGGTGGTTGAACAGGTGAAGTACAGGAGACTGGACCCAAAGCAGAGAGAGTGGTTTCTCCCCATCCATAATAATTACTCATATTGCAGTCTGCAAAGATTACTGTTGACTCTTGACAGGTAGTCGTAAATTACAAAGGGTAAGATATAAAAATTGCTGTTTGTTCTTCTGTGTAAGTTTAAACTCCCGTTAACTGTCTCTCTGAAAATGTAACATTCATTTACCCGGGTTTGAAGTTATTTGCGCGCTATCATCGAGTAGTGTCCATCAGATCCTTAACACAACCCATCCCAGCCCCTGCAACCTGGAAAACTGAACAGTTTCCTCTTTCCCTCATGCACAACATTCAGCTTTAGTTAAGGTACCAATAATTCGAGATTCCACCCCCCCCCCCCCCTCGCTCTGGTTTCCTGTCCGTGTATGAGTGAAGGAGGCCTTCCCACGTCACATCCAAGAGCCCAGCTTTCAAGCTATGCCCCCTTGTGTCCGCTTGAAGCAGTGCTGCCTGGTGCTCGAACAACATTCCACCGGCGGGAAGGGCCGCAAAATCCCACCCACTGTATAATGTTGATGTTTGCGTGAGTGGCTCCGACAACGCAAACTGACCGTGAGATGGGGTAGATCGTAAGAGGTATTGAAGCTCCCTACCATCTTGTGGTCGTTAACAATCATCAGTTCCAGGTACTTCATTTCGTAGAAGACGCTGTTGCGGTGAGCCTGAGGAGACAGAAGTTGATTGGTCAGCCCATTCAACAGACATGGGGTCACCAACCCGCTGCCCCTGCGCCCCAGCCAATGTCAACGCTCCCTTAGCCTGGGAAATAACCTGCCAGATGGACTGTCAATGGGGAACAGGGACACTTGCATTTACTTTGCACCTCAAAATAGGGGCTGGTTTAGCACAGGGCTAAATCGCTGGCTTTTAAAGCAGGCCAAGGCAGGCCAGCAGCACGGTTCAATTCCCGTACCAGCCTCCCTGAATAGGTGCCGGAATGTGGCGACTAGGGGCTTTTCACAGTAACTTCATTTGAAGCCTACTCGTGACAATAAGTGATTTTTCATTTCAAAATACATATAAAGAATCCTGATAGTGCAGGAGGAGGCCATTCAGCCCATTGGTCTGCACCGGCCCTCTGAAAGAGCTCCCTACCTTGGTCCACTCCCCCAACCCATCCCCACGGCGTAACGTCACCTAAACTGCACAGCTTTTGGACTTTTAAGGTGCAATTTTAGCATGGACAACATGCTTCCCAGAAATCAGTCAGTAAAGAATACATAGACTTTTGTAGCACTATCAAATACAGCAACCATTACCTATAGGGATTATGCAAGGGCATTGGGATGAATGGATGGATGGTTGGATGGATGAGGGTTAGGAGCTCTGGACTGATGATCCAAGCAAATCGAGACGGGCTTTCCAACTACATCGCCTTGGCACACTCCAACTTTGCTTCAGGACCCAGAAAACCCGAGCTCTGCCCACCTGCGTCTCCGAGGGGGGGACAGCAACATGGTGGGTACGGGCAGAGATGATGGGCTCAGGTTTGAGGCCAGGAAGTGTCCCCACTCGCATTTCCCAAGCCCAACACTGAAATCCAGTCCCCACTCTCCATTTCCTGTTTCTGTAGCCAGCTTGCCCCTGACTTTGCCTGTTCTGACCTTAGCCATGAGTCCACTATGCATTCTCTTCTTTTGTTACGATTAATGCTCGACTGTGAGGTGGGCCAGGAGTCAGTCACAGCTAACCCATTCCCGGCAAACTTCGCGGACATTCCGATCGGGGTAATGAAAGTTTGATTGGGGGGGGGGGGGGGGGGCACTTACCGCTCTCCTTCTCCTGCGGGTTCGCAGCCAGGGTACATCCGCCAGAAAAGACCATGTCATATCAGCCCGACTTCGATTCCCTGAAAGAGATCATGGGAGACAGGTCACCAACAGCACCCAGTGTAACTCAGCCAGCTTTCACTGAAACCGTTCGTAACGGATATCATTCCCAGGGTAGGTTTTAAACCACGGATTAAAGCAGATGGCAAAATAGAGAGATTTGATGAAGGAAAGGCAGAGCTTACAGCCTGGACAGCTGACAGCGCAGCTGCCAAATGGTGCAGTAAGGCGAGTGGGGGTGCACTGGAGACCAGAGTTGAAGGAGGGCAGAGATCTCACAGTGCTGTAGGGCTGGAGGAGCAAAATGAGGGAAAGGCCACGGAGGGATTTCAACACAAAAATGTGAAGTTAAAAATCAAGGTGTTGTTGAACTGTAAGTCAGCGAGCAAGGAAAGGTGTTGGGCGAGTGGGAACTGGAATGATTTGGACATGGGCAGCAGAGCTTTGGATGAGCTGAACTTTAATGAGAGTGGGGAATAGGGGTTAGCCAGAACAGAATGGAATAATCAAGTCTCCAGCTCCAAGAGAGAGTCAAATATTTGAAAGGGATTTCTTAAACATGTATCCGGTGTGTGTATTCTGTGCACATGTGAGCGTATATGTAGGGATCTCAAGTGGGGACAGGGAAAGAACTAGCTATGATAACCCAGGTATCCTGTTTGTGGGAGGCACAGTGGTGCAGTGGTTAGCACTTCTGCCAATGGCACCGAGGGGCCAGGTTCGATCCCGGCCCTGGTGCAGGGTAGGTGGATTGGCCATGTTAAATTGCCCCTAATTGGATAAAAAATTATTGAATACGCTCAATTTATTTTTTTTTAAAAGGGACCTTGTTTGCCTCACGGTGTTGAGTGAGAGACCAAGAGAAGAGTCAGTTCCCTGAGCAAGATTCAGGAGAGAAAACGTCAGGCGGCGGGATTCTCCATTTCTGAGTCTAAGTGTTGACGCCAACACAGAATTCTGGGCTTTCACGCCAGAAAAGAGGGCGCCGCACTTGGACCGATTCCGCAACTGTTAAAATTGCATTTTTTGAGGAGTTGACCAGGTGGGTAGATGAGGGTAGTGCAGTCGATGTAGTTTAGATAATTTCAGCAGAGCCTTTGACATGGGGCGCAATTTAACCAAAATATTTCTCCACACGCGATTGACCGGAAAGAATTCTCAGTGTGGTAGTGAGCGGGAACTGCTGCTAACTTCCTGGCGCTCATCCAGCAAGGCTGGCAGTACAATACAACATTAATTTGTCTAGTTAGGGAGGCCCCACGGGCTTCACACCGCAAATGAAGGCTCGCCAACCGATTCACTGGGGTCGCATATGCCAGCTCCTGACTAACATGTCAAGCAGCACAAACAGCACTTGTACAGCCAACCCCACTCAGCTCGCAGCCATGTCACCGAGAAGACCAACCCCAGGATTTGGAGACTTAGCTGCTCTTAGATGCGGTTGAGGCCAGGAGGGATGTCCTCTTCCCCCAAGGGTCCCGGAGGGTGAGCCACAGGGGGCCAGTGCTGCCTGGGATGAAGTGGCAACTGTCAATAGTTCGGGCAGCATTACCAGAAGGACAGGCCTCCATTGCAACAAGAAGGTCAACGATCAATACTGGGCCGCATGTGTGTGTTGGCCGCCAATCCGAAACCTTCCCACTCTCACGCAAAAGCCCCCAACCATTCCTTCACCGCCCCGCCAACCCTCCCTTTACCCCCAACCCACCCATAACCCCCAACTTTTCCTTCACATCTCCCAACCCAACCTTCACCCCCACAATCCTTCCTTCACATCTCCCAACCCTTCCTTCACCCCCCCAACTCTTTCTTCACCCCCACAACCCTTCCTTCACCCCCCAACTCTTCCTTCACCCCCGCAACCCTTCCTTCACCCCAACTCTTCCTTCACATCTCCCAACACTTCCTTCACCCCCACAACCCTTCCTTCACATCTCCCAACACTTCCTTCACCCCCACAACCCTTCCTTCACATCTCCCAACACTTCCTTCACCCCCACAACCCTTCCTTCACATCTCCCAACCCTTACTTCACCCCCCAACCCTCCCTTTACCCCAAACCCACCCTTCACCCCCCCAACTCTTCCTTCACATCTCCCAACCCTTCCTTCACCCCCCCAACCCTTCCTTCACATCTCCCAACGCTTCCTTCACCCCCACAATCCTTCCTTCACATCTCCCAACCCTTCCTTCACCCCCCAACTCTTTCTTCACATCTCCCAACCCTTCCTCCACCCCCCCAACCCACCCTTCACCCCCACAACCCTTCCTTCACATCTCCCAACCCTTCCTTCACCCCCCAACTCTTTCTTCACATCTCCCAACCCTTCCTTCACCCCCAACTCTTCCTTCACATCTCCCAACCCTTCCTTCACTCCCCCAACTCTTCCTTCACATCTCCCAACCCTTCCTTCACCCCCAACCCTTCCTTCACATCTCCCAACCCTTCCTTCACATTCCCCATGGTGAACCACACTTGCGGCTAACACTTCCCTCTCTGTATCTCCGCAGGAGAAGCTGTCCCACAATCGCCTGAGAGGGGCCAAACTGGCGGCAGGGTGCCAGACATCAGGATCCTCACCAACTTCAAGGAACAGCCCCTGTAGGTTACAGGGGTGGCTGAGGACCAAGTGGTCACCAACATGGAGGTCAGACATGCCGCAGAGTTTAAGGTCCACCGGGCCTCACCCAGAGGACCTGTCAAACATGATTTGCTAATGCCATACTGACTGACCCATCCCTCCCACACCATGTGTTCATTCTTCCGCAGGACCTCCAGCCAATGGCACCGGTCCATCTGGGGTTGTCCCCCCTCCCTGCCATGAGAACACATCAGAGGAGAGATCCAAGGATGAATCCATTGATGCATCACAGCTTTCATTCCCACCCTCCACCAGCGCAGAGACACGCACCTCGGTGGGCAACATTAGTAGTCAACTTCTGGGCCACCCAAGGACTTCCGGTGGCAGCCATGGAGTGAGTGGTCACACACAGGGAAGCTCCGACTTGAAGGCATTGATTTGAGTGCTTTTTGCCTGAAAACGTAGGAAGTTTGACTGGAAAGTGTAGCTGAAGGTGTGGAGAAGAGGTTCGCCCCGGGAGTGGCAAGTCTGCTGATTATCAGACCCGGCAGAAGGTTTCAGATCTGGCCAAGGAACTGGATGAGCCCTGTGGCACAGCAACAATCGGGAAGATGGTGGAGGGGGAAGGGTTGTCGCATGTTGGAAAATCCCAGATGGAACAGCTGAGGGTGTTCATCAGAGAGGAGTTCTGCCAGCAACGAAAAGAGATGCAGGAATATTAATTGAAGGCCATCGAAGGAGCGGTTGCACCCCCGAAAGGCACGATGGAGACAGTGGAGAAGTGCTTGGAGGTACAGAGATCACAGATCCGGGAGATGGAGAGGGTGATGTTCGACCACAGTGATCGGGTGGTAGCATTTGAGGCGGAGGTGGGGCACAAGTCGCTAAGGGCAAAGGTAGGGATCCAGAAGGCAGAACCTTCATATCGTTGGTCTGCCTGAGGGTGTGGAAGGCACAAGTGCTACGAGGTACATCTCGAGGATGCTGGCAGGGCTGCTGGCGGAGGGGTTACTGGACATGGTCCCAGAGGTGGATAGAATGCACAGATCTCTAAGGCAGAAGCCAAGAGCGGGAGAGTCTCTCCAGGGATGATTGTGAGGCTCCACAAGTTTGCGGTAAAGAAGAAGATCCTGCGGTGGGCCAGGGAGAAGTGGAACTGCGAATGGGAGGGGAACAAGGTCCGAATCTATCAGGACATTGAAGCGGAGCTGGCGAACAGATATGCTGGGTTTAACAGGGCCAAGGTGGCTCTTTATTGAAGGCAGATCAAGTTTGGGGTGCTACACTTGGCGAAACTGTGGGTGACGTTTGAAGGCCGAGAGTACTATTTCAAAACCGCAGAAGAGGCAAATGGCTGTACTCAAGATCATAAACTGGGAGAGAACTGAATGTTCCTGGGAGGCGGAGGAGTTGGAACAGAGTTTGGAAGATGCGAATAGTGTGGGGGCAGCAGGGTGGGTTTTCTTTCTTCTCGGGTGGGGTGATTTTATTGTTGTGTGTATGTGTTTAGGGGCAATAAATTTGTACGGGTGGAGGAGGTGAGCTGTGGCTTTGCATGCATCGTTGTTTGGGTGGGGGAGGGGGAGGTCCACCACGTGGAGCTGTTTACACAGAATAAGGAAGAAAGGGTGGGGGGAGGGCAGGAGCCAACGGGCGGGCTGGTGAACAGAAGAGAGGTGGGGGAGATGGCCGCGGGAGTTGGCAAAAGGGGAGGGGAGGCAGTGTTGGAGGAGCAGCGTGGTCATGGATGGAGAAGGGGCCATCTTGGATGGGCCCGGTTCAGGGCGATATCAAAGGAGGTAGAATTGGAACGGGATGATGGTGGATGTTAGAGGGCAGTGGAGGCGTAACCCTCTGATAAGGTTCGTAACATGGAGCGTGCGGGGGCTGAACGGGACAGTGATGAGGTCTCAGGTCTTTGCGCACTTAAGGAGCTCGAAGGTGGGGATGGTCTTTCTGCAGGAGATGCACCTCCGGGTGATGAATCAGGTTAGGTTGAGAAAGGGATGGGTGGGTCAGGTATTCCATTCGGGGTTTGATTCAAAGTCACGGGGGGAGGGGAATCCTGCTGAGCAAAAGGACGAGGTCTGTAGGAGCCTAGGAAGTGTGGGACCCAGGGAGGATATATGTGATGGTGAGCGGGGTGCTGGAGGGGATGTTGGTGGTGCTAGTGAATGTAAATGCACCGAATTGGGATGACATGGGGTTTGTGAGGGGGTTGCTGGGATCAATTTCAGACCTGGACACACATCAGTTGATTATGGGAGGGGACTTTAATTGCTGTTGGAGCCGAGGGTGGACAGGCCAAGCCCCAAGTCAGTGGAAAGGCCAAAGGTGCTGAAAGGGTTTTAATGGAAAGGATGGGAATGGTGGATCCGTGGAGGTTTCACAACCCAGGGGAGACGGAGTATTCCTTCTTCTCGTATGTGCACAAAGTATACACCAGAATCGATTTTTCTATGATGAGTCGAGAGGTGTTGGTGGGGGTGGTGGGTGCGAAGTATATGGGAATCGCGATTTTTGACCACGCACCACACTGGCTGAAGGTTTGTCTTCGCTCGAGACAGGAGCAGAGGGCAGGATAGAGGCTAGACCCGGGGCTGGTAGCGGAAAGAGGGTTCTGCGATAAGGTGTGATCATTGATTAAGGACCACGTGGAGCTGAACC
This sequence comes from Scyliorhinus canicula, assembly GCF_902713615.1. Classification (NCBI taxonomy): domain Eukaryota; kingdom Metazoa; phylum Chordata; class Chondrichthyes; order Carcharhiniformes; family Scyliorhinidae; genus Scyliorhinus; species Scyliorhinus canicula. The sequence continues at coordinate 144,322,447 of NC_052147.1, read as the reverse complement.
AAAATGGGGAGATATCGGTGGCCACATTCTGGGAAGGTCCAGGAACAGATTATCTTGTTCAAGGCGCACGGAGATAGGAGGAGGCGAGACGAGTATGCACGATTATTGGGTGACATAGTCGAGGTAGACAAGGAATATTCGAGGGCCTCACCGAGGAGGGATTGGTGAAGAGAAAGAAGTTACAGGGGCAGTTCAATAGTTTGATGGCAGGGAAGGCAGGGGGGCAGCTACGGAGGGCGAGGGAGGAGCAGTATGAATCTGGAGAGAAGGTGAGCCGCAGGCTAGCCCATCAGCTACAGAGACAGGCCTGAGGGTACGGACAGGGAAGGGGGAGGTTGTGTCAGAGCTGGGGAGATAAATGAGGCGTTCAGGAGTACGCTGAGAAATTGTGTCGGGCCGATGAGGAAGGGGATATGGGGTAGTTTCTGGATGGGCTGGAATTCCCATGGCCGGGTTTGGAAAAGGGGCAGGCGCTGAACGAACCATTAGGGTTGACAGAGGTGGTGAAAAGCATAAAAGGGATGAAGTCGGGGAAGGCACCGGGGCCGGACAGCTACCCGGTGGAATTGGATAAGGAGTTTGCAACAGAGTTGGCACCACATTTATTGGAGCGTTTAGCAAGGTGCTGGAGAAGGGGGAGCTGCTGGAGACACTGACCCAGGCGACAATCACATTAATTCCAAAGAAATGGAAGTCCTAGGAAGGTTTGGGTTTGGGCCAAAGTTTGTGACATGGGTTTATCTGTTGTACGTGGCCCCAGTGACGAGTGTACGGACCAAGGAGATGAGTTCACAGAGCTTGGGGTTGCACAGGGGAATGAGGCAGGGGTGTCCGCTGTCACCGCTCTTGTTCGTGCTGGCAATAGCCCTAAGGGGGTCAGCAGAGTGGCAGGGGATTACGAGAGGGAGTAGGGAACACCGGGTGTTGCTGTGTGCAGACAACCTGCTTTGTTCTTGTCAAACCCGCTGGAGAGTATGGAGTGAATTATGAGCTTACGAGAGGTTCGGGGCTTTTACGGCTAATAATTAATAATAATCTTTATTATTGTCACAAGTAGGCTTACATTAACACTGCAATTACGTTACTGTGAAAATCCCCTAGTCACCACACTCTGGCGCCTGTTCGGGTACACAGAGGGAGAACTCAGAATGTCCAATTCACCTGTAAGCTGAATATGGGAAAAAGTGAGGTGTTTCTGGCAAATGAGGCGGTTGGGGAGCGAATTTAGGGGCGTTGCCATTCAGGGTAGTCACAGATATGTTCAGGTATCTGGAGGTCCCGGTGACGGGGTGTGGGCGACGAAGCACAAATGGAACTTAATAAAGTTGGCGGAGGAGATAAAGGAGGATTTTAGGAAATGGGATACGTTACACCTGACAATGGCGGGAAGGGTCCAAGTGTCCTGCCAAGGTGTCTATTTGAATTCCAGACCCTCCCGATCTTCATTTCGAAGGCCTTTTTCTGGAAACTGGACGCAGCGATCTCTGAGTTTATATGTTACAGAGGCAGAGGCAGAAAGGGGGGTTGGCGCTAACAAATCTGCTGCACTATTGTTGGGCGGCGAATGTGGAGAACGTGATGTGGTAGTGGGGAGGGGAGGGGTTAGAATGAACATAGAACATACAGTGCAGAAGGAGGCCATTCGGCCCATCGAGTCTGCACCGACCCACTTAAGCCCTCACTTCCACCCTATCCCCGTAACCCAATGATCCCTCCTAACCTTTTTTGGTCACTAAGGGCAATTTATCATGGCCAATCCACCTAACCTGCACATCTTTGGTCTGTGGGAGGAAATCACTGCACACGGAGGAAACCCATGCAGACACGGGGAGAACATGCAGACTCTGCACAGACAGTGACCCAATGGGGAATCGAACCTGGGACCCTGGCGCTGTGAAGCCACAGTGCTATCCACTTGTTCTACCGTGCTTCCCGGAATGCGTTAGGATGGAGGAAGAATCCTGTAGAGGGTCCAGCCTGAGGGCCATGGCGACGGCGACCCTACCACTGGCACCGAGGAGATATACTGAGAGCCCATTGTACAGTCCACACTTTGGAACTGTGGAAGCAGCTCAGGAGATATTTTAGGATGGAAGGGATGTCGGTGCTGACACCATTATGTGAGAACCATGGGCTCAAGCCAGGGGAGACAGATGGCATGTGGAGAGTAGTGGGGCTGGTGAGGGCGAGGTATCTTTACCTGGAGGAGAGGTTAGCAAGTCTGGAAGAGCTGCGGGAGAGGATAGAGCTCCCGAAGGGAAGCAAATATAGGTACGCGCAAGTGAGGAACTTTGCACGGAAGATATGGAAACGGTTTCCCAAGCTGCCGAAATATGCCCGATTGGAACGCTTGCTGCTTCCGATATGGAAAGGGAGAGTAGGATTGGCGATGTATATGGATGGCTGGGGGAGCAGGGGGTGCCTAAGTGGCGAGGATTAAGGAGAAATGAGAGGACGAGTGGGGGGGAGATAGGTTGGGGAGTGTGGAGTGAGACGCTGCGCAGGGTGAATTTGACCTCCTCGTGTGTGAGGATGAGTTTGGTACAGTTTAAGATGGTGCACAGGGTGCACATGACTCAGGAGAGCATGAGTGGGTTCTTCTACGGGGTGGCGGATGAGTGTGAGATGTGTGGGGGAGGACCAGCGAACCATATACATGTGTTCTGTGGCTGTGAGAAGTAGGAGAGATACTGGGAGGGGGTGTTCGGGACACTAGCAAAGATTGTAGGGGTCGGGCTGGAACCAATGATGCCGATGTTTGGAGTATCAAAAGTGCTGCAGCCGATGGAGGGGAGGAAGGCCGATGTCCTGGCTTTCCCCTCTCTGGTTGCCCGGCGAAGAATTTTGCTGGAATAACAGTCGCAACACTGCCGGGGGTGGGGGCTTGGCTGGGGGACCTGTATAACTTCCTCCGTTTGGAGAAGATTAAGTTTGAATTGAGGGGATCAGCGGAGAGATTTGAGACACAGTGGGGACTGTTCACGACCATGTTTGAGGAACTGTTTGTCGCGCGGGGGGGGAGGGGGGGGGGGTGTTGAAAAGGGGGGGTGTTGAAAAGGGGAAATACTTGCACAAACTGCTAATCGTGAGATGTGGAGAGTGGTTCTCCGACTTATTTATGTTTTTGTGCTTCTGTTTGGAATATGGATAGATGGAGTCGAATGCACATCGGATGCAGGGTAACTTGATAAGGTGGATTCAAAACTGGCTGAGCTGTAGGAGACAGGATGATGGCAAACGGTTGTTTTAGTGTCGAGAAGTCAGTGGCCAGTGGCATACCACAGGGCTCTGTGCTGGGTACCCTATTGTTTGTTATTTACATAAACGATATCAATGACAATGTAGGGGTAGGATCAGTAAGTTTGCAGATGACACAAAGATTAGCCAGGTGGTTAATAGTGAGGTTGAGTGTCTTGGGTTACAGGAAGATATAGGTGGGATGGTTAAATGGGCAAGTAGGTGGCAGGTGGCACACTGAAAAGTGCGTGGCGATACACTTTGGAAGGAGCAGTTTTACAGAATTTGGTGAACGGCATGATACGAGGAAGCTCCGAGGAACAAAGGGAACTTGGCGTGTTTGTCCATAGATCTCTGAACGCCGAAGGGCAAGTTAATAAGGACACCTGCCCGTATCAATTGAGGCACAGATTACAAAAGCAGGGAGCTCATGTTGGAGTTTGGAGAACTTTGGTGAGGCCACAGCTGGAGTACTGTGTGCAATTCTGGTCGTCACATTAGGAAGGAGGTGATTGCAGTGGAGGGGGTGCAGAGGTGATTCACCAAAATGTTGCCTGGGATGGAACATTTAAGTAATGAAGAGAGGTTCGATAGGCTTGGGTTGGTTTCTCTAGAGCAGAGAAGACAGGTGTGACCTGATTGAGGGGCATGGACAGGGTGGACAGGGAGCAGCTGTTTCCCATAGTTGAAGGATCAGTCACGAGGGGACACAAAAGTTGACGGTGAGGGGCAGGAGGTTTAAGGAGGATGTGAGAAAAACTTTTTTACCTAGAGGGTGTTGACGGTCTGGCATGCACTGCCTGTGAGAGTGGTAGAGGCGGGATGACACATCCTTTCCAAAGTACCTGGATGAGTATTTGGCATGCCAGAACATTCATGGATATGGGCCAAGTGCTGGCTAATGGGATTAGTCAGGTGATTATCACGTATTAGTCCAGACTCGATGGGCCAAAGGGCCTCTTCTGCACTGTGTAATTCTGTGAAGATAAACCAAGTTGTGCTAAAAACTGGCAGCAGGAAAGTGCAGCTGAGGGCGATGGAATTATTGGACTGGGCCAAGAGGTTGGTGATCATCGAGAAATAAAAGCAATCTCTGAGAAGAGAAGTGCTGACTCGCAGTCTAACACCTGGCCATGGCTGTGGCTCCTCAGTGTGACTGATCAAAGCCTTCCCAGCCTCTTTGTTTCAGCAAGGATGCTTTCCCCCTGTGAACTCACCCCAGTGGCCCTGGCCAGCTGCTGGAAGGTCAAAAAACAAGTTGTGGAATCCAGAAATGAGGGTTGAAACAGTTTTTAAATGCCTTTTACTTACCTTAATAACTTACCTGACAGACCCAAGGGGTTTTCCCCACTCACTTTCAATGCTGCCCCGCAGATACACAAACGAGTAGCATTTAATGCTGGCAACGGTGGTCACATCCAAAATTTGAAAACATGTGAACATACAAATTGAGAGGATGGATAGGCCACTCGGTCCCTCGAACCTGCTCCCTCATTCAAGTAGCTCATGGCTGATCAGATTGCAACCCCAAACCCTCATTTCTGTCGGTCCCCGATAACCTTTCACCCCCCGCTTGCGAATCAAGAATCGATCAAACTCTGCCTTAAAAATATTCAAAGATTCTACTTCCACTGCCTTTTGAGAAAGATCGTTCCAAAGACTTGCGACACTCGGAAAAAAAAGGATTCTCCTCATCTCTGTCTTAAATGAGCGACCCCTTATTTTTAAACAGTGACACCCCCAGTTCTCGATTCTCCCACAAGAGGAAGGCTGGCGAGAGCCCCATGTTGCCTCCTATGGGGAAAGGCTGCCATATTAAATGCCAATCAGGCATTTAGGTGGCCAGCGGTGGTGGGTCTTCTCCTGAATCAAGGACCCCCGGATCAGATATCTCGCCCCACCCCTGAGAGATGACCGCCAATCAGAGGCCGGCAGCTGGCCATTGCATGCAGCACCACTGGACATATCGACAAACGCCGGTAATACACCCAACAGAAGCCCAGGATCAGCGAGGTACTTCGGGCAACAGGTGAGCGGTATTTTTTTCTCATTGGTTCATTAACGGGATTTGGGCATAGCTGGCTAGGCCAGCACTAATTGAATCGGCGGTACGCAGACTGGGAGTCGGGCAGAGATGGGAGAGGGGGAGTTGGAGGTAAGGACAGTGGGACTGGCTCTCAATTTCTGTCCCACCACCCCTCCACCCCCCCCCCCCCCCCTTCAATTTTTCTAATGCTACATCCCTCAATCAGGCACTGAGTGTCTATGAGAGAGGCACCCCTCAGCCCCAGACAGGGTGTACCTTTTGGGCTTCCAACGTGGAAACTGCCCATCAGGCAGGATGAGGTCTTTAAGTGGCCATTATTTCCTGAAGGCCTTAATTGGAGGGTAGTCCACAAGCTTTCACACCCTGGACTTAATCAGGGCAGATGCAGTTAGGTGGTGGGATCCCCATCCAGCACCTGTACTCCTCACCCCCAGCTCTCGCCTCGTTACGGGGAGGACATTAATTTCCCCCTAATGTCAATCCCAGGGGATTTAACTCCCTACATGCCACACATAAACCGACTTCCCCTTGCCTGGGACAATAACCCCCGCAGAACCTGGGGCACACACAGGAACAGGAGTAGGCCATTCAGCCCATCGAGCCTGCTCTGCCATTCAATACAATCATGGCTGATCGATCACTTCAATACCTTTTACACCCACTATCCCCATAAATCTTTACATTATTATTAATCAAAAATCTATCAATCACAGATTTAAACATACACAATGACTGAGACTCCACAGCCCTCTGGAGTACAGAATTCTAAGATTCACAATCCTCTTTGTAAAGACGTTTCCCTGCATAAGGGCTTCCTTCTTATTTGGAGATTGTGCCCACGGTTCTAGACTCCCCGACAAGGGGAAACATCTTATTTGTATCTACTCTGTCTATACTTTTAAGCATTTTGAAGGTTTCAATGTGATCAACTCTCATTCTTTGAATCTTCAGAAAATACAGGCCCAGTTTGTCCAATCACTCTTCATAAGACAGTCCCGGCATCTCTGGAACAAGTCTGGTCAACCTTTGTTGCCCCCCCTTTGTAATAATATCCTTTGTGCGGGAAGGGACTGCACACGGGACTCCAGGTGCGGTCCAACCAAGCTCCTGTATAATTGAACAAGGCCTCACTACTCCGGTACACAGCAGTCTAAGATGTCAACATCAGCAATGACTCCAATTACCAGAATCAATGTTTTTTTCTGCCAATCCAACTGGGATCCGGTGTACTATGTGGGGCCGCGGCGAGTTCTCCTGGAATAAAAAACAGGAAAACATTTCTCCATCAGCCAGCATATGTCACATATCTATTTGCTGTGATTGAGAGTTTTGAAATTTGGAAGGAGCAACAGCAAAAGTGTCTAAAAGTGTTTCTCGTTGTATTTGAACATTATGCAAATTAAGATATAATTCGCTGGTTCAAATGCTATTAGATGGATATAATTCTATTCTTTGACTGCATATACTGTAATAACGCGTGGGCATATCGCTAATCAAAAATCCATTCAATTTACCTATTGCAGAAAAAAGCTAGATAACTTTATGCAGGCATAGGATCTTGATATTTATTCACTCTACGACTTTGAAAATTGAATTGAGGCAGTTTTCTCAACATGTCCGCCTCCTGTTTCGATTTCTTGGCAATCGATTGCCATCTTTGTTCAACAAACTTGTAAAGGTCCTTCCTGTCTATTCCCTTATTTCCCCTCTCATTTATTTGGCCATTATCATTTTTGATTCATGGATGATTAATGGACATGTATCTTTAAATCAAGCAGCAGAATTCAGAAGTTGCACGAGAGAACATTCTGCTAGTCTCTACTTGTTTGAACAGGAGCTGCAGACTTGTCGGCACCAGAGAGAGAGATGGGTGAGACTTGGTTTGATAGATTGGCTGAGGGTCAATGAATTGGCCCAAAAAGGCTGTACTTTGCCCAGTAACAGGTGGTGATCCCAGTGGAATGATTTTCAAAATTCCATGGAGTTTCAATTTTGACTATTAGCAGCACAAAGGCAAAGATGTTCTCTATCTTTCTCCAGAAAGGCTGTGAATGTTGTATTCCTGGAGTGGCAGAGAATGAATGAATCTACAGAAAACCCATTACAGGCTGCAAAGAAAGATAATTGGCCTGTGAGTGCTGTATTTTTGAAACTACAGAGACCTGAATGAACCTACAATAAAACCACAAACTAAAAGCAAGGTTTGAAGAGGAGTACGGTGCTGGAACCCACCATCTGAAACAAATACTCTTTTTTTCCTTTGCTTATGTTTTTATTTACTCCTTTCTTCGCTACTGTGTTTGTCTGTCTTGTGTGTGTGTGTGTAGAGGGTGGGTGATGGGGGGTGGGGTGGGGGGTTGCAAGTTAAAGTGGGGAATCAGGAATTAGATAACATTTAACCAGTTGTATTTACTGCATATTTCATTATGGTTCTTGTTATAAACAGTAATTGTAACAGACTTTGGGAAACCCTAAGATGGTTAAAGGCACTATATAAGTGCACTAAAACCATGCACAATACTCCATGAGTAGTCTCACCAATGCCTTGTATAGTTGCAACAACACTTCCTTACCTTTATACTCAATTCCTTTTGCTATAAATGACAACATTCCATTTGCTTTCTTTACTATCTGCTGTACCTGCACGCTCGTTTTCTGTGACTCATGAACGAGGACACCGAGATCCCTCTGCAACTAAGCACCCTGAAGTCTGTCCCCATTTAGATAATTAGTTGCCTTCCCATTTTTCCAACCAAAATGCATAACCACACACTTATCCACGTTAAACTCCATCTGCCACATTTTGGCCCACTCTCCTAACCTATCTGTATCCATTTGTAAGGTTCTTACTTCCTTACTGGAACTTACTGTCCCACCTATTTTGTGTCATCCGCAAATTTGGCTATAGAACCTTGTATCCAAGTCATTATATAGGTTGTAAATAGCTGGCCCCCAAGAACCAAACCCTGTGACACCCCACTAGTTACATTTTGCCACCCAGACAAAGACCCATTTATCCCGACTCTCTGAATAAGTACTGTGTTATGTTCCGAAGGTCCGTGCAATTTCTTTTTTTTTAAATAAATTTAGTGTACCCAATTCATTTTATCCAATTAAAGGGGCAATTTAGCGTCGCCAATCCACCTAACCTGCACATCTTTGGGTTGTGGGGGCGAAACCCACGCAGGCACAGGGAGAATGCGCAAACTCCACACAGACAGTGACCAAGAGCTGGGATCAAGCCTGGGACCTCGTTGCCGTGAGGCAGCAATGCTAACCACTGTGCCACCATGCTGCCCCCAGGGTCCGTGCAATTTCTATCAGTTGGGAGGACAGGCTCCAATGCAGAATGGTTGATAATTCAGCAGGCTCAATGTCATGTCCATTGATAGATTACACTGTTTCAAATCTCCAGAGTGAGTCAACCTTAGATGATCTCTGGTCAAAGGCGAGAAGTGGGTGAAGAAGACTCGAAAGACTTGCACTTATACAGTGCATAACCACCCTCCGTCCAAATAACCAATTAAGTACTTTTGAAGCCTAGTCACATTTGTAATGGAGGAAAAATGGCAGCTAATCTGTACACAGCAAGCTCCCACAAACAGCAATGTGACAAAGATCAATCTGTTTCTGGTGATGTGATTGATGTTAAAGTCACAATGTGAAAGTTACTGTCAATTACTGTTTCCCTTGGGGTAATAAACTTGGTGCTCTTGCCCAGTCTTGTCTACGAATGACTCTAACCTCACACCTCGGATGTCACACACCAGACTGTTCTTGCAGTGGCCTAGCAAACCGCTGAGTTGTATTAAAACTACTGCAAAAAGTGCCCTCATCACACAGACTGCAGCGGTTCAGGAAGGTGGCTCACCAGCACCTGCTCAAGGGCAATTAGTGTCGGGAAACAGATGTTGACCTTGCTAGCGACGCTTCCATCCCGAGAGACATGAGCTACATTAACAATTACGAGGTCTTTCCCGTGTCTCCGTGGGTCTCACCCCACAACCCAAAGATGTGCCCCTTGGGCACTTTAAATTTAATTTAAAAAAGAAATTTAAAAAAAAAACAATTTCGAGGTCTGTCATATCAACAATATTGGTGGCACTACCATCCACCAGTATGAAATAAATAATAGTTGGCACTCACCTCTGTGTGTGTCTGCTCCAATGGCTCGATGATATACGTATAGTTACCATCATCAAACATGCCACTAGAAAGAGAAAGAGAGAGACATGACATAGTATTAGAATGGGGCCAATGCTCTCTTGTAGTGTCCAGGATCTTGCCAATGCTTGCCAATGCCACCATCCCAAAATTTTAACTGTTTCCCCTCACTCCGAGTTCCCTCATCTTTGGTCCCTGTTGTGTTGCTGAAGGTGGAAGAGTTGCTGTCGCATTAACAACCCTCATTTACCCTTTGACCAGTGTTAGCATTCAACACTTCCAGATCAGGGGCGGGATTCTCCGTTGCCCGTCGTAACGCGGGTTTCCGGCGAGAAAAATCGGTGTTAATCACTCCGGCGTCGGGGCCTTCTTTTAAGCTGGCAATCTCCGTTCCCGGAGGGGCCAGCAGCTGACTGACGCGATACGCGTCAGTTTCACCAGCTGCGGAAGTGGTGAGACCCGGCGTTTTTTGGAGGAGGAGGAGGAGAGGGACAGACCCGGCATTTGGGGGGGGGACAGACCCGGCATTTGGGGGGGGGACAGACCCGGCATTTGGGGGGGGGACAGACCCGGCATTTGGGGGGGGGACAGACCCGGCATTTGGGGGGGGGACAGACCCGGCATTTGGTGGGGGGGGGACAGAGCCGGCATTTGGTGGGGGGGGGGGGGGGGGGGACAGAGCCGGCATTTGGTGGGGGGGGGACAGAGCCGGCATTTGGGGGGGGGGGGTCCCGGCATTTGGGGGGGGGGGGACAGACCCGGCATTTGGGGGGGGGGAGGGGGGTTCCGGCATTTGGGGGGGGGGGGGTGTTCCAGCATTTGGGGGGGGGGGGGTTTGGGGGCAGCGGCAGGCAGAGAGGGGGGGCGACGGATGCCCGGGGCCAACGCACCGTCGCCCCCCCCCCCTCTGCACGCAGCTGCCCCTACCCCAACCCCCTCACCACCCCACCCCCTTCACCACCCCTACCCCACTCCAACGCCGCACCACCCCCCACCCCCCACTAACGCCGCACCGCCCCCCCCCACTAACGGAGGAAGGAAGGGGGGAGGAAGGAAGGGGGGGGGAAGGGGGGGGACGGAGGAAGGAAGGGGGGGGGGACGGAGGAAGGAAGGGGGGGAGGAAGGAAGGGGGGGACGGAGGAAGGAAGGGGGGGAGGAAGGAAGGGGGGGACGGAGGAAGGAAGGGGGGGAGGAGGAAGGAAGGGGGGAGGAGGAAGGAGGGGGGGGGAGGAGGAGAGAGGGGGGGGTGTGGGTACCGGCCTTCAGAGGGAGGGGGACGGGGTGTGGGTACCGGCGTTGAGGGGGGGGGGACCCGGCGTTGAGGGGGGGGAACCCGGCGTTGAGGGGGGGGACACCCGGCGTTAAGGGGGGGGAGGTTTGCGGCGTTGCGAGAGATGGGGGGCGGCGTTGGAGGGGGGTAGGGGCAGTGGGGAGGGGGTAGGGGTGGTGAGGGGGGGGTGGTTGGGGTAGGGGGCAGCGGCGTACAGAGGGGGGGGGCGACGGTGCGTTGGCCCAGGGGATCCGTAGCCCCCCCTCTCTGCACGCCGCTGCCCCCAAACCCCCCCCCCCGATGCCGCAACCCACCCCCCCGATGGCCGCAACCCACCCCCGATGGCCGCAAACCCACCCCCCCGATGGCCGCAACCCACCCCCCCGATGGCCGCAACCCACCCCCCCGATGGCCGCAACCCACCCCCCCGATGGCCGCAACCCCCCGATGGCCGCAACCCACCCCCCCGATGGCCGCAAACCCCCCCCGATGGCCGCAACCCCCCGATGGCCGCAACCCACCCCCCCGATGGCCGCAACCCACCCCCCCCGATGGCCGCAACCCATCCCCCCGATGGCCGCAACCCACCCCCCCGATGGCCGCAACCCACCCCCCCGATGCCGCAACCCCCCGATGGCCGCAACCCACCCCCCCGATGGCCGCAACCCACCCCCCCCCGATGCCGCAACCCCCCGATGGCCGCAACCTACCCCCCCGATGGCCGCAACCCACCCCCCCGATGCCGCAACCCCCCGATGGCCGCAACCCCCCGATGGCCGCAACCCACCCCCCCGATGGCCGCAACCCACCCCCCCCGATGCCGCAACCCACCCCCCCCATGCCGCAACCCACCCCCCCATGCCGCAACCCACCCCCCCCACCCCCGATGCCGCAACCCACCCCCCCCCCCATGCCGCGACCCCACCCCCCCCCCGATGCCGCAACCCACCCCCCGACACTGAACGGCGTCAACCATCATCAATGGTTGACGCCGTTTTAAAGCAACTGTGATTTTCGCCGACGTGACCCATGGCCACGTCGGCGGGACTTCGGCCCATCCGGGCCGGAGATTTGTGGACTCTAAAAATATAATGAAATCCCGCCGGCGCCAGCTGTTTTCAGAGGCTGCCGGCGGGATTTGCACAACGCCGGTTTTTGGCCGGTGGGAGATTTAAAAACCCTGCGGGAGCGGAAATAACGCCGCTGCCGGCCGATTCTCCGACCCTGCGTGGGGTCGGAGAATCCCGCCCCTGGTTTGGTATGAGGTTAAATGTAACCTAAAGTTCCCTGGACCTGGGCGCTTCAGACGCTGGGTTTTTAAGACTTGGATTTTTAATAGCCAGTTTTGAGGAAATTATGAAAGTGGGTTAGAAATCCTGAGTTTGGTCAAAATCATTGTACACCGAACCGTCCATCATGATTCTTAAAATACAGCATGTTGAGAGGTTTGAACAGTGTTAGCATTGCTTCAAACTGTTGAAGGCTAACTGGATGATGGGCTTTCACAGTGGTAAGGGGGTGACATTTACCATCGGCTTTGGGATGCCAATGTTGGGACCTAAAGGGACTTCCCGAGCCCGCACTTGCCACCAGCAGGGCAGCTCGGTTCCTGAGGCTAGAGGCCCAGTTAGGGAACAGGCAGCCCCGAAGCCACAGCAGTGCCACCAGGAGAGGTGGTGCTGCTGAGGAAGATCAGAAACCCTGAGGGCAGCTCAACATGGAGATGGGGTAAGTAGATACAATAAATTCAGGATGGCCGAGGGCAAAAGGCTCTGCCAATCAGAGGGTTGTCACAGGGAGGCTGCCTCAATGAAGCTGAAGGCTTCCCCACATGCAAAGAGACAGTTTATCTGAAAGCCTGTTCTGCGAGCCAAACGTCCTTAGTCTCCATTAGAACACTTTACATGGGTCTTGATATGAGTTAATAAAAAGTCCCTTTGTGTTTATACTTGCTTTCAGGAGATGGAAGGTAGATAGAGTGCATTGTGCTGCAGAGGCAATCTCGCCCTTCAGGACATACAAAGCACCCTCATTATTGTAGGGCATCTCCATTTCCCCCGACCCTCCATTACCTTGTGACTGTCTAGGAGCAAGGCTGCCTCATGAGGGCAGCTTTCTATCGTCCACCAATGACCAGGTTTAACCTCCCCCATCCTTTTCATTCCACTGATCTGCATTGGATTTGAACTTTGATGCTAAGAGGTGAAAGGGCAGCAGGCCAGGCCAGGCCCAGCCCTTTCCGCTGAGCAAACTTTCACTCTGAAACCCACTCAGGTAACCCCGGCGTTAAACCTGCAAGTCCCACGCAATCTTCACCAGGAGAGCTCCTGGTCATACTTACTGAAGCCCATCGCAGGTGGACAGTGCAACTTTGGACCTGGCAATGCCTCGTATCTGCCCGTGATAGTAACAATGCTCTCCACCCTGAGGGGAAAAGGAAAAGAGTTGAAGCATGGATACAGGTCAATGCCATTAGCGCCAAAGCACCCTTTCAGATTAGTTGAGAAACATTTGGTTGCAGTTTTAATTTACCTTGCTGGGTGGGAATCCCACCTGATCAGGAGGAGAGTTGTATTTACACCCAGTAACCCACACCCACATACCTGCTATAAAATCAAACCATACTACACCTCATCTCATCAGAATTGGAAGGGGGTCACATTAAAATTGGTCCCATAATTGGCCCCACACTTTGCAGAGCAACATGGGTTTTGATGTCCGGTGGTCATAGACTCCTTACTTCTTTCTTGGTTACAGTGCATTCTGGGAAGTATGCCTCACGGTTGGTGCCTCCCTTTCATTTGCACCATAACTATCAGAAAGAAAAACTTGCATTTATATAGCCATTTGCACGACCACCAGATGTCTCACAACGCTTTACAGCCAATGAGGTACTTTGAAGTGTAGCCACTGTTGTGATGTAGAGGACATGGCAGCAAACTTTAAAAAATAAATAAATTTAGAGTACCCAATTCATTTTTTCCAATTAAGGGGCAATTTAGCGTGGCCAATCGACCTATCCTGCACATCTTTGGGTTGTGGGGGCAAAACCCATGCAGACATGAGGAGAATGTGCAAACTCCACACGGACAGTGTCCCAGAGCCAGGATCGATCCTGTGAGGCCGCAGTGCTAACCACTGAGCCCCATGGCAGCAAACCTATGGACAACAATATCCAACAATCAGCAATCTTCTGCTGATCAGATAATATGTTTTTAGGGGTTTTAGTTGAAAGATAAATATTGATCAGGACACCGGGGAGAACTCCCGTGCTCTTCCTAAACATAATGAGCTGAATTCTGCCAGCTCTTTGCAGGGATGGGGGGGGAGGGGTGGGGGGAGTAGGCTAGAAGGCAGGAAGACCGGCAAAACGGGGCAGTGAGGCATTGGTAGTGTGCCCGATGTCCTCCATGCTATTGTTTCAGCAGCAAGGAAGGCGGCAGACAGGCCATTCACCTGGAGGCCTTTTCGTCCTCCACAGGCATTTTTCCCGCATGGAGCAGACCAGAAGGGCAGGCTGGTAGGCAAACCCTGGCAGTCTCCACAGTTGAAGGAGGCTTCCTTTTTGGTCTCTGACTCAGGGGGAGTCCCCGCCCCACGATGGCAATTGCCATCCCTGAGCACCGGTATCATCCACCATCATCAACCAACGCTCTCCCTATTGCCCCCTCATCAGGGCCTGCCTGATTGACCCCGCCAGCCTAATGGTTGCTGCTGGCAGAAAGGCAAGCCGGGATTCTCCATTGCGAGTCCGCCCCACTGCCAGCGAGGATGGAGAATTTGGCACTCGGTCAACACTCCCATTAACTGCAGCAGGACCGGAAATGCCCCCTGCCATGAACGGATGGAGAATCCCACCTGCAGTTTCCATTCCTGCCGATGTGGGGGTTACCACCCGCACTGCCGCCCCTCCAACCCCCACAGCCCCACAACCATTTACAGCCTCGACTATGGGACCCCTGCCGCCTTGGTAGAATTCCACCCATCATTTCACTTCCACCTGAGGAGGCAGAAAGGGCATCGGATTATTGTAGCCGAAAGTTGGCACCTCCAACAATGCTGCTCGCCCGTCGGTACTGCACTGCAAATGTCAATGTCAAGTTTTGACTGGAGCCTGAACACACAACCTTCTGACATTGGCACGGGCAACTGAACAAGGGGTGAACTGCAGCACAGTAACCTTTACCCTCAGCCAAGATCTGCAGAGATGAGAGGCTGAGCCTGAAACCTGTTCTTTCCGTTTTTTGTACCATCTACAAAGCACCTTTGACCACTGGTTATCAGGGGGGTTTTTGCAAACTAAAATAAGAGCCCATGGTGTTAGGGGCAGGATATCGGCATGGATAGAAGATTGGGTGACTGTCAGGTGGCAGAGAGTGGGGATAAAGAGGTCCTTTTCAGGATGGCAGCCGGTGACTAGTGGTGTTCCGCAGGGTGTTGTTGCTTCACAGCGCCAGGGTCCCAGGTTCGATTCCCGCTTGGGTCACTGTCCGTGCGGAGTCTGCACTTTCTCCCTGTGTCTGTGTGGGTTTCCTCCGGGTGCTCCAGTTTCCTCCCACAAGTCCCGAAAGACGTGCTTGTTAGGTGAATTGGACATTCTGAATTCTCCCTCTGTGTACCCGAACAGGCGCCAGTGTGTGGCGACTAGGGGCTTTTCATAGTAACTTCATTGCAGTGTTAATGTAAGCCTACTTGTGACACTAATAAAGATGATCAATATTGTACAAGGATATATGAGGTTTTAATGGTGGAGAGGTAGAGGAACGGAGAGGTTTAAGAAGACAATTCCAGAGCCGAGGATTGAGACAGCTGAAGGCATGGCCAACAGTGGTAAAGTGAAGGAATTTTCAGATGCACAAGAGAGGCCAGAGTTGGAGGAAAGCAGAGATCTAGTTCGGTTGTAGGGCTGGTAGAGGTGAGAGAGATAGGGAAGTGGGGATTTAAAGAAGGCTTGGTGGTGTCTGGGCACTAAAGTACGATCCATCATCTGAAGGGGATACCATGGGCGCGATTCAGCAGCCTCGTCGTGCTTGACCTGACATCGGGATGAGGCCACTGAATCTCGCAAGCGGCCTCTTGTGGGATTTGCGACACTCGATTTCACAAAATCTCGCGACAGATTGCGATCTGGATCTCACCCTCACAGGGTGCCCGGGACTTAGCTGCCGCACCTGGGAGACCTCGCCAGTGCACCATTTAGTACACAAATGTGGAACAGTCATAATGACACCTAGTGGGATCTACCAGGCCATTCGAGACCTCGGGTAGTAGGATACAGAGCAGGCACTCCCGTTGATGCCCAGGCACCTTGGCACGTCCTCAAAGTGCCACCCTGGAAGTGCCAAGGTGCTAGGCTGGCACTGCAAGGCTGTCAGGGTAGCTGCCAGGGTGGTAGTGCCAGGGTACCCAGGTGCCAGGTTGGCACTGCCACGGTTCGGGCCAGGGGGTGCCTTGCCAGGTGAAGGTAGGGTGAGTGGGTGTCCCCGGTGGCCTCCCCAAGGTGGAGGGGAGGAGGGGTCAAAAATGAGTGCTGGGCTGGGGGGGAGAAAGGTGGGGGGTAGATCGGGGTAGCCTTCTAAAACGATGCCCTGAACTGCGAGGAGCCTTTCTTTCTGGAATAACAGGGTGTTTCGCGGCACTGCTGCTACCAATAAACACCCCTTTAATTGCGCTGAAAGCCGGACATAGATATTTTTCTGGTTGAATCGCGCCAGGTTCAAATCCCGCCACAGCTGATGATGGAAATTGAATCAATAAATATCTGGAATTAAAAGTCTAATGCTGACCATGAAACCATTGTCAATTGTTGTAAAAAATCCATCTGGTTCACTAATTCCCTTTGGCAAAGGAAATCTGGACAGAATGTATTCTGGATAGGGGACTTCAATGCCCATTAGCAAAGGTGGCTTGGTAGCACCACTAATGACCGTGATGGCCGAGTCTGAAAGGACATAGCTGCTAGACTGGGTCTGCAATAGGCTGTGAGGGAACCAACAAGGAGGAAAAACCCACTTGACCCTGTCCTCACCAATCTGCATCTGTCCATGACAGTATCGGTAGGAGTAACCACCACACAGTCCTTTTGGAGATGAAGTCCCGTCTTCACGTTGGGGGTAATATCCATCGTGTTGTGTGGCAGTACCATCGTGCTAAATGCGGATAGGTGCACAACAGATCTAGCAACCAACACTGGGCATCAGCAAAATTGTACTCAGCCACAATCTGCAACTTCATGTCCCGGCATATCCCCTACTCTACCATTACCACCAAGCCTGGGGATCAACCCTAGTACTGAAGACTTGTGCTCCAGAATTTTTCGCACCCCTAGCCAAGCTGTTCCAGGACTGCTAAAACCCTGGTTTCTACCCGGCAATGTGGAAAATTGCCCAGGTGAGTCCTGTACACAAGAAATAGGACAAATCTAACAAAGCCAATTACCACCCTATCAGTCTACTCTCAATCACAGTAAAATTATGGAAGGGATCATCAACAGTGCTATCAAGCTGCACTTGTTTGGCAATAACCTGCTCAGTTTGGGTTCCATCAGGGTCACTCAGCTCCTGACTTCATTACAGCATTGGTTCAAACATGGGCAAAAGAGCTGAGTGCCAGAGGTGAGGGGAGGGGAGAGTGACTGTCCTTGACATCAAGGCAGCATTTGACCAAGTATGGCATCAAGGAGCCCTAGCTAAACTGGAGTCAATGGGAATGAGGGGGGTAACTCTTCACTGGTTGGAGTCATACCTGGTACAAAGGAAGATGATTGTGATGATTGGAGGTCAGTCATCCCAGTCTGGGATATCACTGCAGGAGTTCCTCAGGGTAGTGTCCAAGGCCCAACCATCTTCAGCTGCTTCATCAATGAAGCTCCTTCTAACATAAGGTCAGAAATGGGGATGTTGCTGATGATTGCACAATGTTCAAACCATTCGTGACTCCTCAGACATTGAAGCAGTCCATGTCCAAATGCAGCAAGACCTGGACAATATCCAGGCTTGAGCTTGGAAGGGGCAAGTAACATTCGCGGCACTCATGTGCCAGGTAATGGCCATCTCCAATAAGAGAGAATCAAACCATCACCCCTTGACATTCAATGGCATTACCATCACTGAATCCCCTACTATCAACATCCTGGGAGTTCACCATTGACCGGAAACTGAACTGGACTAGCTATACAAATACAAGTGCAGGTCAGAGGCTAGAAATCCTCTGGTAAGTAACTCACCTCCTGACCGTCCCCCAAAGCCTGTCCGCTATCTACAAGGCAGAAATCAGGAGTGTAATGGAATACTCCTCACTTGTGGGAATGAGTGCAGCTCCAACAACACTGAAGAAACGTGACAGCATCCAGGACAAAGCAACCCGCTTGATTCGCACCCTTTCCCCAACATTCACTCCCTCCACCACCGGTGCACAGTCGCAGCAGAGTGTACCATTTACAAGATGCACTGCAGGAACTCACCAAGGCTCCTGAGGCAGAATCTTCCAAACCCACGAGCAGCACCATCAGAAGGTCATGGCAGCAGATACTTGGAAACCCTTCATGTCACTCAATCCTGACATGGAAATATATCTCTGCTCCTTCAACATCGCTGGGTCAAAATTCTAGAACTTCCTCCCCAATAGCACTATGGGTGAACCTACACCACAGACATTGCAGTGGTTGAAGAAGGCAACTCACCACCACCTTCTCAAGGGCAATTAGGGATGGGTAATGAATGCTGGCCTAGCATAAAAATGAATTTAAAAAACAAATAAAGTTCTGCAGAAGGGTCATTCGGACTCGAAACACCACAGATGCTGACAGACCTGTTGAGTTTATCAAGCATTTTCTGTTTTTGTTTAATTTATTACAATGTTAGCAGTTCTACTGTACAACTGCGGAAGGATTGGACAGGATTGGCATGTTCAGGCTGATTCCAGTAGTTGAGTAGTTGAGTACAAGGGGCCATGGATACATGGTTCAATGTAAGAGATTTTAAACGGAACCCGAAGAGAGCTCTTCACAGATTTTTGTGAGGAACTCTCTTCAAGATTGAGACAGGAAAAAAAAAATCCAAATGATATGGGGTCATTAATTAAACAGTGTTGGATAATCTTTTTCCTTTTAGTATCAGATTCAAAAACCTAGAGGCAATAATACCAAAGATGATTGGCAGGTGAGATGATTGGTCGGAATATAAAGAATGGCAGTGTTATACCGTCAGTTCACCGTGAGACCGTGAGAATGAGTGAACATTAGGCTTTATTATCCAGGAACTCGCCTGCCAGTGTCTGCTGTACAAATGAGTGCCACCCACAGGTGGCCGGTCTATATATCGCCCGGTGAGGGCAGAGCCAGAGGCGGAGCCCACCGGGGTTCCAGTACAAGGTCATAGGTCACAGCACTATACAGACAGCATACTTAGGTGAATACTTGCACCACATTCACCCCCTGTTAAAAAAATCAAGTCCAGCAAGGGTGACGTGGGGGTCATCAGATATTCAGTCTGTCTGGAGGCTGGATCATTCGTTTAGATCTCCTCAGCTCTGGTGATGCGGTGGGCACGGTTGTTGCAGGTGGCGACTCTGGGTGCGTGTTGTCTGGAGCTTGAGCTTCAGTCCGGCGTGTCGGGGGCGGTTGAGGTAGGCAGGGGGGTGGTGGGTGGTGGCAGTGCAGGCTCAGGACAATACAGGAGACCCGGGGGGCTGGGGGTGGCAGTAGGCAGCGGGGAGGGGGGCGCGTTGGCAGGGGAACCAGCTGGTGCCAGGTCCTGGAGGGAGACCTTTTCTTGCCGTCCGTCCTGGTGCACGATGTAGGCATACAGGTGGTTGGCGTGCAGCAGCTGGACCCTCTCGACCAGGGGATCGATCTTATGGCTCCTTGTGTGCTTCCGGAGAAGGACAGGTCCCAAAGTTGTCAGCCAGGATGGAAACGAGACCCCGGAGATGAACTTCCTAGGGAAGACAAACAAACAGTCGTGAAGGGTCTCATTCGTGGCTGTGCAGAGGAGTGATCTAATGGAGTGGAGGGCGTCGGGGAGGACCTCCTGCCAGCGGGGGATCGGGAGACTTCTAGACCGGAGGGCAAGAAGAACGGCCTTCCATACCGTTGCGTTCTCCCTCTCCACCTGCCCGTTTCCCTGTGGGTTATAGTTCACAGTCCTGCTCGAGGCGATGCCCTTACTGAGCAGTTCATTGCTCATGAACGATGTGCCCCGGTGACTGTGGACATACGCAGGAAACCGAACAGTGTGAATATGCTGTGCAGTGCCCTTATAACCGTGGCTGATGTCATGTCGGGACAGGGGACAGCGAAGGGGAAGCAGGAGTACTCATCAACGATGGTTGGAAAGTATATATATGGTGTACTGCCACCATATATATTATGGTTAATGGAGGGGAGGGGCCCTTTGAAGTCAATGCTGAGGCGCCCAAAGGGCGCATGTGTCGCGGGACAGGGCATCTGGGGGCTCATTGAGCTTCCCAGGACGATACTTGATATCGTTATTGTAGGTGGAGAGTTCGATCCTCCACTTCAAGATTTTGTCATTCTTAATTTTGCCCCGTTGTGCTTTGTCAAACATAAAGGCTACCGACCGTTGGTCGGTGACGAGGGTGAACCTCCTACCGGCTTGGTAGTGCCTCATGTGCCGCACGGCTTCCACTATGGCTTGTGCTTCCTTCTCAACCGAGGAGTGTCGGATTTCGGAAGCGTGGAGGGTTCTGGAGAAGAATGCTACTGGCCTGCCCGCCTGGTTGAGGATGGCGGCCAGGGCGAGTCTGACGCATCGTTCTCTACCTGGAAGGGGACAGACTCGTCCACCGTGTGCATTGCGGCCTTAGTGATGTTGGCCTTGATGCAGCTGAAAGCCGAGCAGGCCTCAGCCATCAGGGGAAATGTGGTGGTTTTAATAAGTGGGTGGGCTTTGTCCGCAGTGTTGGGGACCCACTGGGCATAGTAGGAAAACAGCCCCAGGCATCGTTTGAAGGCCTTGAGGCTGTGGGGAGGGGGAAGTTCCGTGAGAGGGCGCATACGGTCGGGGTCGGGCCCTAGGACTCCGTCCTCCACGACGTAACTGAGGATGGCTAGTCGGGTAGTGCGGAAAACACACTTCTCTTTGTTATATAGAATGTACAGTGCAGGAGGCCATTCAACCCCTTGAGTCTGCACCGGCTCTTGCAAAGGGTAGCACCCTACCCAAGCCCACACCTCCACCCTATCTCCATAACCCAGTAACCCTTCCCAACACTAAGGGCAATTTATCATGGCCAATCCACCTAACCTGCACATCTTTGGACTGTGGGAGGAAACCAGAGCACCCGGAGGAAACCCACGCACACACGGGGAGGATGTGCAGACTCCGCACAGACAGTGACCCAAGCTGGGAATCGAACCTGGGACCCTGGAGCTGTGAAGCAATTGTGATAACCACTATGCTACGGTGCTGCCCGAGGTTGTGAGGTTGAGGGATTGGGCGGCCTGGAGGAACCTCTGGAGGTGGCGTCATGGTCCTGCTGATCATGGCCGCAGATGGTAACATTGCCCAAGTACGGGTATGTAGCCCGTAATACGTACTGGTCCACCATTCGGTCCATCGTTCTCTGAAAAACGGAGACCCCGTTAGTGACACCGAAAGGGACCCTGAGGAAATGGAAGAGCCAGCCGGCTGCTTCAAAGGCAGTGTAGTGACGCTCTTCCGGGCGAATCGGGACTGGTGGTAGGCCGACTTCACACCGACTGTTGAAAACACCCGGTACTGTGCGATCTGGTTGACCATCTCCGCTATGCGGGGGAGGGGGCAGGGCCGGCTCAAGGCACCGGCAACTCGGGCAGTCGTCCGGGGCGCATTGTGCTAGGGGGCGCCAGAGACTCGGGTCCCGCGCATGCGCAGTTGGGCAGGTGCCAACCAGCGCATGCGCGGTGGCCGCCCTCCCCCAGGGCGGCCCCCCCCTCGGTCCGCCCCCCCCCCGGCTCGGTCCGCTCCCCCGCCCCCCCCTCGGTCCGCCCCCCCCCTCGGTCCGCCACCCCCCCCCTCGGTCCGCCCCCGCCCCCTCGGTCCCCCCCTCCCCCCCCCTCGGGTCCGCCCCCCCGCCTCCCCCCCTCGGGTCCCCCCGCCCCGCCCCCCTCCCCTCGGCCCCGCCCCCCCCTCCCCTCGCGCCTCCCCCAAGGGCGCCGAAGTTCAGCTTGCCCGGGGTGCCAGCAACCCTAGGGCCGGCGCTGGGAGGGGGTACGCATCCAGTTGCGTGAACCGGTTAATGGTCTGGCTGTAGTCCACAACCATCTGATTCTTTTCCCCAGTCCACACGACCACCACTTGCGCTCTCCAGGGGCTGTTGCTGGCCTCGATGACCCCCTCACTCAACAGTCGCTGGACCTCCGACTTGATAAAAATCATGTCTTAGGAACCGTACTGCCTGCTGCTGGTGGCGACGGGCTTACAGTCAGGAGTGAGGTTCGCAAAGAATGAAGTGGGGGACCTTGACGGTCGCAAGGCTGCACACCATGAGGGGGAGTAGGGGTCCGCCGAACTGTAGGGTCAGGCTTCGGTGACTGCATTGGAAGTTTCATCCAAGCAGTAGGGGGCGCAGAGGTGAGGGAGGACGTACACCTTAAAACGAGCGTACTCGCCGCTCTGCATCGCGAGGTTAGCGATACAGTACCCCCGGATCTGGACCGAATGGAATCCGGAGGCAAGGGAGATTGTTTGGGATGTGGGATATATGGTAAGGGAGTAGCGCCTTACCGTGTCAGGGTGAACAAAGCTCTCCGTGCTCCCAGAGTCGAAAAGACAGGGGGTCTCGTGCCCGTTGACCCGGACGACCATCATGGAATTTTTCAGGTGCTTTGGCTGCGAGGGTGACTGCGCCAAGCTGCGGATAGTCTGTGTGGTCGGTGGTATCACAAAATAGCGGCCCCCATGAGTCGCACGTGTCGGGCTGGGGCGAAGATGGCGACCAAGATGGCCGCCCCCATCGGTTGGACGTGTCAGCCATTGCCAGAGCCAAGATGGCGGCCCCCATGAGTCGCATGTGTCGGCCGGTGTTGGAGCCGGCGGCCAAGATGGCGGCCCCCACGAGTTGCACGCGGCTGATGACGCGTCTGAAGGGGACGTTCCCGGCTGGCACGCAGCCACATTGCGGGGTCTGTGGGCCTGTGAGTCCATGGGTCGGGCCTGGTGAGATTTTGACTTCTGGGCTTTAGGTCAGCCCAGACAGACTCTGGCAAAGTGTCCCTTTTTGCCACAGTCGCTGCACGTTGCTGTGCGGGCTGGGCAACGCTGCCGGGGGTGTTGACCCTGGCCGCAGAAGTAGCACTGTGGTTCCCCGGTCTGGGCGGGCAGCCGCGCGGCACAGACCCGCGATGTAGTCGGGTCCGACGGGGGCCGCGACGATGGTGTCCACGAGGGATTCGCCGGGTTCGCGGGGAACGCACTGAGGCTCTGGTACGCCACCTCTAATGAGGTGGCTAGTTTTACCGTGTCCCACAGGTCAGTGTCCCGTTTTCCAGCAAGCGCTGCCTAATATAGTTCGATCGGATCCCAGCCACGTAGGTGTCCCGGATCTGTAGCTTCATGTGTTCCTCCGCCATCACATCCCAATAGTTGCAGTTCCTCGCGAGTAGGGTCAAGTTTTCCAGGTACTCGTCCAGCGACTCCCCGGCGCGTTGACGGCGAGTAGTGAGGAGGTGTCGCGCGAACACTTCGTTTACAGGTTTCACGAAATGCGCCTTGAGGGTTGCGACTGCCACCTCGTTTGTGGCAGCTTTCTCTATCATCACGGAGATTCGATGGCTCACCCGAGCGTGGAGGAGTCGCAGCTTGAGGGTTTCAGAGGGAGGCGTTGTGGAGGAGTCGAGGTAGGCCTCGAAACAGCAAAGCCAATGTCTGAAGATCTCTTTGGCTTCTGTCGCTCACACGTCGAGTTCGAGTTTATCTGGCTTGAGAGCGGTTTCCATGGTGCTGGCTCTGGATTATAAATTGTTATACCGCAAATTCACTGAGATACCATGAGAACGAGTGAACATAAGGCTTTATTATCCAGGAACTCACCTGCCAGTGTCTGCTGTACAAATGAGTGCCACCCACAGGTGGCCGGTCTATATATCGCCCCGGTGAGGGCAGAGCCAGAGGCGGAGCGCACCAGGGTTCCAGTACAAGGTCATAGGTCACAGCACTATACAGACAGTTCATACTTAGGTGAATACATTCACCACAGACAGAGAATGACTAAAAGGTTAATCAGGAGAAAGAAGTTAGAATTTGAGGTAAAGCGGGCAAGAAATACAAAAACAAATAACGTGAGTAGATATTTAAAAGGATAAGAGCAAATAAAGTGAGTGTTGGCCCTCTGGAGAGTGACAATGGGGAGTTAATAACAGGTAATAAGGAAATGGCAGATGAAATGAACAAATATTTGGTTTCTGTCTTCACTACAAAACTTTCCAGTAAAGCTGTGAACCGGGACTTCCGGGGTGTCCATGGAGTGAGCGGTCACACATTATGTGGCTCCCGCTCAAGGCAGATTCTTTTCGGTCCTTTCCCCACCCGAAGGGCAAAGTATTTGCGAGCACGAGGTGCAGGAGTGCCTGGGGAAGGTTTTACTTCTTTATTTTTATAAATTTAAGGTACCTAATTTTTTTTCCCAATTAAGAGGCAATTTAGCGTGGCCAATCCACCTACCCTGCACATCTTTGGTTTGTGGGGGTGAGACCCCCGCAAACACGGGGCGAATGTGCAAACTCCACACAGACAGTGACGCGGGGCCGGGATCCTCGGTGCGTGAGGCAACAGTGCTAGTCACTGCGTCACCTTGCCGACCTCGAGGATTTGCTTCTCTGGTGTGGCTGGTGGATGGATCCACAGACCAGGAGTGGTGCAAGAAGGAAAGAGCTGCTGGTGCCAGAGAGTCTTCGTACGCCACAGGAGAAGATGGTGGAGGGCAAGGGTGCTGCTCTGCCTGTCCAGTGGTCGACGGAGCAGTTCATAGAGTTTCCTGATGAAACGTTTCGGCAGCAGAGGAAAGAGGCCCTGGAAGACCTGGCCAAGGTGGGGGAACTGATTAAGTTGGGGATCGAGAAAGAGGAGCAGAGGCTGGAGTCCCAGGGCTGGGCGAAGCAGAAAGTGGAGGAGGCAGTGGGTGAGCACAAGGAGCAGTTGCCTCGTTGGTGGCCGAGGTTGGAGTGATAGAGGACAGACAGAAGAGGATGAGGGAGAAGGTTGGAGGATCTGGAGAATCGCTCCACAAGGCAAAACCTCAGGACTGTGGGTTGCCTGAAGGCACTGAAGGTGCGGAGGCCAGTCTGCACATGGCTAAGATGCTGGAGAAATTTATGGGGGAGGGGGTCTTTGACCAGCCTCAGGAGGTTGAGCCAGCTCACAGGGCGCTAATGAGGAGGCCACAGGCAGACGAGCCGCCAAGGGTGATGATGGTACGTTTGCACAGCTTTCTGGATAAGAAGATTCTTCGATGGGTGAGGCAGACCAGGAAATGTACCCGGGAAGGGAATGAACTACAGGCGTACCAGGAACTGGGAGCAGAACTGGCAAAGAGGAAGGCCGGGTTTAACTGGATAACGGCTGCCTTCTTTAAAAAGGGGGTGAAGTTTGGGGTATTGTACCCGGTCTGCCTGCGGGTGACTTTCCTGAAGCGAGAATATTATTTCAGCACGGCAGAGGAGGCGATGGAGTTTATGAGGGACAATGAACGAGGACTTCCGGTTGCGGTGATGCGGAGCTAAGCCACACGTTCGGTGGCTCCCGCTATTTTCGGTTTTTTGGGCTCTTTTAAGGGCCCGTAGCGGCGCTGGTTGGACTTTTCCCGGTGGGGGAACACATCCACTGTGCTTATCTGCCGGTGGATGGACTGGACCAGGAGCAGGGCGGTCAAAAATTCGGCTTTGGAGCAAAGAAAGGTGCGAGGCAGGAAGAACAAGATGGCGGCGGGCGGGGAACCGGCAGCATGGCAGCAGTGGGCGCAGGAGCAGCAGGAGCTACTTCAGCGCTGTTTCAGAGAGCTGAAAGCTGAGCTCCTGGAACCGCTTATGGCCTCACTGGATAAGCTCATGGCGACTCAGACGGCTCAGGGTGCAGAGATCCGCGAGTTACGGCAAAAGGCCTCAGAGAACGAGGATGAAATCCTAGGCCTGGCAGTGAAGGTGGAGTCGCACGAGGCGCTCCACATGAAATGGCAGGCGAGGATGGAGGAAATGGACAACCGCTCGCGGTGGAAGAACTTGCGGATCCTGGGCCTCCCGGAGGAGCTGGAGGGATCGGACCTGGGGGCCTATGTGGCCTTGATGCTGAACTCGCTAATGGGAACGGGGTCCTTCCAAGGGCCCTTGGAGCTGGAGGGCGCCCATCGAGTGTTGCTGAGAAAGCCCAGGCCGAACGAGCCGCCAAGGGCGGTGCTGGTCCGTTTTCACCGCTTCGTCGACCGTGAATGTGTGCTGAGATGGGCTAAAAAGGAGAGGAGCAGCAGGTAGGAGAACACAGAGATCCGGATTCATCAGAACTGGAGGTGGCGAAGAAAAGGGCTGGTTTTCACCAGTTGAAGGCAGTGCTGCACAAGAGAGGTGAAGTTCGGCCTGCTACAGCCGGCACGCCTCTGGGTCACTTATAAAGACCGCCAGCTCTATTTTGACTCCCCGGAAGAGGCCTGGGCCTTCGTCCAGGCAGAGAAGCTGGACTCGAACTGAGGATTGAGGGGGGGTTCGAGACGGATGTACATTGTCCGGTGGCTCTGTTCTCCCTTGTACTTCTTTGTTGGTCTTTTTTTTCCTCTTTTTTGGGGATTTCTACTATTTATTTCTGTTCCTTTCTCTCTGGTGGAAAGTTGTATTTTGGAATTTGGGAATTGGGGGGGGGGGGGGGGGGGGAGAAAGAGAGGCGGCCACGGGTTTGTTATTTTGTAGGCCCATTGGGACGCGCCCCTTTTTCTTTCCCACACTTTCGGTCGGGGGCGGGGTTTAAGCTGGAAGCGCGGGCTTTTTCCCGCGCTGGAGGCGGAATGGGAGGGGTCTGTACCGGCCCGGGGGAGTGGCAGTTGGGTTACACCGGGGGGGGGGTTGGGGTGGCAGGAGCAGCCGGGGTCAGCAGGAATCGGCTGACTTACGGAAGTACGACGAGAGGGGCAACGCAGCTAGGGGGGGCCCTAGCAACGAGGGGGAGGGGGGTGTTGGGGGGGAGGGGGTTGTTGGGGGCGGCTGGTCACATGGAATGTAAGGGGGCTGAATGGGCCGGTCAAGCGGGCCCGGGTGATTGCGCACTTGAAGGGGCTAGGGGTCCAAGGTGGTCGGCTCCAGGGTGGAACCGGGCTGGGGGCTCGCCATTTATGGGGTAGCATTGGAGCCGGGAGTGCAGGAGGCGAGAGAGGCCGATATTCTGGCCTTTGCGTCCCTAGTAGCCCGGCGAAGGATTCTTTTACAGTGGAAGGACGCGAAGCACCCGAGCCCGGAATCCTGGATCAATGACATGGCCGGGTTCATCAAACTGGAGAGGGTCAGGTTTGCCCTGAGGAGGTCGGTGCATGGGTTCCTCCGGCGATGGCAGCCTTTTCTTGATTTCCTGGCGGAGTGTTAGAGGGTGGTCAACTTCAGCAGCAACATGAGGCGCTTGTTGGGCCGCATTCCGGACCTAGAGGCAGGGGGCCTGATCATGGGGGGAGACTTTAACACAGTGCTGGATCCCCCACTGGACCGGTCCAGTTCAAGGACGGGTAGGAGACCGGCGGCAGCCAAAGTACTGAGGGGGTTTATGGACCGGATGGGAGGGGTGGATCCCTGGAGGTTTGGGAGGCCGAGAGCGCGGGAGTATTCCTTTTTCTCCCATGTCCATAGGGTCTATTCCCGAATAGATTTCTTCATCCTGAGCAGGGGATTGATCCCGAAGGTGCAGGATGCAGAGTATTCGGCCATAGCAATTTCAGACCATGCTCCGCACTGGGTTGATCTGGAGATGGGGGAGGCGCGGGACCAGCGCCCGCTCTGGCGACTGGATGTGGGGCTGCTGGCTGATGAGGAGGTGTGTAGGAGGGTCCGGGGAAGTATTGAGGGGTATCTGGATACCAACGACACAGGGGAGGTCCGGGTGGGGATGGTCTGGGAGGCTCTGAAAGCAGTGATCCGGGAGCTGATCTCCATACGGACCCATAGGGAAAGGAGGGAGAGGAAGGAGAGGGAGAGACTGGTGGGGGAGCTCCTGGATGTGGACAGGAGATACGCGGAGGCACCGGAGGAGGGGTTGCTGGGGGAACGGCGTAGTTTGCAGGCCAAATTTGACTTGTTGACCACCAGAAAGGCAGAGACACAGTGGAGGAGGTCGCAGGGCGCGGTATATGAGTATGGGGAGAAGGCGAGCACGATGTTGGCGCATCAGCTCCGCAGGCGGGATGCGGCTAGGGAAATTGGTGGAGTGACGGATAGGGGTGGGAATGTAATGCAGAAGGGGACAGAAGTAAATGGGGTCTTTAGGGACTTCTACGAGGAACTGTACCGGTCAGAACCTCCGATGGGGAGAGGGGGGATGGAGAGCTTCATGAACAGGCTATGCTTCCCAAGGGTTCAAGAGGAGCTGGTAGAGGGGCTGGGGGCGCCGATAGAGTTGGAGGAGCTAGTCAGGGGGATCGGGCAAATGCAGTCAGGTAAGGCGCCGGGGCCGGACGGGTTCCCGGTAGAATTTTATAAAAAGTATGCGGATCTGGTGGGCCCCCTGTTGGTGCGAGCCTTCAATGAGGCATGGGAGGGGGGGGGCTTTGCCCCCGACGATGTCGCGGGCACTGATCTCTCTGATCCTGAAGCGGGATAAGGACCCCTTGCAGTGTGGATCATACAGGCCTATCTCGCTCCTCAATGTTGACGCTAAGTTGCTGGCGAAGATCCTGGCCACCAGGATAGAGGACTGTGTGCCAGGGGTGATACATGAGGATCAGACAGGATTTGTCAAGGGACGGCAGCTCAACACGAATGTGCGGAGACTACTAAATGTTATTATGATGCCGGCAGTGGAGGGGGAGGCTGAGATAGTGGTGGCGCTGGATGCGGAGAAAGCATTTGATAGAGTTGAGTGGGGGTACCTGTGGGAGGTGCTGGAGCGGTTCGGATTCGGGGAGGGATTCATCAAATGGGTGAGGCTGCTCTACGCGGCTCCGATGGCGAGTGTAGTTACCAATGGAAGGAGATCGGAGTACTTTAGGCTCTACCGTGGGACCAGGCAGGGGTGCCCCCTGTCCCCCTTGCTCTTTGCACTGGCGATTGAACCTTTGGCTATGGCGTTGAGGGAGTCAGGGAGATGGAGGGGTCTGGTGCGAGGTGGGGAGGAACATCGTGTATCGCTGTATGCGGACGACCTGCTGTTGTATGTGGCGGATCCAGAAGGGGGAATGCCGGGGGTGATGGAGCTGTTAGCGGAATTTGGGGGCTTCTCGGGCTATAAGTTAAATTTAGGCAAGAGTGAGGTATTTGTAGTACACCCGGGTGATCAGGAGGAGGGAATCGGGAGACTCCCATTTAAGAGGGCAGTGAAGAGTTTCAGATACCTGGGGGTGCAGGTGGCCAGGAGTTGGGGGACTCTCCATAAGCTTAATTTTACCAGGCTGGTGGAGCAGATGGAAGAGGAATTTAAAAGGTGGGACATGGTGCCGCTATCGTTGGCGGGTAGAGTGCAGTCCGTCAAAATGACGGTTCTCCCGAGGTTCTTGTTCCTTTTCCAGTGTTTGCCCATCTTTATCCCTATGGCCTTTTTTAGAAGGGTGACTAGCAGCATCATGAGCTTTGTTTGGGCGCATGGGACCCCGAGGGTGAAGAGGGTCTTCTTGGAGCGGGGTAGAGATGGTGGGGGGCTGGCGTTACCCAATCTCTCGGGGTATTATTGGGCGGCCAATGTGTCGATGGTGCGCAAGTGGGTAATGGAGGGGGAGGGGGCAGCATGGAAACGGATGGAGA
This sequence comes from Scyliorhinus canicula, assembly GCF_902713615.1. NCBI lineage: Eukaryota > Metazoa > Chordata > Chondrichthyes > Carcharhiniformes > Scyliorhinidae > Scyliorhinus > Scyliorhinus canicula. The sequence continues at coordinate 144,292,810 of NC_052147.1, read as the reverse complement.
GGGCGTCCTGTGGAGATACAAGCCTGGGGGCCCTGGTAACGGCGCCGTGGCTGTTCCCTCCTACGAGGTATACCACGAGTCCGGTGGTGGCGGCTACCCTCAAGATTTGGGGGCAGTGGAGGCGACATAGGGGAGAAGTGGAGGGCTCGATGGAGGCTCCGTTAAGGGGGAACCATAGGTTCGTCCCGGGGAACATTGATGGGGGATTTCAGGGTTGGCACAGAGCGGGCATCAGACAGCTGAGGGACCTGTTTATTGATGGGAGGTTTGCGAGCCTGGGGGAGTTGGAGGAGAAATTTGGGCTCCCCCCGGGGAACATGTTCAGGTATCTGCAGGTAAAGGCATTTGCTAGGCGGCAGGTGGAGGGATTCCCTTCGCTTCCCGCGAGGGGGGTGAGCGACAGGGTGCTTTCGGGGGTCTGGGTCGGAGAGGGGAAGATATCTGATATCTACAAGGTTATGCAGGAGGCGGAGGAGGCGTCAGTAGAGGAGCTGAAAGCTAAGTGGGAGGGGGAACTGGGGGAACAGATCGAAGACGGGACATGGGCTGATGCCCTGGAGAGGGTTAATTCTTCCTCCTCGTGTGCGCGGCTTAGCCTCATCCAATTCAAGGTGCTGCACCGGGCCCACATGACTGGGACGAGGATGAGTAGGTTCTTTGGGGGTGAGGACAGGTGTGTCAGGTGCTCGGGGAGTCCAGCGAACCATGCCCATATGTTCTGGGCATGCCCGGCACTGGAGGAGTTCTGGAAGGGGGTGGCGAGGACGGTGTCGAGGGTGGTGGGATCCAGGGTCAAGCCAGGATGGGGACTCGCGATTTTTGGGGTTGGGGTGGAGCCGGGAGTACAGGAGGCGAAAGAGGCCGGTGTGCTGGCCTTTGCGTCCCTAGTAGCCCGGCGAAGGATCTTGCTACAATGGAAGGATGCGAGGCCCCCAAGCGTGGAGACCTGGATCAATGACATGGCGGGTTTCATTAAGCTAGAGAAGGTCAAATTCGCCCTGAGAGGGTCGGTACAAGGGTTCTTTAGGCGGTGGCAGCCTTTTCTCGACTTTCTGGCTCAACGATAGGGTACGGGGACAGCAGCAGCAGCAACCCGGGGAGGGAAAAGGGGAGGGAAAAGGGGAGGGAAAAGGGGGGGGGGCCGACAATGACTATGTTTGTTTATTTAATTTTAATATTTTTAAAGTTCTTTGTTGTTCATTAGGGTTGGGGGGGTGGGGGGATGTGATACATGCGCCGATACGGTCTGGGGGTGTCACAGTTATTATGGGTTATTTTGTTGCATTTCATTGTTTGTCGTTATGTTTTATATTTTCTGTAAAAAATTCCAATAAAAATTATATTAAAAAAAACTTCAGCAGCAACCTGGGGGGGGGGGGGGAGGCTTGTTATGGAGATGGAGGTTTGTTCTCATGGTTTTATGCTTATTTCTTTTTCTTGTTGTTAATTTATTGTTTTTGTATTGGGGGGAGGGTTACTGTTTTTCTTTGTTGTGATAAACTTTGTTGTTGGAAAGTTTGAATAAAAAATTTTTTTTTTTAAATGAGGGACAATGAACGTTGAAGAGTGTGAGGACTTTGAACTTTGGAGTTCTTGTGTGTTCTTCAAAGTTTTTGATGGTGGGTTGTTTGGAGGGCAGTTTTCTTCTCATGGGGAGTGCACCTTTGTTACTCTTTCGGGATGTACGGGTGGGGGAGAGGGGTACTGGGGGAGGTAGGGAGGTTGGAGGCCTTGGCGGGGGCCATCATGCCAGCTGGGGGGGGGGGGCTGGGTAATGGGAGTGGTGGGGTTACCATGAAGCAGGTGCAGGAGTGGGGGGGGAGAATGGGGTTGGTTCTTTGTTGGAGGGTGGAGAGGAGGGTTGCTGACAGGAGTGTGGTTGTTGTGGCGCAGTTGGAAAGGGATCGATGGCAATGGACATCCAAGGGATGGGCCTGAAAGGTCGTGTGACACGGGCCGGGGGCTGGTTCAAAAAGGCATATGGCTGATCAGCAAGGGAGGGGCAGGCAGCCATCTGACCAGGCTGGTCACATGGAACGTGAGAGGGCTGAATGGGCCGGTCAAACAGTTGCGTGTGTCTACGCACCTGAGCAGTCTGCAGGCGGACGTGGTCTTTTTGCAGGAGATGCATTTAAAGATAGGGAATCAGACGAGGTTGAAGAAGGGGTGGGTGGGGCAGGTGGGCCACTCGGGGCTGAATATGAAGACGAGGGGGGTGACGGTGCTGGTTAATAAGCAGGCGGCGTTCGTGGGGGGGGAGCATTGTGGCCGATTCGGGGGGGGAGGTTTGTGATGGTGAGCTGGAAGCTGGAGGGGATGTTGGTTGTCCTAGTAAACATTGATGTCCCAAATTGGAATGATCTAGATTTTCTGAGGTGGGTGTTCGGGAAGATTCCCTAATTTGGAAACACACCGGTTGATTATGGGGGGGTGGATTTTAATATGGTGATAGAGCCGAGCTTGGACTGGTCAAGCCCCAAGACGCTGAGGGTGTCAGCAGTGGCAAAGGAGCTGAAGGGGTTAATGCAGCACATTGGTTGGGGGGGGGGGGGGGGGGGGGGGGGGGGCGGAATTTGTGATTTGTGCGTGACACGTTGGGGGGGGGGGGGGGCGCGGTGGATGAGGAGGTTTGTGAGCGGGTGAGGGCTGCCATTCGGAGGTATGTGGAGCTAAACAATATGGGGGAGGTCACGGCAGCCACGCTGTGGGAGGCGCTCAAGGTAGTGGTTAGGGGGAGTTCATTTCAATTCAGGTACATAGGAAGAAAGTAAAGCGGGCGGAGATAGCAAGACTGGTGGACGGGATTCTGAGGGTGGATAGGAGATATTCGGAGGTGCCAGAGGCAGGGGGTTGAAGTAGAGACAGTGGCTCTGGATGGAGTTTGAGTTAGTGACTATGGGGAAGGCGGTGGAGCAGTTGCAGATGACCAGAGGGGCAGTATGTAAGTACGGAGAGAAGGCGAGCAGGATGTTGGCCCATTAGTTGAGGAATCAAAAGCGGCGAGGAAGGCCATCGAAGGAGTGGTTGCACCCTTGAAAGGCTCAATGGAGGCAGTCAAGAAGTGTCTGGAGGCACAGGGGTCACAGATCCAGAAGATGGAGAGGGTGATGTCTGATCACAGTGATCGGGTGGTGGCACTGGAGGTGGTGGGACTCCTGGGGAGCCTTTGCAAGTCGCTAAGGGCAAAGTTAGGGGAGCAGGAGATCAGATCTAGAAGGCAGAACATGCGTATAATTTGCCTGTCTGAAGGTGTGGAGGAGGCACGAGCGCTACAAGAGGCATCTCAAGGATGCTGGCGGGGCTGGTCGCGGAGGGGGCCCAAAGGTGGATAGAACGCACAGGTCTGTAAGGCAGAAGCCAAGAGCAGGGGAGCCGCTGGGCGGTGATTGTGAGGCTCCACAAGTTGGTGGTGAAGGAGAAGATCCTGCAGTGGGCCAGGGAGAAATGGAACTGTGAATGGGAGGGGAACAGGGTCCGAATCTATCAGGAAATTGGAGCGGAGCTGGCGAAAAGGCGTGCCAGGTTCAACAGGGCCAAGGAGCCACTTTATCGAAGGCAGATCAGGTTTGGGGTGCTAAACCCGGTGAAACTGTGGGTGACTTCTGAAGACCAGGAGTATAAATTCAAAACCCCAGAGGAGGCCAATGATTTTATTAGAGATCATAAACTGGAGGAGAACTGAACGTTCACAGGAGATGAAGGAGTTCGGAAGAAGCGGGTAGTGTGGGGGCATCTCCCCTGCCTCTCCCCTTTGCCCCCTGCCACCCCCCACCGCCTGTTTATTTTGGAGGAGGCGACCTGTGGCTTTGGATGTGTCCTTGTTTGGGAGGGGGTAGGCCCAAGGAGGGAAGGGGGGGCAGGTAGGAGGAGCCTTTGGGCAGGAGCTGCCACGCTGGCAGGTAATGCAGGTGAGCGATAGTGAGGTGGGGAAATGACCGCGGGGGTTGGCCCGGGAGCAGAGGGGTGGGCGGGAGGGTTTGAATGGGGAGGGCGTGGTCAAGGATGGTGAAGGGGGCCATCTTGGATGGGCCTGGTTTCGGGTGAAATTAAACGTGACAGAATCGGTAGAGGAGGATGGCGGACAGTAGAGGGGAATGGAGGCGCAAGCTTCCATGAAGGTCCGTGACACGGAATGTTCGGGGGCTGAACGGGCCATGGTCTCGGGTCTTTGCGCATCAGTTGATTCTGGGGGGGGGGGTAATTTTAATTGCGTGCGGGAACCGAGGGTGAACAGGCTGAGCCCCATGTCAATGGGAACACTGAGTATTGCGAAGGAGCTGAAAGGGTTTTTATGGAAAGGATGGGAATGGTGGATCCGTGGAGGTTTAACAACCCGGGGGAGAGGGAGTATTCCTTCTTCGCGCACGTGTACAAAGTATACACCAGAATCGATTTTTCTATGATGAGTCGAGGTGTGTTGGTGGGGGTGGTGGGTGCGGACTATGCGGGAATCGTGATTTCTGACCATGCACCACACTGGCTGGAGGTTTGACTTAGCTCGAGGCAGGAACAGAGGCCGGGATCGAGGCTAGACTCAGGGCTGTTAGCGGACACAGGGTTCTGCGATAAGGTGCGGTCGGTGATTAAGGACCACGTGGAGCTGAACCAAATGTGGAGGTATCGGTGGCCACATTCTGGGAGGCATTGAAGGTGGTGGTCCGGGGGGGGAGATTATCTCATTCAAAGCACAGAGATAGAAGGAAGAGAGATGAGTATGGACGATTATTGGATGAGATATGCAGGCTGGTTTAGCACTGTCGGCTAAATCGCTGGCTTGTAAAGCAGAACAATGCCAGCAGTGCGGGTTCAATTCCCGTACCAGCTTCCCTGAACAGGCGCTGGAATGTGGCGACTAGGGGCTTTTCACAGTAACTTCATTGAAGCCTACTCGTGACAATAAGTGATTATTATTATTATATTAGATAGTCGATGTGGACAGAGGATATTCGAGGAACCCCACCGTGGAGGGATTGATGAAGAGAAAGAATTTAAAGGGGCAGTTCAGTAGGCTGATGATAGGTTGTTGGGCAGCTATAGAGGGCGAGGGAGGAGCAGTATGAATATGGAGAGAAGGCGAGCCGCAGGCTAGCCCATCAGCTACAGAGACAGGCCGCGTCTCGAGAAATTCTGAGGGTACGGACAGGAAAGGGGGAGGTCGGGTCAGAGCTGGGGAGATAAATGAGGCGGTCAGGGAGTACTCTGAGAAATTGTATCGGGCCGATCTGGGAGGTGAGGAAGAGGATATGGGCCGATTTTCAGGCAAGTTAGAATTCCCATGGCTGGATGAGGAAAGGAGATAGGCACTGGAGCATCCAATAGGGTTGAGAGAGGTGGTGAAAAGCATAAAAGGGATGAAGTTGGGGAAGGCCCTGGGGCCGGACGGTTACCCGGTGGTGTTTTATAAGGAGGTTGCGCCGGAGCTGGCACCACATTTATTGGGGGCGTTTAGCGAGGTGCTGGAGAAGAGGGAGCTGCCGGAGACACTGATCAGGCGTTGATCATGCTAATTGCGAAGAAGAAGAAGGACCCGCTGGAGTGTGGGTCATACAGGCCCCTATGCAGATGTGAAAGTGCTGGCTACGTTAGTGGCGGAGAGGATGGAAGGATGCGTACCGGGAATGGCTGCAGAGGATCAAACGGGTTTCGTGAAGAGTAGGCAACTTTCCATAATATTAGGCAGTTACTAAATGTGATCATGACCCTATCGAGGGAACGTGTAAAGGAGGTAGTGGTCTCTATGGACGAAGAGAAGGCCTTCAACTTGGTGTATTGGCAGTACCTGTTCGAGGTCCTGGGAAGGTTTGGGTTCAGGCCGAAGTTTGTGGCGTGGGTGCGTCTGCTGTACGTGACCGCGGTGGCGAGTGTATGGATGGAAACATACAGGGGAATAAGGCAGGGGTGTCCACTGTCGCTGCTGCTGTTCACGTTGGCGATTGAGCCTTTGGTGATGGACCTTAGGGGGTCAGCAGAGTAGTAGGGGATTACGAGGAGGAGGAGAGAACACCGGGTATCGCTGTACGCAGACGACCTGCTGCTGTTCGTGTCAGAGCCGCTGGAGAGTATGGGGAGAATTATGGGCTTACTAGAGAGATTAGGGGCCTTCGCGGGCTGCAAGTTGAATGTGGGGAAAAGCGAGGTGTTTCCGGTGAACGAGGTGAGCCAGGGAGCCAATTTGGGGGTGTTGCCATTTAGGGTTGCCAGGGAAAGATTTAGAAAAGTGGAGCTTTTTCAAGGAACAAATACTGCGTGTCCTTGATAGGTATGTCCCTGTCAGGCAGGGAGGAAATGGCCGTGTGAGGGAACCATGGTTCACAAAAGAGGTTGAATGTCTTGTCAAGAGGAAAAAGGAAGCATATGTAAGGATGAGAAAACAAGGTTCAGTTGGGTCGCTTGAGGGTTACAAGGTAGCAAGGAATGAGCTAAAAAAAGAGCTTCAGAGAGCTAGGAAGGGGCATGAGAAACCCTTGGTGGGTCGGATCAAGGAAAACCCCAAGGCTTTTTACTCTTATGTGAGAAATAAAAGAATGACCAGGGTGAGGTTAGGGCCGGTCAAGGACAGTAGTGGGAACGTCTGCATGGAGTCAGAAGAAATAGGAGAGGCGTTGAACCAAGGAGAGGGGCCATGTTTTTGAGGATGAGAGTGTGATACAGGCGGGTAGGTTGGAGGAGGTAGATGTTTTGAGGAAGGATGTATTAGCAATTTTGAAAAACCTTAGGGTCGACAAGTCCCCTGGGCCAGATGGGATATACCCAAGGATTCTTTAGGAGGCAAGGGATGAGATTGCAGAGCGTTTGGATTTGATCTTTGGGTCCTCACTGTCCACGGGGATAGTGCCAGAGGACTGGAGAGTGGCAAATGTTGTTCCTCTGTTCAAGAAAGGGAATAGGAATGACCCTGGTAATTATAGGCTGGTTAGTCTTACTTTGGTGGTCGGTAAGTTAATGGAAATGGTCCTGAAGGATAGGATTTATGACCATTTGGAAAGATGCAGCTTAATCCGGGATAGTCAACACGGATTCGTGAAGGGTAAGTCTTGCCTCACAAATTGGATTGAATTCTTTGAGGAGGTAACTAAGTGTGTAGATGAAAGTAGAGCAGTTGATGTCATATACATGGATTTTAGTAAGGTGTTTGATAAGGTTCCCCATGGTCGGCTCATGAAGAAAGTAAGGAGATGTGGGAAAGAGGGAAATTTGGCCAATTGGATAAGTAAAAATTTGGGAGTAACTGGCTATCACATAGAAGACAGAGGGTGGTGGTGGATAGAAAATTTTCAGACTGGAGACCAGTTACCAGCGGTGTACCACACGGATCAGTGCTGGGTACTCTGCTATTTGTGAGTTTTATCAATGACTTGGAGGAGGGGGTTGAAGGGTGAGTCAGTAAATTTGCTGATGGCACCAAGATTGGTGGAGTAGTGGATGAGGTGGAGGGCTGTTGTAGGCTGCAAAGAGACATTGATAAGATGCATTGCTGGGCTGAAAAATGGTAGGTGGAGTTTAACCCTGATAAATGCGAGGTGATTCATTTTGGTAGAAAACATTTGAATGCGGATTACAGGGTCAACGGCAGGGTTCTGAGGAATGTGGAGGAACAGAGAGATCTTGGGGTTCATGTCCACAGATCTCTGAAGGTTGCCACTCAAGTGGATATAGCCGTGAAGAAGGCCTATCGTGTGTTAGCGTTTATTAACAGGGGGCTTGAGTTTAAGAGCCGCGGGGTTATGCTGCAACTATACATGACCCTGGTGAGACCACATTTGGAGTATTGTGTGCAGTTCTGGTCACCTCATTATAGGAAGGATGTGGAAGCATTGGAAAGGGTGCAAAGGAGATTTACCAGGATGCTGCCTGGTTTGCAGGATAGGTCTAATGAGGAAAGGTTGAGGGAGCTAGGGCTTTTCTCTTTGGAGCGGAGGAGGATGAGAGGCGACTTAATAGAGGTTTATAAGATGATGAGGGGGATAGATAGAGTGGACGTTCAGAGATTATTTCCTCGGATGGATGTGGCTGTTACAAGGGGGCATAACTATAAGGTTCATGGTGGGCGATATAGGAGGGATGTCCGAGGTAGGTTCTTTACTCAGAGAGTGGTTAGGGTGTGGAATGGACTGCCTGCTGTGATAGTGGAGTCGGACACTTTAGGAACTTTCAAGCGGTTATTGGATGGGCACATGGAGCACACCACAATGACAGGGAGTGGGATAGCTTGATCTTGGTTTCGGACAAAGCTCGGCACATCGAGGTCCAAAGGGCCTGTTCTGTGCTGTCCTGTTCTATGTTCTATGTTCTAGGTTCTATGTTCTGTGTTTAGGGGATGGGATACATTACACCTGACATTGGCGGAGAGGGTCCAGGTGGTAAAAATTAACGTTCTGTCAAAGTTCCTGTTTGTATTCCAGACCCCTCCCCCCTCCCGGTCTTCATTCCGAAGGCCTTTTTAGAAACTGGATGCAGCGATTCAAAGTTTATATGGACTGGAAGGTACCGAGGGTAAAGAGGGCCCTGTCATAGAAGCAGAGGGAGAAAGGGGGATTGGCGTTACCAAATCTGCTGCAGTATTATTGGTGTGCTTGCTGACGGGTCCGCCAATGTCTCCATTTTAAAATTCTCATTGTTATTTTTCAATTTTCTTCCACTGGCAATCGCTGTTACCTCCTCCAGCCCTACGACCCACCGAGATCCCTGCACTGCTCCAACTCTGACCATCTGCGTACCCCTATTTCCTTCACTCCATCGTTGGTGGCTGTGGTGCGCGATTGAACAGCCTCGTCACGCTTGACGAGAATCCGTGGGGTTCGATCGTGGGAGTGGCCTGAATCGGGAATCTTGCCAGGTGCCAAACAGTGTGCGATTGAATCAGCTCGCTCCCGTTGGTGGATTCCAGGATTCCAGCACTCGCCTAGGTGCGGCGAGTAAACGATAATCACCAATTAAGGCCAATCTCATTAACGAGATGGTCACCCAATCCAATGGTTTCCTGGGATCGAACGGGCTCGCCAGTGAGTGGTCCCATGAGCAACGATTAGTACTGGTCCACACAAACAAGGACCAGGTGGAACAGCACCTGGGGGGGTCTCCCTGCCGGTGGGAGGCTCCTGGGTGGTCAGGGACAGGGCAGGGTGGTACCCTGGCTCTCCCCGGTGGGCACTGCCTGAATGACACCTTGGTACTGTCCAGCTGACACTGCCAGTGTGCCAGGGTGGCACTGCCGGCTGGCAGGAGCACTGACAGGGTGGCAGGGTGCTCAGGTGGCAGGGTGGCACTACCAAGGGTCCGGGCTGAGGGGATTGACACCCATGAGAAGAGGGATGAGGGGGAGTATGGAGAGTGGGCTGGCCTCTAGAGTGTTGGAGGGGTGCAGGGTAGGGGCTCACTCATTAGGGGTGTGGGGGAGGGGGGGGGGAGTGTGGGGAACGCCCATGTGTGCGGGGATGACACTGCTCGTGGGTTTTGGGGGACCCCCAAGCTCACTCAGAGATCGGGGGGAGGGCACCCTTCCAAAATGGTGGCCCGAACTCTGAGGTGCCAGACTGACCAGTGAGCTCAGCTTCCCAATGCTGTAAATAATTCCAATGTGGGCTCGCCCGGTGAGGAATTTGCTACGGTCCAGAAAAATGACTAAGAGCCGTTCAATAGCGGTCAGGAGCTCGCAACACGGCCGTCGAGGAGCTCGCGGGAAACCTCGCTCACTACCGCACTTAGAATTTGGCCTGTTAAATCGCACCATGATATTCAGCTGCCTAGGTCTCGAGATTTGGAAGCTCCCAATGAGCCACTAGTGACCCCAGTTCAGAGTAGACACGGTCCCAGGATATAAAACTGCCTCAAACCGGGCATCAATTTGAACTCTCGTGTGCGGTGACCACAGGAAGAATTGGAATCATGTTTTACTGCTGCAGTAATGCCCACATGGAAGTATGGAGCTGAGGTAGATTGGCAGCATGGGCAAACGCATCCTGTCATGCCATATACCTCTCCCCCCCACCCCCCCCCCCCCCCCCAGACTACTTAGCTATGGCTATAGCGAAATCTGCAATGTAAAACCAGCCAGTTCCCAGCCCTCACATCCCCTGCAGAACTCAAAACCCAGCAAGCGCTTCTTTAATACACTAAATAATGTTGAAAATAATCTCCCAGAACACAGCAATCCAATTTTTTACTGAATATATCAACATTTAACGCCATAATTAAAATAGCAAAGTGCTTTACCGTCCAGGGGCTCGCTGAATAATTTCTATTTCAAAGAATTGTTTCACTTCAAAGTGGTTCTTCTTTAGCAATTGATTTTTATTAATCCTGCCCCTCCCCCTTGCTCCCCAACATTATCAAGAGCTCTATTTTAGAGAAACCAACCTCCCCACAGCTCGGCCATTGTGTCCTGCAGTTCCTCACCGCCCACCACAAGAAGCTATATTTGGATTTGCGAGGGAATGATTTGCATATAAAATGTGCGGCCCATTGCTGAAGTTGCCGTGGTAAGCACTAAATTAATTCCATCAGCCTTGGGATGCAGTTATAGCTTACTGCTTGCCTCTGCAGCACAGAAATGACGCCAGTAAAACAATCGATCGATAAGTCAGTAAGGTGCCTGAGCCATCAGACATCAAGGTGAAGCATGTCACCCCTGAGGGAAAGAAGACTTTGTGCCTCCATCTGTCAGCATCAAAACTCTCACAGTGTTAGCATGGGGACTGTGACATAGGTTAGACTAGTTACTGGGCTTGTTACTGGATTAGTTGCTGGATTAATTATCCATGGGCCTGTTCTAATAATCTGGAGAGACAATTCAAATCCCAACATGTTAGCTGGGAGGTTTGAAATTTGTTGATTTTTAAATTGGTTAACTTAATAAATTTGGAATGAAAAACTTGTGCATCAGTAATCTTGACCATGTAACTATTAGATTATCATTAAAAACCCACCCGGTTCCCTTTCGGGAAGGAAATCTGCCCGTCCTTACCTGGTCTGGTCGACAACTGATACAGCAATGTAATTGACTCCTAACTGCTCTTTGAAATGGCGGAGCACACAACTCGATTGTATTATAATAAATAATCTTTATTGTCACAAGTAGGCTTACATTAACATTGCAATGAAGTTACTGTGAAAATCCCCAAGTCGCCACATTCCGGCGCCTGTTTGGGTACACGGAGGAAGAATTCAGAATGTCCAAATTACCTAACAAGCGCATCTTTCGGGAGAAAACCACAGCACCCGGAGGAAACCCACACGGACACAGGGTTGAACATGCAGACTCCGCACAGACAGTGACCCAAGCCGGGAATCAAACCGGGGACCCTGGCGCTGTGAAACAACAGTGCTAACCACTGTGCGGCCATGTTGTCAGGTAGGTAACTCACCACCAGCCTCAAGGGATAATTAGGAGAGGGCAATGAATGTTGGCCTTGTTAGTTATGCCCACATCCACATGGATGAATAAAGAGAAAAGGCAAGGGTTATCTGCAGAGGGTAGCTCAGCCGCCTTCCAGAGGAGACCATGATTGAGACCCAGAAGCATTGATTCAACAATCCATTGGAAAGACGGCATCTCTGACAATTCAATGTGCCCGCGGGAAGTGTCAGCCTCGATTATGTGTTCACCTCGGTTAAAATGGCAGAGATGAAAAAGTTTTGTTAGAACCAGGGCCGGGATTCTCCCCTACCCGGCGGGGCGGGGTGTCCCGGCGTACCGGAGTGGCGAGAACCACTCCGGCATCGGGCCTCCCCTAAGGTGCGGAGAATTCCGCACCTTTAGGGGCTAGGCCCGCGCCGGAGTGGCTCCCGCTCCGCCAACCGGCACCAACGGCCTTTGGAGCCCAGCCAGCCGGTGCCATGGCTGGCTGAAAGGCCTTCACCGGTCGGCGTGTGTCCGCGCGTGCGCCGGAGCGTCAGCGGCCGCTGACGTCACCCCGGCGCATGCGAAGTGGAGGGGGTCTCTTCCGCCTCCGCCATGGTGGAGGCCATGGCGGCGGCGGAAGAAAAAGTGTGCCCCCACGGCACAGGACCGCCCGCCGATCGGTGGGCCCCGATCGCGGGCCAGGCCACCAGGGCACCCCCCGGGGTAAGACCCCCCCCCCCCCACAACCCCGGGGCCCGCTCCCGCCGCCTTTTCCCGCCGGCACCAGGGCTGATTTAAACCACGTCGGCGGGAGAGGCCTGTCAGCGGCGGGACTTCGGCCCATCGCAGGCTGGAGAATCGGCGCGGGGGGCCCGCTGACCAGCGCGGCGTGATTCCCGCCCCCGCCGATTCCTGGGTGGCGGAGAATTCCGGCCACGGCGGGGACGGGATTTACGCCGGCCCCGGGCGATTCTCCGACTCTGCGGGGGGTCGGAGAATTTCGCCCCAGTTTTGAGAGCGAGGGGCAATGTGTTTATGTGGAGAATTGCTGGAATGAGTGTTTCGTCACAGCAAATAGCTCAGACAGAGGCCATTCCATCCCTTAAAGAAAGGATGGGCAATAATTCAAAGTAAAGTAAAGATACAGGGTCGTAGAGGGATAGAGGGCATTGGACTACCCAACAGGAAAAAACAGTTCAGACCAGTATTCTTATTTCCCCATTTTTACTGATTTTTCCTTCCGTGTAAGTTTTCTACTTGCTTTAGTGAAGAGCGAGGACAGAATTAATGGGTTGAATGGCCTGTAGCTCCCTGGAAACGTCCATGGATCTATAGCTGGCACTGGTCGGTACAATGACATTGATGCTTTTGTTACTGATACGGCAACTTGTGATGTCAAGATTAAAGCCAGCAAAGAGATGACAAGATGGTGATGGGACTATGTGGCTGAGTCCGCCCATGATGCCCCCTCCATGGGTGAGGCTACCCTGACATTTCATCTCCTCGGTGTGCGCCAACACACACCTGTCATGTCTCCGGAGGGAGCGGAATTGTGATGTGGTTCACGTCTCTCTCTTTGCGCAGGTAATTAATCACTTACGATGACGGGGCGCAGCGTGAAATCAACCTGCCCTGATCTCAGCAAAACTGGTGGATTGCCAACGTTGGCGGAATTGCTTTGTGTGTTTTGCTGATTTTACTTTTTCACACATAGTCAGCACTTTCTCCTGTAATGAGGTGCGCGTATGGTAGATCAAGCTGCAGTCTGGCAGCTGGAGTTATTGCAGGTTACACCTCAGCTGCTGTGCTTTCTAAACAAATGGCTACTTGCCGTTCCTTCGGAGCATGTCTGTGATACCGCTGCCTGTAGCGCACAGTGGCAACTGAAGGAGTTCAGTGCTGCTTTTGGGGCTGCCAGACTCAATAATCTACATGATAGCCTCCTATCCACCAGCATCTGTAAACTTCAACCCGTCTAAATCGCATCCTAATTCACACCAAATCCCATTCACTCATCACCCCCTAACCTACATTAGCTTCCTATCCGGTAACACATCACACTTCAAGCTCTCATTCCTATGTTCAAATCTATTCAATCTTTTGCAACCAATCCCCACCCACTGCCCCATCTCTGGAACTTCCTCCAGTCCTACAACCTCCAAGATCTCTGCATCCCTCTAATTTTGCAACCCTCTAACCACATCCTGGGGGTAACTTCGGCCAGAAACTGAACTGGACGAGGGCAACAAGGACAGGTCAGAGGCTAGAAATCCTGTGGAGAATAACTCACCTGTCCACCATCTACAAGACATAAGCCAGAAGTATGATGGAATACTCCTCACTTGTCTGGATGAGTGCTAAAAACCATCCAGGTCAAAGCAGCTTGCTTGATTGGCACCTCATCCAACACCTTAAACATTCACTCCCACTACACCGTCGCACAGTGGCAGCAGTATGTACCATCTACAAGATGCACTGCAGCAACTCACCAAGGCTCCTTTGACAGCACCTTCCAATGTCTACCACCTACAAAGGACAAGTGCAGCAGAAGAATGGGGTGGCATGGTGGCATCTTGCTTAGCACTTCTGCTTCACACCGCCAAGGACCTGGGTTCAATTCTGGCTTTGGGTGACTGTGTGGAGTTTGCATGTTCTTCCCGTGTCTACATGGGTTTCCTCCGGGGGCTCCGGTTTCTTCCCAAAGTCCAAAGATATGCGGATTAGGTTGATTGGCCATGATACATTGCCCCTTAGTGTCCAAAGATGTGCAGGTTAGGTTACAGGGATAGGGTGGAATGGATGGGTGGGTGCTCTTTCTGAGGAGCGGTGCGGACTCAATGGGCCGAATGGTCTCCTTCTGCACTGTAGGGATTTTATGATTCTGTGGTCACCACCTGTAAGTTCCCCTCTGAATCACTCAGCATCCTGACTTGGAAATATACTGCCGTGCCTTCACTGAGTCAACATTTTGGGACCCCCTTTCTAACAGCACTGTGGTACCTATACCACAAGGACAGCAGCAGTTCAAGAAGGCAGCTCACCAACACCTTCCCCAGGGCAATTAGAAATTGGAAATAAATACTGGCCCAAATAGCGACATCCACATCCTATGAAGGAATTTTTTAAAAATTGTAATAACAGGCTGACTGCCCTCTTTGAGCCCTGTGAGCCTGCTGTTCAACCCCCTCCTATCTCCCCTCTGCACTGACACGCGATGCCAACTTCAACTCTTTGCTGAATTAGCGTTCTGCAATTCCCCGTCCGCTGCAGTTGCACACATGCCAAGATGGTCTTTTAAATCTCGCTCGTGGCTCATTACTTGGCCACTTGAAGCTGGGTACTTTGGGGGATTGTATTCACAGTTTAATGTAGCAGCAAAAAAGAAAAATCAATATATCAAAAAAATTAAAACTTGCTGGTGAGAGATGATTTAATACTGAACAACACAATTACCACATTGCCAAGAAACCTCTGGTGTCATCAGCTCCGGATTGTTTTTACAGTAAATCTCCGAACGTCTTTAGGTTAACCCTTCACTTGCCTTTCTGCAGAAAAAATCTAAACTATCTCCGTCTCAGAAACATAGTAAACAGGAGGAGGATGCCATTCGGCCCTTCGAGCCTGATCCGCCATTAAACAAGATCAAGGCTGATCCTCTAATTCAACGCCACATTCCTGCTCTCTCCCTATAGCTCTTGACACCTTAAGAGTCTAGGAATCTAGCGATTTCCTTCTTAAATATATTCAGTGAGTTGCCCTCCACAGCTTTCTGTGGTGGAGAATTCCACAGGTTCACCACCCTCAGCTCAGTACCAAATGGTCTACCCCTGTATCCTGAGACTGTGACCCCCCTTGTTCTAGAACCCCCCCCCCCCCCAGCCAGAGGAAACAACATCGCTGTAACAAGTCATTCATCCCTGTCAGAATTTTATACTTTTCAATTTGATCCCCCCTCAATCTTAAATCTCAGTGAATACACGCCAGTCGACCCAATCTCTCCTCGTACGACAATCCTGCCAACCCAGGAATCAGTCTGGTGAACCTTCACTGCACGCTCTCTATGGCAAGTATATCCCTTCTTAGATAAGGAGGCCAAATCACAGGAACACATACTTCGAACCTTTTCAACATGAATGATTGGCTCATTAAATTTCTTGGCCATTCAAACGGTGGCATTGGGGATCATTCTAACCCCCCCATGACAGTCAGCAGAGCCGTACCCCCACAAACTCTCTTCCCTCCCCTGCAACCCTGTCTCTTCTTCCTGGACCTCCCTCTTCCCTCCACTGCGACCCTAATTCCACTGACCCCTGGGGTAACTGTAAAAAATCCATTTGGCTGCCCATGACAGCATTAATAGGTGTTACAGGGCCACTACTCCCAATCAGACAATCTCGGTTTTGAAATTTTCAACAAGCCTGATTTCTTTTTTTTTTGGAGGGGTGGAGGGCGTGGGGGAAGGGTTAGCCAGCAAAGAAAGGCTTCCATAAAAATGTGGACCCCGGCTCCACTGTGAAGCCACTTTCGATGTTCCCCTGGGGAGCAATAGCAGAACAGGTATCTGCCATCTTTAGGTTCAAGCCAGGATGTTCAGGAGAAAATCGATTTCCTCCGATGGGCCCATCCAGAATAAACTTTAAAATTACAGCTCCATCGTTCCTGGGAGCTGTTGAGGAGCAATTCTTCCAGTTTTTCACAGAAAGGGGAGTGAAAGTCTGGAACTCTCTTCCCAAAAAAAGCTGGTGAGGCCGCGGGGGAGGTGGTGGGGGAGGGGGGTTAATTGAAAATTTCAAAACCGAGATTGTCCGATTGTGGTTAGGTAGAACGGTTACAACACAGGAGGCCATTCAGCTCGTTGCGTCCATGCCAGCTCTCTCCGCGAACAACTTCCCACTTCCCTATAGAATCAGAGAACGGTTACAACACTAGAGGAGGCCATTCGGCCTATCATAAGGGATCGGAAACAATATGGGCCAATCGGTCTGTGGCCCAGATCAGCTGTGGTGTGGAGGGGGTGGGGTGGGGAGTAAAACCACACTCCAAACTGATAAAGATGCCACATCACAGATCACAGCTTCATTAATTCTGATCCTTCTCTGTTTGAACCTTCCCTGCCCCAATAAAGAACAAAAATAAACAAATCAGGGGCTTACCTTTGAAAAGAATGTCTTTTGTTTCTCATAATGTATTTCTTTGTACTTGGAGGACAGCAGGTTACTGTGGGGTGGAGGAAGAAAACTACAAGTTAGCTGGCACAGAATCACAGAACAAATCAGCTTCCTCAGCACTACAGATGGCTCCCTGGGGTCCTAATTGCTCGATAACACCCCACTCTGCCTGACTTCATTCCAAAGTTAAGGCCGTTTAGAAAAGTTAAAAATACAAGTGTAAATGTTAATTGTAAATTGTTACTGGGATAAAGAAGAACTTGCATTCATATTGTACCTTTGACAACCTCAGTATGCCCCAACGCATTTTACAGCCAATCCTCTTGTGGGAGAATTTAAAACTGGGGTTCACTGTTTAAAAATAAAAGGTTGCTCATTTAAGACGGAGACGAGGAGACTTTTTTTTACTCTCAGAGGGTCATGAGTTTCTGGAACTCTCTTCCTCAAAAGGCAGTGGAGGCAGAGTCTTTGAATATGTTTAAGGCAGAACTTGATTAACGAGGAGGTGAAAGGTTATTGGGGGTCGGCGGGAATGTGAGGTTGAGGTTCCAATCGGACCAGCCATGGTCTTTTTGAATGGCGCAGCAGACTCGAGGAGCTGAAGGTCCTACTCCTGCTACTAATCTGTATATGTAAGTACTTTTTAAAGTACCAATGTGATCATTGACTGCTACAACACAGAAGGAAGCCATTCAATCCATCATGCCTTTACTGTTTCTTTGGGATTGTAAGATAATATTGGACCCACTGCCATGCTCTTTCCCCATAGCAGTGCAATTATTTTCCTCTTTGTGTCTTAAACCCAATCTCTTTTCAATATTACTATTCAGTCTGCTTCCACTAATCTTCAAGGCAATGTATCACAGCGCACTGTGTAAATGAAAAATGTTTTCTCACCTCTCCACAGGTCCTTTTTCTAATTACCTTAAGCATATGTCCTCTGGTTACATAGAACATACAGTCCAGAAGGAGGCCATTCAGCCCATCGAGTCTGCACCAACCCACTTAAGCCCTCAATTCCACCCTATCCCCGTAACCCAATAACCCCTCCGAACCTTTTTGGACACTAAGGGTAATTTATCATGGCCAATCCACCTAACCTGCACGTCCTTGGACTGTGGGAGGAAACTGGAGCACCTGGAGGAAATCCACGCAGACATAAGAACATAAGAACTAGGAGCAGGAGTAGGCATATGGCCCCTCGAGCCTGCTCCGCCATTCAATGAGATCATGGCTGATCTTTTGTGGACTCAGCTCCACTTTCCGGCCCGAACACCATAACCCTTAATCCCTTTATTCTTCAAAAAACTATCTATCTTTATCTTAAAAACATTTAATGAAGGAGCCTCAACTGCTTCACTGGTCAAGGAATTCCACAGATTCACAACCCTATGGATGAAGAAGTTCCTCCTAAGATCAGTCCTAAATCTACTTCCCCTTATTTTGAGGCTGTGCCCCCTAGTTCTGCTTGCACCCGCCAGTGGACATGAGGTGAACGTGCAGACTCCACACAGACAGTGACCCAGTGGGGAATCAAACCTGGGACCCTGGCGCTGTGAAGCCACAGTGCCAGCCACTTGCTACCGTGCTGCCCTTATTTTCACTGCCAACAGTTCCTTCCTACCCCATCAAAATCGTTCATGATTCTGCCAGAACTCTATTA
The DNA here is from genome assembly GCF_902713615.1 of Scyliorhinus canicula. Classification (NCBI taxonomy): domain Eukaryota; kingdom Metazoa; phylum Chordata; class Chondrichthyes; order Carcharhiniformes; family Scyliorhinidae; genus Scyliorhinus; species Scyliorhinus canicula. Next base: position 144,274,638 of record NC_052147.1, on the reverse strand, counting down.
AATCACCTCTTGAACTCCTTGGTTCGAAGGGGAACAATCCCAGCTTCTCCAGCCTCGCCACAGAACTCCCTCAAACTCAGCACCATTTGAGTAAATCTCTTCTGCACCCACTCCAACGCCTTGACATCCTTCTTAAAGTGAGGCACCCGGGACATAATACCACACTACAGCTCTAACCAATGATTTAGAAAGGTTTAGCATAATATGGTGAATGTAAGAAATTGTCATTATATTCTTGTTGCGGTAAATCCTGGATTAAGATGGGTACAGACAGTATGACTACTAGAGCTGTGATTAAGGTGTCATAAAATATAGGTAATCATTCATTTACAGGTGAAGTATTCTCCTAATATATCTTGAGAACCATTTACTTGTTTACAGATAGCTAGCTAATGGAATATTATTTGTGTTTGGAAAAATCCTGGGGTGTTAATAATTTATGAGTTGTTTTATGTTTGGTCCTGGCTCAATAAGTCAGGGGACATCTTGTAAGAGGAGACAAAAAAAGATCTTATGCTTTGGGTACAGATGATGTTGTTAATGGGAGGAGCCAGGTCTAGCTGAAAAGGCAGCTAGTAATGAAACTCTAATGTGAACAGAGCTGTTTCTGTTTGGCCCCGAAAAGTTCTCTCCAAAGATTCTGCGCAGAGAAAAGCAAGTAGAAACCTGGCTGTTAACTTTATTCATGAGTGGTATTTGAAATATATGGGTTTGCCTAATTGGAATATATTGGTAGGTTTAGGAAGTATGTTTAGGTTGTCTCTTTTACTTCAGAACTGTTGTAACTGTTAACTGTAAAGCTATTTCTTTGGTGCTAATGTGTTTAATACTGTGTTTAAATTATTTTGTTATCACATAAAAGATACCTATTTGTCTGAGATATCACTCCTGTGGTGCAGTAACATTTCCTCACGGTTTACAAATTAAAAATAGTTGGGTTCACATCCGAGATCTGACCAATAACTACCTTCCTTATGTAACTCTACTGAGTTATAAACAAGCCCAAGGATCACATATGTTTTCTTAAGGACGTTTGGTGTGTGTGAACTGCAGGATCTCTGGCGGGATTCTCGGAAAATGGGGCTATGTCCCTACACCGGCGGGAAAACCGGCGCCAACCACTCCAGTGTCAACGGCCCCCCAAGGTGAGGAATTCTCATCTGTCTAGGGGGCTATTTTGACGCTGGAATGGTTGGCGCCGCTCCAGCCGGCGGGAAAGGGCCGGCGCGAGTTTGCATATGTGCAGAACGGACGGCGTGATCTCGCACATGTGCGGAACGGCCAGCCTATTTCCGCACATGTGCAGACCGACCGTTGTATTACCGCGCATGCGCGGGGGTTCTCTTCTCAGCGCCGGCCCCGAGGCAATATGGTGGAGCCCTACAGGTGCCTGGCGTGCAGGTAAGAAGGACCCCACGGAAACAGCCCGCCCGCGGGATCGATCGGCCCCGATCTCGGGCCAGGCCAGTGTGGGGGCCCCTCCCCCCCCCCAAGGGTCGGATACCCCGTGCCCCACATATTCACCTGCCAGGTTCCGCCATGCGTGAGGTGAGTAATTCACGCGGCGGGACTGGTCAAAACTGGACGGCCACTCGGCCCATCGGAACCCGGGGAATCGCCCGGGGGGGGTGGGGGAGCTGCTGTCAACGGCCCCCAACCGGCATGGCGGGAATCCCGCCGCCGCCCAAAAAACGGCACTGGAGAATTGGGCAGCAGGCATTGGGGCAGGATTCACGCCTCCCCCCGGGGATTCTCCGACCCAGCGGGATGGGGGGCGGGGGGCGGAGAATCCCAGCCTCTGTTTTTTCACCCAGTTTAAAACTGTCCAAAGAATTACAAATACAATGCAGCACATAAAAAGCCATTCCGCTCAACCAGTCCATACTAATATTTATGCTCCCCGCTTCTTGTATCCATTCATCTTCCCTGTAGGTCTCTGGCAAGACGAGCATTTATTGTCCATCGCCAATTACTCATGACAATATGGTGGTGGTGAGCCACCTTCATGAACCACTGCAGCCTCCTCTCATTATTGTTCAACTGACTCTGATCAGCTCAATTCCCCATTTCCCACATATGTTTGGCTAGCCTACCCATAAATACATCCAAACTACTCACCTCCACCCACTCCCTGTGGTAATAAGTTCTGTTAATGTCATTGTTACGGTGAAGAGAAACAGATAGTGTCAATTAATTGTCATTAAGCACATATAAAGAAGAGATGCCTTCCGTGACTGTTGGGCACTGCAAGGCACACACTGTAAGGTAGCCTGGCGCAGCCCCTCGGTAAACCACCAGTCAGAGCCGATGAAGGTGGCAGGCAGGTTTGGGTAGAGCTCTGGCGCATTCGACCAGAAAGACCTGCCTGTGACCCTGAGCACAAACAAAATCTCACACACTCCAGGTACATTTGCAAGTTTAAAATCCAGCTTCAAGCTGTAAACATCTATTGTGCAAACGCCGAGGCAATAGGGGGAGAAGCTGACCTCCACCCCAACAGGACCCACCAGCGGGCAATCAACGAGGCGAAGGCTAAAACATATACCCCCTTCAGTCTGCAGCTCAGGCAGGTCTGACACCCTGAATATGGCCTCAAGTGGACTCGGCTCCAGTTCCATGTGCACAACCTCAGACATGGTGCTGAAAAACAACTCCCAAAACATCTCCAACTGTGGGCAGGACCAGAACACATGGACATGATTGGCTGGGCTCCTCTCACAACACCCGCAGCTACCCTCCACCCCTTCAAACAACTGCTTATCCTTGCCTTCGTTAAGTGTGCCCTATACACTACTTTTAACGGAGTCAACCCAAGACTTGAACACGACGTCGAAGCATTGACCCTTCGCAATACTTCTCACCATAATCCTTCCTCCAGCCCCATCCCCAATTCTGCCTCCCACTTGGCCTTAATCCCTTCAATGAGCTCCTTGTCCTCCTCCATAATCCTGCCATAAATCGCTGAATCGACCTGACTCCCCAGCACCGTTTCTCCCCCCCCCCCCCCACCCCCCCACCCCCACCCCGCCCCCAGCAAAGAGGAAGACGATGCCACCAGAAAGCTCAGGAAAGCCTTTCTGACGAAACTCCGCATCTGCATGTACATGAGGCCCTCCTCACATTGGAGCCCATACTTCACCCCCCAGCTCATCCAAACTAGCGAATCTCCCCTCCGTAAACAGAATCTTCATCTCTTTTTCCCCTTTCTCGTCCCATTCACAGTACCTTGAATCCATCCTCCCTGTCTCAAACTCATGATTCCCTCTTCTCGGAATCACCTCTACTCTGCCCTCAGCTTGAAGTACTGCCGGAAGTGCCCCCAAACCTTCAGCGTGGCTACCGCCACAGAACTACCTGATTACTTCCCCAGGGAAAACAGTAATGGCACCAGCGGCAGCGGCTGCATCCCCGACCCCTCACAGGAACCCGCCTTCACTCACACCCACAGAACCCCCCATCTCCTTACACCAGCCCCGCATCTTCGCTGCTTTCACCGCCCAGTAATAGTGCAACAAATTTGGAAGGGCCAAGCCTCCAGACTGCCACCCCCTTTGGAGCACGACCTTCCTTATCCTCATTACCTTCCCTGACCACACAAAAGACGAGGCTAGCCTATCCACCCCTTGAAAAAATGCCTTTGACAGAAAGACTGGTAGACACTGGAAGAAAAACTAAAACTGTGGCAAAATATTCATTTTGACTGCCTGCACCCGGCCAGTCAATGACGAAGGGAGACTATCCCATCTTCCCAAAACCTCCTTCACCTTCCCACCAGGCTTGTGAAATTTAGCATACTGAGCCAGGCCCAGTCCCACACCACCTGCACCCCAAAATACCTGAAGTGAGTTGTCGTTACCCTAAATTCCACTCCCGCCCCAACACCTGGGGAAGAGGGCAAAATACTCACTCCTCTCTAAATTCAATTTATACTCCGAAAACACCCAAAATTTCCCGAGCAACCCCATTATGCCCCTCACTGATGATCCCGGTTCTGACATGTATAGCAGCAAATCATTTGCGTACAGAGACACCCTATGCTTCGTCCCCTCACTATCTCCCTCCATAGGCCTGACCCCCTTAGCACAATCACCAAGGGCTCAATCACCAAGGGCTCAATCACCAAGGGCTCAATCACCAAGGGCTCAATCACCAAGGCGAACAAGAGAGGGGGACATGGGCATCCCTGCCTAGTTCCCCGGAATAGTGGGAAGTACTCCAACTGCATATCATTCATCCGCACACAAGCTATGGGCTCCTTGTATAACAATTTAACCCAAGCCTCTGGGCTAGACCCTTTTCCAAGACCACATGCACCCAATGCGGAGCATGGTCTAATATCAGGATCGCTGAATACTCTACCTTCTTTACCCCAGCCAGCAGCGCCTTCCTTGCTACAACAAAGTTGATCCTTATGTACTGGTAAGAAAAATGAATACTCCCTGTCCCGTGGGTACAGAAACCTCCAACGCACATCCCATCTCAATCATATACCCGGCTCACACCTTTGCAGGACCCCCCCCCCCGGCGCGAAGGGAGACCAATGAACGTGGCCGGGACCTGTCTATCGTTGGGTCCTAATGTCATATTCCAATCCCCCGCCAATATCAACAATATTCAGTTCCGGTACGACCGCAAAAATCTTCCTCACAACCCCAGCGCCGTCCCACTTTGAGGCATACATGCTAACCAACACCACTAGCCTCCCCTCCCAATGCACCCATTTCCAAGTGTCTTATCATCTGCAGATGCTGAAATGATGTCTTGTGTGTATGGGTCAAAATTAAGAATAGTTGGAATGCTGACACCTTGGGAGCGCCACTGTGTACCTCCCTCCCAGTTGGAAAAAGAATGCAGAAAGGTGGCAGCCAATCTGCTCCCAACAAGATCCCACAACCATCAATAATTTGTCCTGTCAGGTGAACATGAAAGATCCCATGACACTATTTTGAAGACGAGGAGAGGAATTTTCACCCGCGACCTGGTCAAAATATATCTTCAAACAACGTTGCAAAGAACAGATTATCGTAGTGCTGCTTTGTGGGATCGTGCTGTGCACTAATTAGTGGCCACGGTTCTTACAATACCAACAGTGTCTACACTTCAAAAGTATTTATAGATTCCTTAGTGCAGAAGGAGGCCCTTCGGCCCATCGAGTCTGTACCAACCCTCCGATAGAGCACCCCATCTATCCCCCGCCCCAACCTTGCAACCACACCTAATCTTTGGACACCAAGGGTCAATTTTATCATGGTCAATCCACCTAACCCACACATCCTTGAACACTAAGAGGGAATTTAGCTTGGCCAATCCACCTGCCTGCACATCTCTGAATTGTAGGAGGAAACCAGAGCCCGGGGAGAAAACCCATGCAGACGGGGGGAGAACATGCAAACTCCACAGACAGTCACCTGAGGTTGGAATCGAGCCCGGGTCCTAGTGCTTGAGACAGCAAGCGAATCACAATGCTGCCCAAACTGACCATAAAGTGCTTTGGGGTGTCCTGAGGTTGTGAAAGGTGATTTCTAGAAGCAAATCATTCTTTCCAAGCGATAATAAGTAGGTGATCATTTTTAAAATCTCTTCATGTGCCACTGAGCACCCTCCTTAGCCATGATCGCCACATTCCCTTTGTCTTTTTGTCCACAACATCTTTGTCACTCTCTCCCTACCACTGGCCCTCTATCCAGTCTCAGTTATTTATGAGGAACACATTCTGTTTGCATATACCTAGCGTGCGAAGGAAAATATTCTTAACATTGACGGTTTGAAAGCATTTTCAATCAGCAGTCCCAAGGATGTGCGTGAGAAAATTCATCACCTATATATAAAAACTGACCTGCTGCCAGCTATGTCTCGAAGGTGCAATTATAAATCACAGCAAAAGGAATGCTGCATTGGGCAGACATTGTGTATAGGGCCTTTGCTGTCACACTCGCCACTGCACTTTTAGCTCTGTCCACCGTGCACGGTTCAAAACCCCAATAGCAGCAAATGTGACTGGTGATGCTGCCAGCCATTAGCCAGTTGGTAGCACTCTCGCCTGTGAGTCAGAATGAACTGGGGTCCCATCCCACTCCAGAGACCTCAGCACATAATCAAAGCTGACGCTCTCCGCTATATTATTGCCACGGAGGCTCAAATGTTAAATCATGGTCTCCTCTGTCCTTTCAGGGGGATAGAAAATTCCTCAAGGCGCCTATTCAAAGGAGCACAGTGTCCTGGGCGGAATGTTCCTGCCGTCTCTGCCAGCGGGATCTTCGGATACCAATGACGACAACCCCCCCCCACACACCAGTCGTCGGTTCGAACAACAGGAAACCCTGTTGACAGCAGCTGGACCAGAAGATCCTGCTGCGAGCCAATGGCTGCAAGACGATAAGAGTGAGGCTTTATTAACCAAGAACTTGCCTGCCTGTGTCTGCTGTACAAATGAGCGCCGCACCCAGGCGGCCGGTCTATATACCGTCCGGGGGGGGGGGGGGGGGGGGGGGGGGCAGAGGCAGAGCCCACCAGGTTCCAGTACAATACCTGTAAGGAGATCACATTACCATTGGGCCACAGTGCTACACAGACAGCTTATACTATGGTGAATACATTCACCACAGGCGGGCTCCCTCCTCTGTGACTAAATATGGAAAACCCCACCCCTGGTTGATATCCAGCCCTCAAACGGCGTCACTGGCCAGTGACACATTGTTGCTGGTGGGTTCTTCTCATGCACAAATTGGCCGCTGCAAACTTCTGCATTGCAACAATGTCTGCACTTTAAGAAAAGGAATGGCATTATCGGTTGTAAAGCAGTGAGGGGAAGTCCTGAGCTCCTCAAAGGCACCTTCCTCACTACAGCGTTGAAGTGTCAAGCCGGAATTTGTGTCCAAGCTTTGAGACATGAACTCAGAGGCAAGTACACTACCAGCTGAGCCAATGTTAACACTATATGGAGCACCCGACTGTGACAACTTGGCATGGCTGCCTCATCATTTTCACACTTGCAAAGGATTCCTGTGCCATTGCAGAGAGAAGGTGACACTGACAGCAGCTGTGTCTCTTCAAGCACCACTGATTTCCCTCAGCAATGCCAAATTTAATATTCAGCCACCACTACCCATCTAAAAATAATCGGGACAGAAGCAAAGGGACTTGTCCTCGGAGCGCAGTCAGAATATATTTTTGGACTGATTTTTTTTTTATATATAGGCTCTGAGATGAAGAGCTAAAATAGGAACTGGTGGAAGTTAAGTCTCCTGAGAAGCAGAATCTGTGCCAAAGGAGACTGCTAAATCAGGCAGCCATTCTGAAAATGAAGCACCTCCCAAATTGTGAAGCATGTATTTATGTAATACTTCATAGTCCCTCTCAAAATCTGCACGTCAAAGTATTTTCATCAGCAGCGCAGAGGCTGCAAAGCCATGTTGTACACAGCAAGATCACACAAGCAGCTAGCGGGCCCAGTCCCATACTGTCTTTCCTCAATTTATTTGTGTGGCTGGAGAATATTTTACCATTTCGTTTTATGTCCTGTATAACTGGGGCGGCAGAGTGGTGCAATGGTTAGCACAGCTGCCTCACAGCGCCACGGTCCCAGGTTCGATCCCGGCCCTGGGTCACTGTGTGTGTGGAGTTTGCACATTCTCCCCGTGTCTGCGTGGGTCTCACCCCCACAACCCAAAGATGTGCAGGGTAGGTGGATCAGCCACATTAAATTGCTCCTTAATTGGAAAAAATAATTGGGTACTCTAAATTTTTTTTTAATGTCCCTTTACAATGAAATTAAAATCACTTGCTGTCACAAGTAGGCTTCAAATGAAGTTACTGGGAAAAGCCCCTAGTCGCCACATTCCAGCGCCTGTTTGGGGAGGCTGGTACGGGAACTGCTGGCTTGCCTTGGTCTGCTTTATAGGCCAGCTATTTAGCCCAGTGTGCTAAACCAACTCCTAACAAGTTAATTTCATAGTTTCACTTTGCTTTCCTAACTGTGCCCTTTTAAAATTTTCCCCTAACCTCTTTGCGTTCCCGTTGTCTCCAGCTATTTATGGGCGCGATTCTCCGGAAAGATTTCTAAGTGTGGTTCTGAGGGGGAATTGCCGCGAGTTTCCTGGCGCTCAGCCCAGTGAGGCCAGCAACACTATTCAACAATAATTGATCCACTTAAGAAGGCCGCATAGGCTTCTTGCCGCAAATGAAGGCTCGCAAGCTGATTCGCCGGGACCGCGTTTGCCAGCCCCCCAATAACGAGGTTAAGCAGCACTTGCTCAGCCAACCCCAGCCAGCTTGCAACAATGGCACCCAGGAGACCGACCCCAAGATTCGGGGATGCAGATCTGGAGAGGCTCCCAGACGCAGTGGAGGCCAGGAGAGATGTCCTGTTCCCCCGAGGGTCCTGGAGGGTCAGCCACAGGGCAGCTAGTGCTGCTTGGGATGGGTTGGCAGCGCCTGTAAGCTCCGGGAGTGTGACCAGTAGGACTGGCCTCCAGTGCCGAAAAAAGGTTAACAACCTGCACTGGGCAGTACAAGTGAGTAGATACCAACGTTACCGCACTCACCCCACCCACACCCCACCCCGAGACTTCTCCTCCCCGGCGCGATCATCCACCCCCCCCAACTCTTCTTGCGATCCCCAAACCTCCCTTCATCCCCCGTCTCCCTTCAAACACCCCCATACCTTCCATCACACCCTATTCCCCCTCCCACCACTGTGAACCACGCGTGTGGCTAACGATGCCCTCTCTGTGTCTCCTCATGAAAAGCTCTCCTATAATTGGTGGGCGAGGGCCAGATGGCTGAGGGGTGTCGGACCTGAAAATCCCCACCTCCGTCGAGGTGCGGGCCCGGGAGGTCATCGGGTGGTCCATCCCAAGGTGAACCCCAAGGTCCCATGGGCACCGAACGGAAGGAGGGGCGCAGGGTGGCTACCTGTACCTATCCCATGGCTTGGCGACACACCCCCAAGTTCCACCCCTCTGATGTGGCTGCACCTCACAGTCAGCACACGGGACAGGGCGGCACGGCTGTGCATGTGCCGCCGACAAGTTCGCGGGGCCCTCCAGCTCCAGAGCCCCCAGAGGATGCCTGCCAGGGGCATTGAAGGCCACGGGACAAGATAAGCAGCTGGCTGCCTCCACCTCAGATGTACATCCTGGGGACACACCTAAACGTAGTGGTAGAGCTAGGAAGGCAAAGCACATTGAGAATCCCTGAGGGCACCGGGGGAGGGGGAGGGGGGGTAGATATAGGTATAGGCTATGGGGGGGAGGGGGGGGAATGGTGCGAGTGGGAAGGCACTATCGGGAAATTGGGGAGTTGTAAAACACGATGAACACCCTTGACCACAACCAGTATGACGCCTCTGTCAATTTCTTCCGCAATGCAGCCCGACCTCTGAACCTTGGCGCATCATTACAGACATCTCCCCCTCCCCGTAGCGCTCACCCACCTATAGACATGTCCCCGGGACTGTGTCCCATCCTCTGGGTGCTCGGATGTTGGTTGCTGCGTGTGTGGTGTTGCCTCCCACAGCGTCCAGGCATCACGGTCTGATTGGGATGGCAGGCAATGACTCCCACATGCTACATGGCCTACCCACCCAAAGATGGGTACTCACCTCCTCGGCTCCCCATACACGTCCTTCCGCCAGGTTCACGTTTTTTAAAAGGAGTACTAATCAGCGCCAGCCTGACCACTTGCTGAGGAGGTGGATGAATCAGGTGGGGCCGTTCAATATGGGGTGGCTCCCATTAATTGTATGGAAATTGGGCTTATGTGGTAATAATTGATTTCTCGCCATGCTACAGCGAGATCCCGATTTTGCCCACGGGAGCAGGCCGGTTGCATCGTAAACTGTTTGGCACCTGATGCGGTTCTCACTTTCAGCCTCTCCCACTATTCACCGACCTCGCTTCGCTCGAGCAAGAGCGCAGGAGGCTGGAGAATCACGGCCCATGTATTTAATGTTTGTTCCTTTCTTTACCTTGGATTTTTCCCTTTATATCTTTATTCACCCATGGTGTCACACTGATTTTGCATTTGTTCTGATCTTTTTAGTAGAATATATTTTTCTCGATCAGTGCTGAGCACCATTTTAAATCCTTCCCACTGCTGATCTGCATCATTGCCAGCCAGTATTACTGTCCATGTATGTCCGCAGGTTCTATTCTCTGGCCCTAAAAATCAACTTTCCTCCAATCTATTATCCTTGTTCTTGACGTATTTTTGGCCTTCCCAATCATTATCTGAAACTCTACTATATTATGGTCACTGTTGCCCAGCTTTTACTGCTCAGGTTCATTCTCCAGTACCAGCTCCAGTAGCTTCTTACATACTGAGTTAGAAAAGAGCCCTGTATATATTGTAGGACCTCCATTGCTTATCCTTTTTACCTCCCTCTTCTGGCCAATCAATTTCCGTTGGTTAAAATCCTCCATGATAAGTTTGTTACTCATCCCCTAATTTTTTTTGCATCTTTTTTTTCCACATCTGTTCCATTACTGTGTAAACTGCAGCTATTGATATGATTGGCCCTCTTTTACCTCGTTGTTGTCCACATGGATTCCATTTTTGTCTTCGTGATGGCTACATGACTTGTTCCTTCTGTCAATATGTTATCGCTAGTAAGCACAGCTATTCCACCCTCGCTTTTCCCCTCTCTATTTTGTTTCAAAATATATCATATCCTGCAATAAAAGCAAATTACTGCGGATACTGGAATCTGAAACGAAGGAGAAAATGCTGGAAAATCTCAGCAGGTCTGGCAGCATCTGTAGGGAGAGAAAAGAGCTAACGTTTCGGGTCCGATGACTCTTTGTCAAAGCTTTGACTCATCGGACTCGAAACGTTAGCTTTTTTCTCTCCCGACAGATGCTGCCAGACTTGCTGAGATTTTCCAGCATTTTCTCTTTTGTTTCATATCCTGCAATGTCTAATTCCCATGTCCTGACTTTTTGTAGCCATGTCTCAATAATCCCTGCCATATCCTTGTTCTTCACATTTTGGGATGCCCTCCAGCGCCCTGTTTTGTCACTGACTTTTCTGTGCATTGCTGGAACTCAGTTGGCTGCAGTTGCTCTTATTTTATCTTTAACCATTTTTTTTTTTGCACCTCTATCCTTTAACTCTAATTATTCCTTGTCACTTATATTCTCATGTAGTTTCGCCTGTCCAAGGCTCTCTTTTCCAGATTCATTTATATTTAAGCTTGTTTCGTTTTTTGTCCATCACTCCTCAGCGAGTTTAAAGCCTTTGCCAGCTCCATATTTACCTTCTTCAAATAGTGCAATGTCCACTTGAGAAGGCAAATGCAAGGGCCTCAGCTCAGGGACTCATCCAAAAGATCGCACCTCCAACGACGCAGCAGTCCTTTGATGCTGCACTGAAGTTTCGGTATGTGTATGAAGTGGAATTGAACCATAACGTTTTGAATGTGAGTCAAAAGAGCCACTAACTGGAAAATGGGTGATATTTGGCCCTGAATAGTGTGAGGGTGAGGGGCGTGTAGCTGTGCAGGAGATTGGAAACCCAGGAATAGGTCCTGCCGAATTTAACAGAAAGACCTCACTATCGGGGAAAAGATCAGGAATGAGGGAATCATTGGGGAGAAGTGCTGTTCCAATTGTGGGGTAGGCCCCTCAGGTTGGAGCTCCAGAGGGCGAGGGTGGGGTGCTGCTAGTGTCACATCCTCATCTCCAACCTGTTAATCCTCTCCCAGATTGTCCATCTTTTTATTCTAGCCTGCAACATACTTTACCCAACCGCTCCAGAGCAGGAAAGGGGCCAGTTTAGCTCAGTTGGCTGGACAGCTAGTTTGTGATGCAGAACCAGCAAACAGCACGGGTTCAATTCCCCCTGCCAGCTGAGGTTATTCATGAAGGCCCCGCCTTCTCATCCTTGCCCCTCTTTGGGTGTGGTGATCCTCAGGTTAAATCACCACCAATCAGCTCTCCTCCTCTCCGCCTCAAAGGGGAAAGCAGTCTATGGTCATCTGGGGTTCTGGCAATAAAAAAGCAGGTGGGGTTCCATTGGTGTTATCAATACCATTCATGACAACATGGAGGTTTACACCTACAAATCCACAAAATGGATGTCGATGGGGTGTGGGGGGTATTGGTGAAATCAAGAGTAAACTACTCCAGTCACTCTCACGTGCCTCGCTGTCAAGTGGTGTTGGCAGATAACTGACCACCTGCCTAGTTGGTCAGGAAGAGGGCAAATCAAGAAGGACATCATTTGGCCCGTCACGCCTCTACCCCTATTCCCGTAACCCTGCAAAATGGACAATCTCTCGGGCATTGAATTTCAGATCCTAACCACTCGCTTCATTAAAAGGTCCTTCCTCATGATACCGTCAGTTTATTTGACAATCATCTTATATCGGTTCCCTCAGGGTCACAACCCTTCCACCAGTGGGAACTGTTCCTCTCACTCGGTCTCTCCAATCTGTCCGGACCCCTCATGGTTTTGAACATTTCTGTCAAATCTCCTCTCAACCTTCCATTCTCTAAGGAGGGCAATCGCAGCATCTAGAAGGACAAGAGCAGCAGGTACCTGGGAACACCACCGCCTGGACAGTCCTCTCTAAGTCACCATCCTGAGTTGGAAATATATCAGCTGGTCCTTCACTGTCTGGGTTCAAATCCTGGAACTCCCTCCCTAATAACACAGAGGGTGCACCTACACTACACGGACTGCAGCGATTCAAGAAGACACCTCACCACCACCTTCTCAAGGGCAACTAGTTTGGGCAACAAATGTTGGCCTAGACAGCGATGCCTCACATCCCATTAAAAAAAAAAATTTTTAATCACCAGTCTATCCTCATAACTGGGGGGGGATTCTCCCCTACCCAGCGTGACGGGGGGGTCCCGGCGTAGGGGAGTTGCGCCAACCAGAATTCCCCACCTTTGGGGGCTAGCCCCGTGCCCGGAGCGGTTGGCACCAGAAGACTGGCGCAAAAAACCGGCGCCCCCAGCAGCGGGGCTGGCCGAAAGGCTTTCGCTGGTCGGCACATGCGCCGGCGGTGACGTCAGCGGCGAGCTGCCGCTGACGTCACCACCGCCGCATGCGCGATGTGGGGTTCTCTTCCACTTCCGCCATGGTGGAGGCCGTGGCGGCCGCGGAGGAGAAAGAGTGCACCCAGGGCACTGGCCCGGAGTCTGAGCGGGGGGCCCCGATCGCGGGCCAGGCCACCGTGGGGGTACCCCCCGGGGCCCGCTCGCGCCGCCGATCCCGCCGCCACCAGAGGTGGTTCAAACCTCGGCGGCGGGAGAGGCCTCCCAGCGGCGGGACTTCGGCCCATCCGGGCCGGAGAATCGCCGCAGGGGCCTCGCCGATCGGAGTGGCGAGATTCCCGCCACCGCCACTTCCCGGGTGCCGGAGAATCTCTGCCACGGTGGGGGCGGGATTTTCGGCGGCCCCAGGTGATTCTCCGACCCTGCTGGGGGTCGGAGAATTTCGCCCCAGAAGTTCCTCATTACTGGAAATATTCTCATATTTGCATACTTTCTAAAGGGATAGCAGAGATAGAGGGGTTTGGGAGGAAAAGGAATTCATGCTGCAAGTGATGCATCCAAGAGGAAAACAATCACAAAAGACTTAGTTGGGTAAGATAAAGTAGCCATAGTCCCAGTTGACCATAGGCTGCTTTCCCCTTTGAGGGGGAGAGCTGATTGGTGGTGATTTAACCTGAGGATCACCACACCTCAGGTGAGGGGCAAGGTTGAGAAAGATTCATGGATAACATCCTAGTAGGTGTACAGCCGCCATGAAGGGCTGGGGCATTGAAAATGTGCCGACTGCTCAGACTTGTCTCCATTCCCTTGGCTCTCTTCATACTGAGCAGACAAAGGTTGAACAGCACAGACTCCCTCAGAGGGAAACATAATTGGCTGCACAGAACCAGGGAACCCATGGGGGATCATATCATCTTCTATCTGGATGGCTACATTGAATTAATTTGATACAATAACTCCGGGCTGGGATTTTTCTTTTCTCTGCTAAGATTTGGAAGTTGATTGCCAAGTTAATTAAGTTTGCAGGCACGAACTGCCACCTTCGAGGTCTCGTCAACAAATAGCGGCTTCAGTTGAAGTTACTGCTACACCCAGCATTAGAGTTTATATTTGGCAGTGGTGCCGGTGAAGTGTCAGAGCAACGGTCTCAGTTATTGCTCGCCATAAATAATCGAGTCATGTTCCATTTAGGTGCCAGTGCGGGCTCTCGTGACTTCAAAATGTCCCCCAAAACGTTTCGGCAGCCAATGAGACACTTTTGAAGTGCAATGACTGTTTCAATGTAAGGGAGCATAATAATCATAATAATATGGCCGTCAAACTGTGCACAGAAAGATCCCACAGGCAGCAGGACAATCTGGGTTAGTGGTGCCACTTAATTGGCCAAGCACAGGGGGAAGCTCTCCTGAACCATTTTCCAAATAGTGCCCCAGAATTGTTTTACGTCCATCCGCGAGAGTTGACAGGGCATCGATTTAACATCTCCTCCTTCAGTCCTCCACAAGGAGTGTCAGCCTGGATTTTGTGCTCGATGTGGTTGACTCTTAACAGTCCTCTGAGCGTGAATTTTTCTTCCGTTAGGTGCGCACGCTCAGCGGGCCTCAAAGTGGGGGAGAACACACATAGTCGGCCCCGGGACGCAACTGACTGACTGGCCAATTAACAGCCATCCAGTGTGAAATGCGCCCTGTGAAAGGCTGAGCGCTGCCGGAGTTGGACGGGCACCTAGAAAGCGAGGGTGCGGGCTGGCACTTCCAATGTGGTCCTACAGGGGGGGCAGCTGTGCGGAGCTGCCTCAGGGAGCTGCTGACCCGCGGAAAATAAATAGCAACGAAAAAGCTACGCAAAGAGTGCCTGGGTAGCAGATTCAAACACAAACCTCGGTCCTTTTTCAATTTTATTTCAGCTCTTACAGTTCACCCCACCCTGGATCAAGGTTGACGCTAAAACTTAACGGTTGCCTGGTCAATCAGCCCACCTACCAACTGTGATAGCAGATGAGCCCACAACCTCTGGCTCTGAGATGAGAGTTTTACCCCTGAGACATAGCTGACACCTTTTCATTTCTACCATATTATTGTTATTTGCTCTCACATTAATTTATTGGCCCTGATACTCCCCTAAATAGTGCTAGATTTTTAGATGCAAATATGAGGAAAGGGAGCTTTCCTTTGGGCCTCCAGCAGGCCGAGCCGCATTCAGAATTGCCATGGGCCTCCAGAAGAGGTACCAGGGAGTGATTGAAAAGGGCGTTCCTATCTCCAAGCTGAATTTAAACCAGAAGGAAATTACATCATTGGAGTCTCTGACCAGATTTGCCCCACTTCTGTTGGTTGTTGGTCAGATGTAAACCGCCCCTGTTCTAGTGAGAATTTTTGTTGGTGCAGGATGCCTCTGGAGCAAGAATCAGAGTGAAACAGCCACCGCTGAGGCCATTCAGCCCCTTGAGTCTGTGCCACCTTCACGGAATCACAGCATTGTTGCAGCACAGAAGGTGGCCATTTGGCCCATTGTGTCTGCAGCACCTCTCCGAACAAGCATCATGGCTGAATGTCATTCTCCTGCCTTTTCCCCGTGCCCCTGCACATGGCTTCTATTCAAGCAATCATTCAATGCCCTCATGAATGACTCGATTGAACCTGCCTCCACCACACTTCCAGGCAGTGCATTCCAGACGCCAACCATTCGCTGTGTGAAAACGTTTTTCCTCACATCATAAAATCATTGAATCCCTACAGTGCAGAGGGAGACCATTCAGCCACCGGGTCTGCACCAATCCTCTGAAAGAGTACTCTACTCAGGCCCCCTCCTCCGCCCCATTCTTGTAACCCCCACCTAATCTGCAGATCCCTGGACACTAAGGGGCATGGCCAATCAACCTAACCTGTACATCTTTGGTCTGTGAGAGGAAATCAGAGCACCCGGAGGAAACCCACACAGACACGGGGGAACGTGCGAACTCCACATAGACAGTCACGCAAGACCAGAATCGAACCCGGGTCCCTGGCACTGTGAGGCAGCAGTGCTAGCCACTGTGCCATCGTGCCTCTCATCACATTTGCTTCTTTTACGAATCATCTTAAATCTGTGCCCTCTCATTCTTGATCCTTTCAAGAGCGGGAACAGTTTCTCCCTGTCTACTCTGTCCAGCCGCCTCATGATTTTGAACATCTCTATCAAATCTCTTAGAATTCTTCTCTCCAAGGGGAACAGTCACAACCTCTCCAATCTATCCTCATAACTGAAGTTTCTCATCCCTGGAACCATTCTTTGAAAACAACTAATTAATTCCATGCTTCCTGCTCTTTCCCCATAGCTCTGAAAATTGTCGATTTAATTTTTTCTTTCCTATTTCCACTGAATCTGCTTCCACAGGCAGTAATTACATTTAAGATCACAATTTTCCACATTGCCTCCAGTTCTTTTGCCAATCACCTTACATCTGTGTCCTCTGGTTACTAGCCTCCCTGCCTCGGGAAACAGTTCCTCCTTAATTAAATTATCAAAACTGCCCATGATTGTTCTATTAAAAATCTCCTCATCCTCTTCTCTGGCCTAAGCAGAACCACCCCAGTATCTCCAGTCTCCAGTATCTCCGTAACCAAATTCTTTCATCCCTGGACCATTCTAGTAAATCTCTTCCGCACCCTGTGGCCTTCTTGAAGTGTGGTGGACACAATACTCCAGTAAAAGATGCCCCAATAAAGCGGAGCCTCAGGGTTACAGTTAGTTGAGGTTATCCTATAGAAGTGGACATTTAGATTAGTGCAGTCTGCCCTCCTAAAAGTGAGAATTAGGATTAGTGCATTCTGTCTCTATAAAAGCAAGCACGGCAAAGTGTGCATTGCCCCTACCAGGTGCCAATGAGAGAGAGGCTATTCTGGTCAGCTGGGCTTTTTAAAGGGACAGATAGCAAGTGGTGCTGTGGTAACTTTAACTAATGTCACCTCCGGTCACTAGGCAAAATTAACTTCCCGGCCTTCAATGTGCGGGTGATTTCCTCCACCACTGACGAGCAGGTCCAACAATGGGTCAACCACATCAGTTCAGACTTCTACAAATGACGGCAGCGAGTGTTTGACGGCAAAGACCTCCGCAAGTCAACAGACATCCCAGTGTATAGAGCAGTGTTCCCACCACACTCCTGCACTGCAATGAAATCTGAGGCTGTAAGTAACCCAAAGCGGGCTAGAGAAATTTCATCAGCAATGCCTCCATCGCATCCTTCGGGTTCAATGGGAGGACAGTCCTTTTTTGAAGCCAGCTCCACAAGCATTCAGGAAAAGTCTCCTGCAGGATCGGCCATGATGGGCTGGAATCCGTGTCTGGATGGGTGAAGGTTGTCTCCACTGCTGTTTTTACAGCTCTCAAAACGGCCAAAGTTTGAGGAGAGGACAAAGAAAACACTTCAAAGACTCTCTGAAGACCTCACTGAAGCAGGGCAGCATTGACATGAATGATGGGAGGAGTTTACAGTTATTCAGAATGACAACAACTTATCCGTCAAGCTGCATCACGCTTTGAGTCACAATGTCTTAATGATGAGGCACAGCAGCAGCAGGCGAGGAAAGAAAAGGAAGCAAATCCTGCACCCTGGATCCCGCTGCCTCATGGGACATCCTGCAGATTTAGAATAAGCCTGTTCAGTCACGTAAGGTGGCAGAACCTCAGGCCCTGAGCAGGTGTCACCTTCGAATCACCTTCGAACCAACGGACCATTGGCTTTTCTCCCATTAAAGTTCTATTAGGTGCCTCCTCAGGATCCATCTGCAGAAAATCACATGTCTCCTGGAGGAAGAGGACAAGGCTTTTGGATGGAACTCTTGAAGGATAGGTCTTATGAGGAAAGATTGAGGGAGCTAGGGCTTTTCCCTTTGGAGCGGAGGAGGATGAGAGGCAACTTAATAGAGGTTTATAAGATGATGAGGGGGATAGATAAAGTGGACGTTCAGAGACTATTTCCTCGGGTGGATGGAGCTGTTACAAGGGTACATAACTATAAGATTCAGGGTGTGAGATATAGGAGGGATATCGGAGGTAGGTTCTTTACTCAGAGAGTGGTTAGGGTGTGGAATGGACTGCCTGCTGTGATAGTGGAGTCGGACACTTTAGGAACTTTCAAGCAGTTATTGGATAGGCACATGGAGCACACCAGAATGACAGGGAGTGGGATAGCTTGATCTTGGATTCGGACAATGCTCGGCACAACATCGAGGGCCGAAGGGCCTGTTCCGTGCTGTTCTATGTTCTATGTTCTTCTGGGTGCCAGGGAGTTCAGAAAGCTTAGGGAATAAAATGGACACCGGCTTGAGACTACAATGCCGGCTGTACCTAGTGTCTCTGGAGAATTGAACTGATCGTTACGGGGCTGTGACGGAACTGATCGTTACGGGGCTGTGACTGAACTGATCGTTACGGGGCTGTGACGGAACTGATCGTTACGGGGCTGTGTCTGAACTGATCGTTACGGGGCTGTGTCTGAACTGATCGTTACGGGGCTGTGACGGAACTGATCGTTACGGGGCTGTGACTGAACTGATCGTTACGGGGCTGTGACTGAACTGATCGTTACGGGGCTGTGTCTGAACTGATCGTTACGGAGCTGTGTCTGAACTGATCGTTACGGGGCTGTGACGGAACTGATCGTTACGGGGCTGTGTCTGAACTGATCGTTACGGGGCTGTGTCTGAACTGATCGTTACGGGGCTGTGACTGAACTGATCGTTACGGGGCTGTGATGGAACTGATCGTTACGGGGCTGTGACGGAACTGATCGTTACGGGGCTGTGACTGAACTGATCGTTACGGGGCTGTGACGGAACTGATCGTTACGGGGCTGTGACGGAACTGATCGTTACGGGGCTGTGACGGAACTGATCGTTACGGGGCTGTGATGGAACTGATCGTTACGGGGCTGTGATGTACATGTTGGCTCAGGTTCGCCGGGCAATTACTGCAGGAGACATGTGGCGCGGGGTTCTTCCGTAATCGGCAGGGCGGGCAACTCCAGCGGGACGCAGTGGCGTGAACAACTCCGGCGTCAGGCTGCCCAAAGGTGCGGAATCCTCCACACGTTCAGGGGCTAGGCCCGCCCCGGAGTGGTTTGCGCCCCGCCAGCCGGCGGGAAAGGGGCTTGGCGCCATGCCAACCGGCACCGAAGGGCCTCCGCCAGCCGGCGCAAGTTGGTGCATGCACGGGAGCGCCAGCGTGTGCTGGCATCATCCCCGCGCATGCGCAGAGAGCTTCACTTCCACACTGGGAATGGAGAACCGGTACAGCCTTCGGTGCGGAAGGATACAGTGCCCCCACAGCACAGGCCCGCCTGTGGATCAGTGGGCCCCAATCGCGGGCAAGGCCACCGTGGGGGCACTTCCCGGGGCCAGATCCCCCCGCGCAGCCCCAAGATCCCCGTAGGCCGCCCGCGCCACCAGGTCCCGCCGGTAAGGGACGTACTCCAATTTATTCCGGCGGGACTGGCAAAAGACGGACGGGACTTCGGCCACCGTGGGTCAGAGAATTCAGGCAGCCCTGGACCCCGCCATTCTCAGAGGCGGGCGGCGCGACTCACTCCGGGCCGATTTTTGGGGGCCTTGAGAATTTGGAGGTTTGGTGGGGGGTTTTCACACCGACCCCCAGCGATTCTCCGACCCGGCGGGGGGTCGCAGAATCCCGCCCATGATTTTCTACAGGTGGATACTGAGCCATTTGGCTTTGTGGTCCTCTGCCTCCGAGGACTCTCCATGGCAATCTAACCCATATCAGCCAGTCTGCAACATGTCCACCAAGTGTGGCACTGTTCAGTATTCTTGTCTCCCCCATTCAGTTTCGGCACATCTCTACGGGCTCGCAACGTTAACTCCAACGCTCTCTACACGGGTACTGCCAGACCTGGTGAGCTTATCCAGTGTTTTATTTCAGTCTCTGTAGAAACGCATCGAGTTCCCATGACAGAAAGATACCATTCGACCCAACTGATCAATGCTGGTGTACGTGTTCTATGTGACTCTCCTCCCATCCCTCCTCCACCTAACCCTATCCGCATATTCCTTTCTACCTTTTACACTTAAATAGCTTCCCCTAAAAATACCTCTGCGTTATTTGTCTCAACAATTCCGTCTGGCAGTGGTTTCCACATTCTAACCACTTTCGAGGTCGAGAAGCTTCTCCTGAATTCTCTACGAGATTCCTTCATGACTGTCATATGGACTCTAGTTTTGGTCTTGCTCACAAATCCAAACATTTTCTTTATTTCCAGCCTATCAAACCCCCTTCATCGTCTTAAAGGCCTCACCAGACCTTCACATTTTCAGCAAGATAGCCTCAGCCTGTTCAACCTTTCCTGATAATGATGATCATTTTCAGTGTTGGTATCCTCCTTATTTATCTATTTTCCAATACCGCCAAGTCCTTTCTTTGTTTATTCAGCAAAGTTATTATCAATAAATTACATTTTACATTTATTCAGCAGGAGTTTGCAAGTCTGGCAGTGGTTTCCACATTCTAACCACTTTCGAGGTCGAGAAGCTTCTCCTGAATTCTCTACGAGATTCCTTCATGACTGTCATATGGACTCTAGTTTTGGTCTTGCTCACAAATCCAAACATTTTCTTTATTTCCAGCCTATCAAACCCCCTTCATCGTCTTAAAGGCCTCACCAGACCTTCACATTTTCAGCAAGATAGCCTCAGCCTGTTCAACCTTTCCTGATAATGATGATCATTTTCAGTGTTGGTATCCTCCTTATTTATCTATTTTCCAATACCGCCAAGTCCTTTCTTTGTTTATTCAGCAAAGTTATTATCAATAAATTACATTTTACATTTATTCAGCAGGAGTTTGCAAGTAATGGTATGATTGCAGTTGACTTTTGTTTATTCAGGCAACATGGACGAACAGGGGTTAGCACTGCTGCCTCACAACACCAGGGACCTGGGTTCGATTCCAGCCTTAGGGGATTGTGGGTGTGAAGTTTGCGCACTCTCCCCAACGGGTGTTCCGGTTTCCGACCACAGTCCAAAGATGCTAAAATTGCCCCTTAGTCAGGGATGTGTAGGTTTGGTGAGGTTATGGGGATGGGGCCAGCTAGGGTGCTCTTTCAGAGGGTTAGTGCAGACCCAATGGACCAAATGGCCTCCTTCTGCACTGGAGGGCATATGCTGGCTGGGCCAGCATTTATTGAGAGGGCAATTAATAGCCAACCGCATTGCTGTGGATCTGGAGTCACATGTCAAGCTGACCAGGTCAGGATGGTAGATTTCCCTCCCTAACATGACATTAGTGTACCAGATGGGTTTTTACGACAATCTTTTAATTCCAGATTTTTATTTAATTGAAATTTCACCGTCTGCAGTAGTGGTGGGATTTGAACCCAGGTCACCAGAGCATTACTTTAGATTACTAGTCCAATGACAATACCACTGCGCCACTGCCTCCCTTAGCAGGGAAGAGATCCATGTGTAACTGTGCAGATCAAATCTATTCAGCAGGATTGTGTTGTATAATTCCTTCTACCACCAAGAAGCAAAGCAGGCTAGGACATCATCATTGACGTCTATCACACTGTTCATAAAAGGAGCCTCAAGCCTCCAGCTTGAAGGCAGAGTCCAATCCCCACTTGTGCCAGGCCCGTGCCATGGGTAACGATGTCCTCCTCAAGTCCACTACTAGACGTTTGATAAGCATTAACAGTTTGACCTATGCTTGTGAACATGTAGTGATAGCAAAGGAAGGGAGAATCATTCATCTGCTTTTCATGCAGTGTGTGACAGAACCACTGTTGTAGTAGTGATAAACATTGTGATTTATCTTTTGTTCAATAAAGAAATGATTTGATTCAAAGTTAAAGGTGTTGTATCTATCAGTCGACTAGGGCGAGGGTCCTGGTCAACAGCACCCGCAATCGGAATATGAAGACAGCGGACAATGACACTGACAACTGGGAGAGAGTCGTTCACCCATGCTCTCCGGAAGCTGGCTGTTTGGAGTGGCATTGGAAGTGATGAGCAGTAACAAACAGCTCAGCTGACCGAGAAGCGAGCCCAGAGGAATAAAAGGCCAGCGAGTCCCACACCTTCTCAGCCCTATTGTCTCCATTGGCAGCAAATGCACCCTGGAACTACCATGCCAGAGTGCAGTTCCTGAACCACACTGAGCAATGCTTAAGACAGAGTTGACCAACAAGGAGACAGGCCATCGTATTATGAGACAGAAGGCTGCCGTAGATCTGTTGCAGGAGTGTCTAACCATAGCTGCCCATCTTCTTATATTGGCATTGATGGGGCAGGTCAGATCCATGTAAAGCTGAACTGGTGCGTGATATCTGCCCAGTTTACAGCTAAACCTATTAAAGCTCCAACCAGTAACATTTTGTACTTTTTTAAAACAACATTTCATTGCAAAACTCAAATTGAAAAGTTGAGCCTTCCCTGCCCCCACACTGAGCAGTTAGCCAAATGTCAATGTGAAACTCAGCCAAGCATCTTCCAGAGTTACAAACAAACGTGATGTTTCTCTTTGGAGCAGAGATGGTTAAGAGGAAATTTAATGCGGGTGTTGAGAAAGGTGGGGGGTATGCGAGGTTTTATAGAGTACATAGGCGGAACTGTTTGGCTAACCGATGGAGCGAAGGCCAAATGCAAGGTAATTGCAGAAGGAACCAGCTGGAAGGCGAGGACTTTGTTTCTCATTATGTTCTGCAATGCACTAGCTGAAAAGGTGGTAGAAGCAGACTCAGTGATAGCTTTCAAAAAGAAATTGGCTGAATACTTGAAAAGGAGACATTTATTGGGCTCTGATTGCAAGTGCAGGGGGAATGAGAATGGATGAATGGTACCAGCTCAGGGAAAAGGGCCAAATAGTCACCCTCTGTGTTGTAAGATTCAGTGGAATAATTGCAGCCATGTAACTGTAACTCTGCACAATCACCTCGGCTGGATCTGCTGACCTCCCCCCTTTTCATTCCCCTCACTAAATGCAAAATGAATGCCAGATTCAGGGGGCGGAGACAAGTGAGGTCAGTTCATACACCCAAGAGTTTAAATAACAGCTTATGTCAATCTCAGCACTGTAGGCAGTCGGTTTGGAAACATTAAGCAATGCAGACACGCCAATGTCGAAATAAACACCACCTTCTAAAAACAGTCTGCTCGTGATATTCATTATTTCCTTAGCTGTAGTCAGTCTTCAAGCATGTTCCTGCACAGAACGTACTTGTACCTCGAAATGCAATATAATTCAGACTCTAAAATATTTAGTCCAAAACTGAAAATCTGATGAATTAAAGGCAAGTTATGCCTCTGACATCAAACTTTCCCAGTGTTGAATTAACAATGTGTGTTTTGTTATAATTGCTGTAAGACATGCCAAGGTACTTTATGGGGGCATTATCAAACAAGAGCTGATGCAAGGAGATGTTAGGGCAAGTGATCAATAGATTGGTCAAGAACACATAACTTTTAAGGGGTATTTTAAAGGCGGGGAGGGAGATAATGAGTTTAGGGAAGGAATTCAGCCAATGGTATGGCAAAGGAAATTGGGGATTGGCCGGAATGGTAGGAAGAGAGGGCTAAGGGTTGTAGGGCTGAAGAACATTATAAAGATAAGAGACAAAGCCATGGAGAGATTAGACCTTAAGAAACTAAAGAATAGTAAAACGGGTCAGCAAAGTTAACTAACCAAAATTCTTCGGTTGGCTCTTGCACTGGTTCAGTGGTTTTAATACACCATTTATTAAAGTGCTGGGCAGTAT
Organism: Scyliorhinus canicula; assembly: GCF_902713615.1. Classification (NCBI taxonomy): domain Eukaryota; kingdom Metazoa; phylum Chordata; class Chondrichthyes; order Carcharhiniformes; family Scyliorhinidae; genus Scyliorhinus; species Scyliorhinus canicula. The sequence continues at coordinate 144,250,890 of NC_052147.1, read as the reverse complement.
ACAACAGGAAAATATCAGGCTCAGTTCTTAGTTTATACTGAATTAGTTCACCTCCGATGAGCCCACTGTAATTGCTGTCGAGTGAACAAAACAAGAAATATCACGAATAGGGGGCGAAATTCTCCGCCCTCCACGACGGGTGGGAGAATAGCGGGAGGGCCTTCCCGACATTTTTGCCGCCCTCCCGCTATTCTCCCCCCTCCCCGCCGAAGTCCCGACCCGAATCGCTGCCGCCGTTTTTTTACGGCCGGCAGCGATTCTCAGCTGTTAGATGGGCCGAAGTCCCAGCCCTTTCCGCCGTTTTTACGAACGGCAAACACACCTGGTCTTGCCGTTCGTAAAAACGGCGTCACAAACTCGCTATTAATAACCATGGCACCGATTGGCACGGCCGTACCACGGCCGTGCCAAGGGTGCCATGGGCCCGCGATCGGTGGGCACCGATCGCGGGCAGCGGGCCCGATGCCCGCGCACTACGTGTCCTTCCGCCACCCCGCAGTATCCATTCGCGGGGCGGCTGAGGGGCAACCCGGCCCGCGCATGCGCGGGTTTCGCGCAAAAACGCGATGATGTCACCCGCGCATGCGCGGGTTGGAGTCTTCCAAACTGCGCATGCGCGGCTGACGTCATATGACGCGTCAGCCGGCGCTAACTCCGGCAAGCGGGCTTAACGATTTTCGTTAAGCCCGTCTTGCCGGAGCCTACGGCGTCGGGCTGCTAGCCCCGACCGGGGACCAGAATCGGTCCCCGGTCGGGAAGGGGCGCGCTGCCGTAAAACCCGGGCGGGTTTTACGGCAGCTTTACGATTTCTCCCGTTTTGGGAGAATCGCGCCCAGGGCTCTTGCTCCCATGAAGTGCTAGAAAATAGCACATAGCAGCAGGTAAAGACAGAGCCAGGCCTGTATCTTAATCACTGAGTGAACAGATAACACATAGAGCGAGATTTTCACGCAGTCAGGGAGAGACAAGAGACTTTTTAAAATGGATACTGGCGCTGGACCTGGAAATCCTGCCACCACCATTATCTTTTTTTTTTTTTTTTTTAAATAATTTTTATTGAATTTTTCAAAATACAAACATTTTAACCCCCCCTACATTTACATTTCAATTATAACAAAACAAAGTCAAACCCCCCTACTTAACAAGAAAAAGAAAAAAAAAATCCCCCCCCCCCCCCCCCCGCCGGCGAACCGACAGTCAGACCAACTTATCATTTCTAGCAGCGTCCTCGGGCAGGCCTTGCCCGTGCCACCGCCGCTACCGTACTTCCTTCGTCGTTGTCCCCCCTCCCCCCCCCCCTCCCCCCCTCCCGCCCTCCCCTCCCCTCCCGGGTTGCTGCTGTCATGGCCTCAGTTTCTATCTCTGATCCAAGAGGTCTAGGAAGGGTTGCCATCGCCTGGAAAACCCCTGCACCGACCCTCTCAGGGCGAATTTGATCCTTTCCAGTTGGATGAAGTTTGCCATGTCGTTTAACCAGGTGTTAACACTCGGAGGCCTTTCGTCCCTCCACTGAATCAGGATCCTCCTCCGAGCCACCAAGGACGCAAAGGCTAATATTCCAGCCTCCCTCGCCTCCTGTACCCCCGGTTCCACCCCAACCCCGAAGATCGCAAGTCCCCATCCTGGCTTGACCCTGGACCCCACCACTCTCGACACCGTCCCTGCCACCCCCTTCCAGAACTCCTCCAGTGCCGGACATGCCCAAAACATATGTGCATGATTCGCAGGGCTTCCCGAACATCTAATACACCTGTCTTCACCCCCGAAAAACCGACTCATCCTTGTCCCCGTCATGTGGGCTCTATGCAGTACCTTAAATTGAATGAGACTTAGTCTCGCACATGACGACGACGAGTTGACCCTCTCCAGGGCGTCTGCCCATGTCCCGTCCTCTATCTGTTCCCCCAGCTCTAACTCCCACTTATCTTTCAGCTCCTCTACTGGTACCTCCTCCACCTCCTGCATAATCTTATAGATGTCCGAGATCTTCCCCTCCCCGACCCAGACCCCTGATAGCACCCTATCACTCACCCCCCTGTCGGGGAGCGCGGGGAACCCCGCTACCTGTCGTCTGGCAAATGCCTTCACTTGGAGGTACCTGAACGTGTTCCCCGGGGGGAGCCCAAATTTCTCCTCCAGCTCTCCCAGGCTCGCAAACCTCCCCTCTATAAACAAGTCCCTCAGTTGTCTAATACCCGCCCTCTGCCAGCTCTGGAATCCCCCTCCTGTGTTTCCCGGCGCAAATCTGTGGTTCCCTCTTAGTGGTGCCCCTATCAGACCTCCCACTTCCCCCCTGTGTCGCCTCCACTGCCCCCAGATCTTGAGGGTGGCCGCCACCACCGGGCTCGTGATATACCTCGTGGGAGGGAGCGGCCATGGTGCCGTTACCAGTGCCCCTAAGCTTATGTTGCCGCAGGACGCCCTCTCCATGCGCTTCCAGGCTGCCCCCTCCCCTTCCATCATCCACTTTCGTACCATCGATGTATTTGCCGCCCAGTAATATCCTGAAAGGTTGGGTAACGCCAGCCCTCCACTATCCCTACTCCGCTCCAAAAAGACCCTTCTAACTCTCGGGGTGCCATGTGCCCACACATACCCCATGATACTACTCGTTACCTTCTTGAAAAAGGCCCTGGGGAGGAAGATGGGCAGACACTGGAACAAAAACAAGAACCTCGGGAGGACCGTCATTTTAACTGACTGCACCCTCCCTGCCAGCGACAGCGGCACCATGTCCCACCTCTTAAACTCCTCCTCCATCTGCTCCACCAGTCTGGAAAAGTTCAACTTGTGGAGGGTCCCCCAGTTCTTTGCCACCTGCACCCCCAAATACCTAAAACTTTTAACTGCTCTTTTGAAGGGGAGCCTCCCAATTCCCTCCCCTTGGTCTCCCGGGTGTATTACAAAGACCTCACTTTTCCCCAGATTTAATTTATATCCCGAAAAGTCCCCGAACTCCGCTAGTATCCCCATTACCTCCGGCATTCCCCCCTCCGGGTCTGCCACATACAACAACAAATCATCCGCATAGAGCGAGACCCGATGTTCCTCCCCTCCCCTTGTCAGTCCTCTCCACCCCCCTGAACCCCTCAGTGCCATCGCCAACGGCTCAATCGCTAATGCAAAGAGTAAGGGAGATAGGGGACATCCCTGCCTAGTACCTCGATGGAGCCCAAAATATTCTGACCTCCTCCCGTTTGTTACCACACTTGCCATCGGAGCTGAATAGAGCAGTTTTACCCACTTGATAAATCCCTCCCCAAACCCAAACCTTTCCAACGTCTCCCACAAGTATTCCCACTCCACCCTGTCAAATGCCTTCTCCGCGTCCAGCGCTACCACTATCTCCGCCTCCCCTTCCACTGCTGGCATCATAATCACATTTAACAATCTCCGGACATTTGTGTTAAGTTGGCGTCCCTTCACGAACCCCGTCTGGTCTTCATGGACTACCCCTGGCACACAGTCCTCTATCCTGGTTGCCAGGACCTTTGCTAACAGCTTGGCATCTACATTTAAGAGGGAGATAGGCCTGTAGGACCCGCACTGGACCGGGTCCTTGTCCCGCTTCAAAATCAAGGAGATCAGGGCCTGCGACATTGTTGGAGGCAGAACCCCCCCCTCGCGCGCCTCATTGAAGGCTCGCACCAGCACTGGACCCACCAAGTCCACAAATTTCCTGTAAAACTCCACCGGGAACCCATCCGGCCCCGGCGCCTTCCCCGCCTGCATCTGGCCTATCCCTTTAATTAGCTCCTGCAGCTCTATCGGCGCCCCCAACCCTTCCACCAGCTCCTCCTGTACCTTTGGGAACCCCAATTTGTCGAGAAAGTTCTTCATTCCCCCTCTCCTCTTCGGCGGTTCAGACCTATACAATTCCCTATAGAAGTCCCTAAAGACCCTATTCACCTCTTGCCCCTTCTGCACTACATCCCCACCCCTCTCTCTCACTCCCCCAATCTCTCTGGCTGCATCTCGCTTACGAAGCTGGTGCGCCAGCATCCTGCTCGCCTTTTCCCCGTACTCATACGCCGCACCCTGCGCCCTTCTCCACTGCATTTCCGCCTTCCTAGTGGTCAGTAGGTCGAACCTGGCCTGCAAGCTACGCCGCTCCCTTAATAGCCCCTCCTCTGGCGCCGCCGCATATTTCCTATCTACTTCTAGGAGCTCCCCCACCAGCCTCTCCCTTTCCTGCCTCTCCTTCCTCTCTCTGTGTGCCCTTATGGAGATCAGCTCTCCTCTAATCACTGCTTTCAAGGCCTCCCAGACCGTCCCCACCTGCACCTCACCTGTGTCATTCGTACCCAGATAGTTCTCAATGCCCGTTCTCACCCTTCTGCACACCTCTTCGTCCGCCAACAGCCCTACATCCAGGCGCCACAACGGGCGTTGGTCCCGCGCCTCCCCCATGTCCACGTCCACCCAATGTGGTGCATGGTCCGATATCGCAATGGCCGAGTACTCCGTGTCCTGCACTCTCGGTATCAGCCCCCTGTTCAATACGAAAAAAATCGATCCTAGAGTACACTCTGTGGACGTGGGAGAAAAAAGAATACTCCCTCGCCCTAGGCCTACCAAATCTCCATGGGTCTACCCCTCCCATCTGCTCCATGAACCCCCTTAACACCTCTGCCGCTGCCGGCCTCCTATTCGTCCTGGAACTCGATCTATCCAGCCCAGGGTCTAACACCGTATTAAAGTCCCCTCCCATGATCAGGCCCCCTGCCTCCAGTCCCGGGATGAGGCCCAGCAGGCGCCTCATAAAACCCGCGTCGTCCCAGTTCGGGGCATACACATTTACCAGTACCACACTCTCTCCCTGCAGCCTACCCCTCACCATCACGTACCTGCCCTCCTTGTCTGCCACCACCTCTGCCGCCACAAACGACACTCTCTTTCCCACCAAAATCGCCACCCCCCGGTTCTTGATATCCAAGCCTGAGTGGAACACCTGTCCCACCCACCCCCTTCTCAGGCGGACCTGATCTGCTACCCTCAAATGAGTCTCCTGCAGCATTGCTACATCAGCCTTCAGTCCCTTCAGGTGTGAGAAGACCCTTGATCTTTTGACTGGCCCATTCAGCCCCCTTACGTTCCACGTGATCAATCGGGTCGCAGAGCGACCCGTCCCTACTCCCTGTCGATTAGCCATGTCTTGTCCCTTGCTCGCCCCGGGTCATCCCTTCTTTTCTGACCCGCTTCCCATAGCGATGGCCCCCCCCCCCCCCCCCCCCACCCCCCCCCGGCTCTCCCCTTCTCGTCCCTGGTCTTTCTAGCAGCAACCCGGTGTCCCCCCCCAGTCCCCCCCCCCCCTTCCCCCCCCGGCTAGGACCCCTCCTAGCCGCGATGTACCCCACATCGTACTCCCGAGAGTCAGCTGGTCTCCGCTGACCCGGCTGCTCCTGCCACATTCCGACTCCTCCCGGTTCACCCCATCTGCGCCCGTGAAAGATCCCCTTAAAACCCCCGAGAAAGACCCGCATAGTCAACCCGCTCCCCCCCGTCCCGTCTCCCCAACTTAACGATATAAATACAAATACCCAATGGCAACTAAATACATAAATACTTAACTACATACTTAAATAACAAAATAATTAACTAACTATCAACTAACAGTGTGCCCAACCATCACCCTCCATCAAACAGTATAAATAACCGCAGATAACCATAACCCGAAAAGAAAAAAAAGAACAAAAAACCCCCCCAAGCACCCAAAGAAAAAGGGTAAGAGGGGTAAATAACTAAGGGAAATTGGAAACGGGAAAAAACACCCCATAAGAAGCCAACGACCCACAATAGAGATTTCAACAGTACAAATATACAGAAACACCCAACAACTCGAAACCTTCAAAATATTCAGAAAAGTCAACCGTTCGAGAAAAAACACCCCAAACACTCCACGAAACTGTTACCCAGTTCCGACCTGGCCTGAAAAAGAAAAGGGCCACTTGCACAATCCAGAGTCCCCCGGCAGCTACGACCGCCGGTGCTCCCAGGTTTTAGTTCGTGTCCAACTTTTCCTCTTGTACAAAGGTCCAGGCCTCCTCTGGGGACTCGAAATAATGATGTTGGTCCTTGTAGGTGACCCACAAGTGCGCCGGTTGCAACATTCCAAATTTGATCTTTTTCGCGTGTAGCACCGCCTTTGTCCGGTTGTACCGGGCCCGCCGCTTTGCCACCTCCGCACTCCAGTCCTGGTACACCCTTACCGTCGAGTTCTGCCACTTGCTGCTTTTCTCCCTTTTAGCCCACCTCAGGACTTTCTCTCGATCACTTAGCCGCTGGAACCGCACCAGCACCGCCCTCGGGGGCTCGTTTGCCCTAGGCCTCCTGGCCATGACCCGGTATGCCTCTTCCAATTCCAGGGGCGCCGGACCGGCCCCTTCCCCCATCAGGGAGCTCAACATCTCCGCCACATATCCCGGGAGATCCGACCCCTCCAGGCCTTCTTCCAGGCCCAGGATCCTCAAATTTTTCCTCCTCATCCGAGTGTCCAGCTCCTCGAAGCGGCTCTGCCACTTCATGTGGAGTGCCTCGTGCACCTCCACCTTTGCCCCGATGACTGTGGCCTCCTCCTCCCTCGCGGCCATCTCCTGCTGCAGATCTTTAATCGACGCCTCTTGGATCGCCTGGGCTCCCACCAACCTGGTGGCCGTCGCGTTCATGGACTCTAAGAGTTCCACTTTCATCTCCGTGAAAAAACGGAGGAGAGCGGCCTGCTGCTCCTCCGCCCATTTCTTCCACTCCTCCGGTGCACCGCCGGCCGCCATTTTGATTTTCTTCCCCCGCTTTTTTTGGGGAGCTGCTGCCGTTTTTCTTGCCGCTCCACTCCGGGTACCGACCATAAAATCGGTCTAGTTCTCCTCAGGGGACCTTCCCCCACCGGGATTCGTTTTTTCAGCGCCGTTGGGGCCCTCCAATTGGCCCAAAAACACCTTTGTTGCAGGAGCTTCCAAATGTGCGGCTTAGCTAGTCATAGCCGCAACCGGAAGTCGCCACCACCATTATCAAGAGATCCTACTTTCACCCGGAAAGGGGGAGGGGGTTGAGGCAACAGGGCCATTTGAACTCTGTGCTGAATTCAAATAGACCCCGTTTCAATGGAGCAAGGATATTATCCTCTGTTACAAATCTTTTCCAAAGGCCTTGTAGGGTAGATATGGTCTGTAGAACTGTCCGCTGTCAAGTTTAAATGGCCAGCTTTTAAAAATTGAAAAAAGAAATGACTGCCTCGGTCTGTGAGAGTTGAAAAGAAACCTTGAGTATGGCTGAAGGAAGAGACATGCTGTTGAAGCTTTTTGTCATGGACTCATCAGGGCAGGCACAAGAATGCCAAATTTCACTTTATACTGCATGAGCAAACAGTGGTGAATGGTTGGCAAATCAACACTGATTGGCCATGGTGTTGTCATGGAGGATGTACTCGGAAATTATTGTTCCCCACCCTTTTGTTTAATTCAACAAGTGCAATGTCTGGACATGTTCTTTTTACTTGAACAGGGCAGGCCCCCATGTTTTAAAATATGTAGCTTCTAGCAAGCGTGAGTGAGGCACATTGCAATACTGACAATACTAAAGCAGCTTGTTTTGCAAAACTCAGAACATACTGTCCAATGTTGGAAGTGATTTCACATTTGGACCGCACTTGCTGAACCCAAATGTGCTAAGAATTACACTAACAACAAATTTAAGATTATCAGCAAAGCTCACAATTTTCATTTGCACTTATTAGAAACAATATTTTCACAAGGAGGGACCAGTCCTCTGCAGGAAGAAGGAACATATCCAGCCTTTGCACCTTTTTGAATTGAATGGACGTGTGGGGGACGACAGTTCACTTGTGCATTCTCCACGGCAACCCCTTAACCAATCAATGTCCACTTGCCAATCAGCATCCTTTTCTCATCCAGTATAAATTATTGTTCCCTTTGAAGTTTGGCATTCTTGTATCTATCCTGATGAATAAACTTCGATAGTATCAAAGAACAAAAGAACAAAGAACAATACAGCACAGGAACAGGCCCTTCAGCCCTCCAAGCCTGCGCCGATCACGTGTCCTATCTAGACCAACCTGTCTGTATCCTTCTATAATAATAATCACTTATCGTCACACGTAGGCTCCAATGAAGTTGCACCCAGTCTGTTCATGTATCTATCTGGATAAGTCTTAAAGATCATTAAAGTATCTGCCTCAACCACCTCACTTGGCAGTGCATTCCAGGCCACCACAACCCTCTGTGTAAAAATACTTACCCCGCACATCTCCACTGAACCTATACCCCCTCACCTTGACATTGTGCCCCCTCGTAATTGTCATTTCCGCCCTGGGAAAAAGCCTCCAACTGTTCAACCTATCCATACCCTGAATAATTTAATAAATTTCTATCAGGTCGCCCCTCAGCCTCCGTCTCTCTTGGGAGAACAACCCCAGTTTCTTCAATCTCTCCTCCTAGCTAATACCTTCTATACCAGACAACATCCTGGTAAACATTTTCTGTACTCTCTTCAAAACCTCCCTGTCCTTCTGGTAGTGCGGTGACCAGAATTGGACACAGTATTCCAAATGTGGCCTAACCAACGTTCTATATAATTGGAACATAATTTGCGAACTTTTATACTCTATACCAATGTCATATGCTTTACTTACCACTATTTCCACCTATGCAGCCACTTTTAAGGATCTGTGGACCTGCACGCCCAGATCTCTCTGTGTGTCTATGCTCCTGATGGTTCTGCCATCTATTTTACAGCTCCCACCTGAATTGGATTGACCAAAATGCATCACCTCGCATTTGTCCGGGTTAAATTCCGTCTGCCATTTCTCTGTCCAATTTTGCAGCCTATCTATATCCTGCTGTATTCTCTGACAATCTTCTTCACTATCCATAACTCATGCAATCTTAGTATCATCCACAAACTTGCTAATCAGACCTGCTACGTTTTCTTCCAAGTCATTTATATATATTACAAACAGCAGAGGTCCCAGTACTGATCCCTGCGGAACATCACTAGTTACACACCTCCATTCGGAAAAACACCCTTCCACTGCTACCCTCTGTCTTCTACGGCCAAGCCAGTTCTGAATCCATCTAGCTAGTTCACCCCTGACCCCATGTGATTTAATCTTTTGCACCAGCCTGCCATGAAGGGCCTTGTCAAATGCTTTACTAAAGTCCATGTAGGCAACATCCACAGCCCTTCCCTTGTCAATCATTTAGTCACTTCCTCAAAAAACTCAATTAAATTAATGAGACATGACCTCCCTCATATAAAACCATGCTGTCTGTCATTATTCAAGTTCTGAACTACCAAGCTACTATTTGAAAAAAATCTGTTCTGGTAATTTCAATGGCTGTTAGTTAACATAACCCGAAATACCACCATCGTGGCATTCTTTGTTCGGCTAATTACCAAAATCTATCATAGGGGTGGGGGGTGGGAGAGAGGCGATTGGAAGTTCACAGTTTGATTGACAAATTAAATAATTTATTAATGGATTAGCTGCCTTTGATATGGGGTTATGAACACAAATGTTTGTCTTTATAAACAATTAAATGCATGAGGGAATTTAAATGTATTGAATCGTAATTCATGAATGGGACTGTATTTCTAAATAGTGAAATCTGGAATACATATTCAGAACTTTATTTAATTTAATCTCAGCATGGCCCCTGAGATCTGCCTATTGTAGATGCTGGGTGAGTTGGCATAGGGAATACAAGGGTAAAGGCTGGTGGATGGCAGGCATAGATGATGAGTTGGAAGGAAGTTGACATAGGGACTATAAGATGCCATGGGGATTGATGGGGGGACATGGGTTGGCATGGAGGGTATGAGAAGCCATTGGCGGAGGGATGTGGGCATGGTTTACCATGAGTTGGCACTGTAGGCATCTGGGCTATAAAAGGCTATGGGTTGGGTGGAGGCATTGGTTGGCATGTATGAGCATGGTGAATGGGGTGGAGGGGGTGAGGGAGCTGAAGAGCCTGATGTTTAATAAAACAATTGGACAACATCCCATAGAACTGAGGCATGCCTTTTAACCAGTTGTCCTCCGATAACCAGCAGGCCCCGTGGTCTCCTCTAATCTGTATCCAGGGCTGGCAGGTCAACATCATCCCGCACGGCGGAGTACCTTTTCCTCAGGCAAGTGAGCCGGGCCGAGAAATGTCCAAATTCAATCTACCTGCCTCAGGAGAGAAAGTCTGGCCCTTAGTATGCAAGACCATGGTAACAGTTCCTTTGGTGTGTAATGGAAACACATGAGGATAAGTGGCCAGTATACAAACAAGGGGCAGGAGGAGGCGATTCAGCCCCTCAAGCCTGTTCTGCCATTTAATAAGATTGTGGCTGATCTGAAGTAGCCCCAAACCTACACCCCATCTACTTCCAAACCCCTAACCACCCCTTGCTCACCAAGAATCTATCCACCTCTGCCTTAAAGATATTCAAAGACTCTACTTCCACCACCATTTGAGAAAGAGAGTATAATAGGGAAGAGGAGAAAATAGGCAAAGTCAATGTAAAAGGGACATTTTAGCTCCTGCACACAATTTAGCAGTTAACTATCCTCTACTTCATTAGTCACTGTTGGCCACTGGCTTAATATGTACACTTGTCATATTTTACATTCAAATCGGCTTAACTTGACGATCAGTTGCTATTTGTTGGCAAAATTATCAACGAAGACCTTAATGAATAAAAGGCTGTTGACACATGTAAATGAACTGCCAAGAGCAAACGTGTCATTTCTGTTGAGTAAATCATGCTAGATGGGTATCTTTCAGCTTCTTCGGAGATCGCATTGACTACATCTGATACCTTTCCCTGACCTCATCCCTTCAACCCTTCAGCGTCTGGGTCCCCTTCAGAATCTGGGTCACCTATCAAATTGTTCCAAGGCGTTTCCCCCCTCAGGGTTCCCACATCTAACAGACTGGATAGCCCTGGTCACGTTGAGTTGAACCACAACTAACACACTTCCCTTGGTTTTATATATTGCTTCAGCCCAGAGCTCCTTCATGAGGCTTGTTGGGTATCATGGTGAGGGAGCTTGGGAACTACACCATGACGGGCTTGTTCTCTCTCACACAGCAATATTTTGAACAATGCCCCCAGACGACAGCCGTGAATCACCCAACACAGAAGGAAGGAGCAGGCAACTCTTCAGCAAGCAGCTAATTAGGTAGCTCCAGTTGGGGTGTCTGCCATGGTTCCATGGATAGCACTCTTGCCCGGGTCAGACACTTGAGCACAAAGCTCTAGACTGACATTCCAATGCAGTACTGAGAGAGCGCTGCACTGTTGGAGATGCTACCTTTTAAAATATATATATTTTATGCCGTACATTATCAAATTCACACCTGTAAAGGCATAACTATATAATACAAACAGTTTGTCATTTTTATGTTAACAAAGTATTAGTAACAACCCTAAATCCCTTATCCCACCTCAGCTCGACTACCTTCCCTCCCTCACCCTCTCCTCTCCCTCACCCCCTCCCCTCCTAACCCACTAACTGCTGGCTACGAACAGGTCCCTAGAGAAAATGATGAATGGCATCCGTCTGGAATAGAACCTTTCTTTCAACTCTCTGAAGGTATATTTAATATTTGCCAATAGCAGGAATTCTGCCAGGTCTCCCAATCATGCTAAGGCCCTTGGTGGTACCGCCGACCTCCATCCAAGCAAGACTTGTCTCCGGGCCACCAAGGAGGCAAAGGCCAACGCATCAGCCCTCTTCCCTCAAGGAGCTCTGGGGGGTCTGACGCCCAAAGATCACCGCCAGTGGACACGGCTCCAACTTGACCCCAACGATCTCCAACATGATCTCAAAAGACGAGACCCAGAACCCAACCAGCTTGGGGCAGGACCAGAACATGTGTGAGTGATTTGCTAGCCCCTTTGTACAACGTTTACACCTGTACTCCACACCAGGGAAGAACCCATACGTGTCTTAGTTAAGTGCACTCTATGTACTACTTTAAACTGTATCAGGCTCAACCTAGCGCAGGAGGAGGTAAAGGTACCCTATGCAAGATCTCACTCCAAACCCCTCTCTCTAGCCCGAGGCCCAGCTCTAATTCCCACAACCCCTCATCTCTTCTAGTGATGGTTTCCCCATCTCCAGCAAACACTAATATATATCAGAGTTCTTCCCTTGTCCCATCGAATCCCGTGGTAGCATCCTATCTATCAGTGTGGGTCTCGGCAACTGGGGGAACAAAGACAGCATTTTACGAATAAAGTTCCTCACCTGCAAATACCTAAATGCACTCGCCCTCAGGAGTTGAAATTTATCCTCCATCGCCTCTTAAACCTACCTACCTTCAATCCGCTAACCTACCTTTCACAAACAAATCCCTGAAACCCTCAACCCCTTTTCTCCTTCAGATCTTATACATTGCACCCCTGACGGTGCAAACCTATGATTATCACAGTAAAGCCCACAGTCCAAAATGTTGCCTAAACTAGTTCCAAACTCTTAAAGATGCCACTACCATCAGACTCATCAAGAGCCTGTTCTTGGAGAACGGAAGAGGGGCCGTAACCAACACACTTAGACACGACCCTTCAAACGATGCCTCCTCCATCCAACTCCACCCCAGACCCGACTCCTCAAACCATCTTTTCACTTTCCCAATATTCGCTGCCCAGTAATTAGAGCACAGGTTTGGTAGCGCCAACCCACCCGATTGTCACCCTCTCTACAGGAAAGCTCTTCTAATTCTGAAAGTCGTTCTCACCCAGTCAAAGGCAGAGATTTATCTCCCAACCCTAGCGAAAAAAGATTTATAATAATAATTGCTTATTGTCACATGTGGGCTTCAATGAAGTTACTGTGAAAAGCCCCTAGTCGCCACATTCCGGCGACTGTTCTGGATATGGGAGGAAGATCGGCAGAAGATCGGAGGAACACCGGCCAAGTTCAGCTTATGTAACAGTCTCCAATCATACGCCACCTGAATCCCTAAATACCTAAACTTTGTTTTGGCCAGTTTAAAAGGCAGCCTCCCCAATCGCTTCACAGCTCTAGGGTCCCAGGTTCGATTCCGGCTTGGGTCACTGTCTGTGCGGAGTCTGCACATCCTCCCCATGCGTGCGTGGGTTTCCTCCGGATGCTCCGGTTTCCTCCCACAGTCCAATGATGTGCAGGTTAGGTGGATTGGCCATGATAAATTGCCCTTAGTGTCCAAAATTGCCCTTAGTGTAGGGTGGGGTTACTGGGTTATGGGGATAGGGTGGAGTTGTTGACCTTGGGCAGGGTGCTCTTTCCAAGAGCCGGTGCAGACTCGATGGGCTGAATGGCCTCCTTCTGCACTGTAAATTCTATAATATCTGTACTCTTCCCCAGGGAATTCACCAGGAAGATTTTGCTCTTCCTCATATTCAATATGTACCCTGAGAAGGATCTGAATTTTTTCAACAGTTCCATAATTTTCCCCATGACTATGAGAGGATCAGAGACATACAACAAAACATTGTTTGCATAAAGGGAAACCATATGCTCCTCACCCCACCTCTCAATACCTTTCCATTCCCCTGACGATTAAAGCGCAATGGCCACAATTCAATCGCTATCGCGAACAATAGTGGGGACAGCGGGCATCCCTGTCTCATATCCCTGTATCGTACCCCTGTATAGTCAGATATACTCTGAGTTAACAGCATTCGTCCGGACACTAGCTATGGGAGCATTATAAAGAGGTTTCACCCAGGGAATAAATGTTGAACCGTACCGTAATCGCCTCAAGACCTCGAAGAGATAGCTTTTCTCCACCGGCCACCTTCCTTTCTGATGAGACCTTAAACTCGAACCCCGTCATCGTCCCTCTCACGGCTCCATCTGAAGAAGAGTATGGGAGTTCTCCTCGGGTGTACTGATCAACACTCATCCCTCAGACAACATCACAGAAAGCAAATTACCTGGTCATTTATTACATTGCTGTTTGTGGGAACTGTCTCTGTGAAAATTGGCTGCTGCATTTCCTGCACTACAACAGTGACTTTAAAAAGTATGCTATTGGCAGCGAGGCACGTTTCAGATATCCCTAACTTTTTTTTCAATCACCATTGAAATGCCACTGAACTCTGAGAGCAATCCAAATGGAGAGAGGCTCTCGTACAGACACACGGAATACAAGGTTTGGAACGCGTGAAGAATGAGACTGTGTAATTCTTCTGTTCATTAGCATTGCAACGATAAAACTGAGGTCACAGGTTCAGGGCCACAGAGAGACGACAGAGTATGAAATGAAATTAAATGAAAATCACTTATTGTCACAAGTAGGCTTCAAATGAAGTTACTGTGAAAAGCCCCTAGTCGCCACATTCCGGAGCCTGTTCGGGGAGGCTGTTACGGGAATCGAACCGTGCTGCTGGCCTGCTTTCAAAGCCAGCAATTTAGCCCTGTGCTAAACAGCCCCTGACGTAGGTATGTGACCAACAGCTAGAAGAGGTTGCTCAGACTGGTATTTCAGGCGAGGACACAGCAATTGTTTAAGCAGCAGTTGGATATGTCAATGAGTAGGGTTGGTATTCTGAAAGGATGAGACCAGATGGTCTAAAGGGTTTTCTTCAACTGAAACTACCGCAGATCCAGCACACAAGTTAACCATATTTTCGTCTGCCCCAAAAATCATGCATTTGTAAAGATTCAGAATGTAAATCGAACCCCCCTCCCACCGACCTTTAGTCACCATATACTATACTCACATTAGCAGTCAGCTTCAATGTTACCCCACAAACACATACTATACTCACCAGTACCCTATAACTGGCACAAGAAGAGCAAGCAGGCGATATAGATTATGTCTCAAAGGTGCACAGCAGTTTAAGGCAGGCCCACACAAAGGAACTTCTGCGTGGGAACAACAAAGATGGCAACCAGCCACACCTGTGATTCACTTTTACACTCGGCATATAAATAAATCCCCATTTTTGGAGAGATTTTTCAAGGCTTCAACGGTCGACTTATACAGTGTTGTGAACTACACATGCATGTTGCGTTGAATGGTACTTGAAATTATTGAATGTGGTTAATATCATTGTGTAAAGAGGGTGGAATAGAATTGTACCTCATGGTCACTGGCCTCCTTGGATTGGTTACTGATTGCTTTAAGGGCTGTGAGAGTGACTACCCAACTGTTGCTCTCCCCAAATTCATAGATTATCATCATAGAATTTACAGTGTAGAAGGAGGCTCTTCGGCCCATCGAGTCTGCACCGGCTCTTGGAAAGAGCACCCTACCCAAGGTCAACACCTCCACCCTATCCCCATAACCCAGTAACTCCACCCAACGCTAAGGGCAATTTCGGTCAGTAAGGGCAATTTATCATGGCCAATCCACCTAACAGCGAGCGTCGATTCTCCGAGGCCGATGGGCCGAGCGGCCAGGCCTTCACGCCCGTTTCAACACGGCAGCAAACACACCTGCTCGCTGCCGTCGTGAAACGGGCGCCAGATGCCCGTTTGGGGCATCGGGGGGCCCGATTGGCACGGCAGTACCACGGCCGTGCCAAGGGGGCCATGCGTCCGTAACGGACGCACTCTTTTCCCTCCGCTGCCCCCGCAAGATCAAGCCGCCATGTCTTGCGGGGCGGTTAAGGGAAAAGACGCCAACTGCGTATGCAGATGAGGGATATACTTGCCTTGTCAAAGACAACGTGGAGAGGTGGGACTCCTGTCACATGGGCTTCTAGTTTGTGAGATCAGTAATATCATCTTGCTGTGCTGCAAAATCTGACTTTGCCTTTTTAACATCCTACAAGCAGCCTCACATAAATGGTGCCCTGCCCAGGTTTGGATAGCTGCACCCCATCTACATTGCTAATGCTGGAGGTTCTATACCATGTCCTAGGAGACTGTTCATTTCTGCATGCGTATCTCATCACATGGGGGTCACCAGATAAGTGAATTCTACAGCATCGATTTTCAGCCCACTGACCGCCATGAAAGAATACCTTATTGAATTTTGATTTTAGACTCTGGAACCCATGTGAAACACCACTTCCCTTTTCTGTGGTCTCTGCATTTTAAAACTTTATTTTCTCTATCCCTCTTTTACTGTATGACTACAAAGGAAGCAACAGTGCAACCATCCTGCCTCCCGTATATTGAATGTGTGAAAATAAATGAACCCTTTGAGTTTGTCTTATCTCGAGTGTGGTGTCATTAATAGAAATTGGATCACACTAAAACCAAGGGGTTGGGGAATATGCCATTAATTATAAATGGGGAAGCAAATTGAAAATACCTTTCTTGTTAGGGATGGGTGAAAGGAGAAATTAGTGCTGTTTAAATTAATCCCGCCCCCATCTGCATCATAATGGAATAGTAAGTCATGAGGTGGTTTGATTCTTCCTTATTGCAGATCGTCATAGACTGGCATTGTGTGCTGTGAATGTTACTGGTCACTGAGCACCTCAAGCCTGGACATTGTCCAATTCTTATTCCACATGGGAGTGGACTGCTTCAGGACCTGAGGGCTTGCAAATGGAGACGAACACTGTGAAATCAGCAAACACCCCAGTTCTGATTTTATGATGGAGGGAAGGGATGGAGGGAGCAGCTGAAGAAGGGGTGAATTTAAAATTTTAAGCTTAGGTGTTACAACTATTGCCACAGGGATGTTTATTATCTGCAGGAAGTTACAGCCAAAAGTAGATTTACTCTTAAGTCTCCTGCCAAAGATAAAAATCGGTGTAAACAATTAGACGTCAGCGCAAGCAGTTTGAGTATAAGCAAGCTTGGAACTCTTATCGTATATTCCCTCTTTAAGAATGAAAATTAAAAGTTACCAAGCTATGTAACCATCATTCATGCACATTAAGCTTAACGTGCTTAACAATAGGGAATTCGGAAGCTCTTCAATTTTTAATGTCACTTAAACTGAAACAATTAAAACACATTCCAAGAAACGAACATGACAGAGCAGGGTTCACCCAGAAAAAAAATTCTTTAAAAAGGCTCTTCATGAATAAAAATTATTTTTTTTTAAAAAAGGCTCTTCATGGAAAAAAAATACGTTAGCCCAGAAAGAAAATGGCCACTGCACCTAAACTTACAAAGAACTTGAGAAATAAGAGCATAAGAAATGGGAGAATGGGAAGGCCGTTAAAGATCCTTCGACCTGCTCCGGCATATCATGGCTCATCTTCTAGCTCAATCCCAAGTTGTTGCCCTATCTCTAGACACGCTGAATCTCCATCTTTTGATACTCAATGACTGAGCACTCACGGCCTTTGAAGAAGACCCATAACCAGTGAAGATGTTTGCCTCCATCACAGACATAAATGGTAGACGCCTTATCCTGAGACTATGACCCTCAGTATTAGAGAATCCATTCAGGTGAAACAGCCTCTTGATATCTACACTGTCAGGCTGTCAGAATACACAAAGGTGCCTTGGCCAGCATCTTCCAAACCCACAACCACTGCCATCTTGGAGGACAAGAGCAGCAGATACCTGGGAACACCAACCCTTGGTGGTTCCCCTCCAGGCCACTGCCCATCCTGACTTGGAAATATATCGCCGTTCATTCATTATCACTGGGTCCAAATCCTAGAATGTCCTCCCTAACAGCACTATGGGTGTATTTACACCTCAGTGACTGCAGCAGTTCAAGACGGCAGCTCACCACCACCTTCTGAAGGGCAACTAGGGATGAACAATAAATACTGGCCTAACCAGCGACGCTCACATCCTGTAAATTAATTATTAAAATACATTAAAGAATTCACGAGCAGGATTCTGTGATCCTGAGGCTAAGTGTTGATGCCGTCAGAAACGCTCCAACTGCTGATCCTAGCGTGAACTGGGTGCTGCGGGGTCCGCGCATGCGCAGTGGCACCGGTGCCAATGCGCCGGCCCCGATGCAACATGGCGCAGGGCTACAAGGGTTGGCGCAGAAGAAAGGAGGCCCCCAGCCAGAGAGGCTGGCCCGCCGATTGGTGGGCCCTGACCACGGGCTAGGCCACGTTGGAGACCCCCCCCAGGGTCCGGCCCTCCCTACCCCGCCACAGGCCGTCCCCGGACCCTTCCATGCCAAGGTCCCGCCAGCTGATAGCAGGTGTGAAGAATGCCGGCGGGACTCGGGTTTTTTACGACCGTCGCTCGGCCCATCCCGGGCCGAGACTTATGCGGCCCCCGACCGTCGCCGCGCATGGGTGCGGTTCTCCGCTCTGACGTCGGGCGGCATGGCCCGATTCATGCCGGTCGGGGGGATTCTCCAGCGTAGTCCCGGGCTGAGTGAATCCCGCCCCACCTCTCAGTCTACCACTTTAAAGGTCCACTTTACACAATCACTTCCATAAGACAACCCCCTAATTCGAGGAATAAATTGAGTAAACCTCTGTTGCATCTCTGCCAAGGCATTTACATCCTTCCAGAGTCAAAGAGATCAAAATTGTACACTTCACTCCAAGTGTGGTCTCACTAAAGCCTTGCATAATTCCTCACTTCTATTATATTCCAACCTCCTCACAATAAAGGGTAATATACCATTTGTTCTCTTAATCTCTTCCTGCGCCTGCATATAAAAATAGAAAATGCTGGAAAAACCCCTGCAGGACTGGCAGCATCTGTGGAGAGAGAAGCAGAGTTAAGGTTTGGAGTTCAGTATGAGTCTTTTACATGTGCCAGCATGATGACTTTCTGTGATTGGGTCCATCTGAAAACCAAGTCCCTAACTCTTGAAAAAAGTAGTCTGCTATTCTGTGATTCCTGCCAATGTGGATCGTTTCAGAATTCCCACACAAGCACTCCATTTGTCACTTAACCTATCCATAACCCTCTGCCACCTCTGTGTGTCCTCCTCACAGTTTAACTTCCTATTGAACATAGAATTTTCAGCAGATGGATGGTGCCCAAGTCTATTGGCGAAAGGGCAAGCAAGGGTGGCACTTTATGATTTTCGGTGGGATGAAGGAGTCAGGATGGAAAGTGAGTGGGATATTCAGTCCTGCCCCCACCTTGGCAGGCATTAACATCAAGGCCAGTGTTTATTGTCCATCACTAATTGAGAAGGTGATGATGAGCCAATCCTTGAATATAATGCTGGGCCATTTCAGATTAGATAGTCTACCCTGGCCCCCTTGTCAAAGTCATTAATGCAGAATGTACCTAGCTCAGGCCCTAACACTTGATACTTGCAGCACTCTACTAATTACTGTCTATCAACACAAAATTGACCATTATTCCTCGCTCTGTTTTCTGGCCATTTCCATTCTTCAATCCATGCTAATCCTACGAGCTGCAGCCTTGTGTTGAAACTTTGTGCTGTACCTCATCAAATACTTATTGAAAATCTTTATCCCTGCTAGCTCCCTTTCTTAAGACCATGCTAACTCTGCCTATAGATTGGGGGGGATTTTCCAGCCATTTCTGCGGCGGGATCTTCCGGTACCACCAATGGTAACCCCCCCTCCCCGGAAACAATGGGAAATCCCCATTCACAGCAGCGGGACTAGAAGATTCCACCAACAGCCAAAAGCGGGCCACCTCCGCGAGACACGTGAAGGGGGTGGGGCGCAGGAGTGTGGACAATTCCGCACATTGTAGCATTTTTCCTATTACTGATGGCAGACTAACTAGCCTTCCTATACTCCCTCTTTTCTCCTCCCTCCTTTATTTCTTTAGTTGGCGCAGTTACAGTTTCAATTTTCAATTCAAAATACAGTAGTACAGTGTCCATGCTTTTGGATTTATAATCCAGAGACCTGCACTAATGATTTAGAGACACTAGGCTAAGTTTTCATACAGCAAAAGGAGTTAAGAGGAAGGGGGTCCAACAAATTTGCACATTCCTGCCACCGGCTATTTTAAGGGAGGCTATTTCTGTGAGGTGGACTGTCGGCTACGCACTGGCCAGCGACTGGTAGCCAATTACATCAATTAAAAATGCCACTCGAGAACGTTGCTGACATACCTTCCGGAATTTTCCGAACACCAAATAGAGCCCTTGCTCTATCTCCAGGTGACAGGCTGGGTAGCCAACAATGCCTCTTTTATCTTCCCTCACACCCTAGCACAATGGGTACCAGATGGATACAGCTGTAGCCACAGTCTATCCTCCCGAAGTGTTTCCCTCGCAACAATGTTGGTCTGGTAGCTTTGGACACATTTTATTTTTAAACTTCCTAAAGTCTTCACGGGGCATCTCCATCGACGTTACCTTCTCCTAACAACATTGGCAATTCCCACCACTCCCAACGGGCCAAACACTCCGATTGGCTCACCCAGCTAAACATCTGGGGTCTCGCTTAGTGGGCCACCTCCTCGAAAATCTCCCTCGGGGTTCAACCCTCGGCCTTTCCGGACACTTGTGCTGCATTTCATCCAGGCACTGGGACCCAGGATCGGAAACCCAACCCACCAAGGTCAAATTCTGCCACAGAAGCTGGGAAATGTAAATTCAGTTAATTCAGTAAGTGTGGAATAAAAAGCTAGCAACAGCGACGGTGACCATAAAAATAACGGATTGCTGTAAAAACCTGTCCGCTTCACTCATGTCAATGTCCTTTCTTAAGGGCATGATATCTGCAACTCCAGACCCACAGCAAAGTGGTTAAATCCTAGTTGACATCTGAAATGGCCCAGCATTATATTCAAGGATTGGCTCATCATCACCTTCTCAATTAGTGATGGACAATAAACACTGGCCTTGATGCAAATGCCTGCCAAGGTGGGGGCAGGACTGAATATCCCACTCACTTTCCATCCTGACACCTTCATCCCACCGAAAATCATAAAGTGCAACCCTTGCTTGCCCTTTCGCCAATAGACTTGGGCACCATCCATCTGTTGTACCCACTGCCCCATTCAGATTGATCATGAAAATCGCTGGTCATTAACCGATCGGTTGTCCCTTTGAATCCATCGGCAGTTTTATTTACAGGGTGTAAGGTGACAGCCATGGTTCAGCCGGCAGAACACTCATCCCTCAGGCAGGAGGCTCCAGGTTCAAGTCCCAATCCAGAACTCCAGCACACAAATCAAGATTGACTTTCCACTGATGAGGGAGATAAGATTTTTCAACTGAGACCCCATCTGTCCTCAGATGAATGTAAAAGAAGCCGTGACATTATTTCAAACAGCAAGGTACAATAGGCACCAAACATCCCTGATATCGTAGGAGCCTGGGAGTAGGCCGATCAAGCCTGTTTCACCATTCAAGCTGATCATCTACATCGACACTATATATTGCGAAATCTCTCAAAGTCATGAGTATCCAGGATTCTAAAAGATTTCTATCTTCAACACGCACAATCCCTGAGCTTCCAATAGTTCTAGTCAATATTTATCCCTAAATGAACATGACAAAACCCCCAGACTTTTAGGTTATTATCGCATTGTTGTTTCTGGGAGCTTCCTTTATGCCGATTTATGCAAATTGGTTCCTGCATTACAACAGGGCCTACACTTCCGAAGTACTTCATCGGCTATAAAGTGCTTTGGGATGTCCTGGGGAAAGGAACGACACTGGGCAAAATTCTATTGTTTGTAGATTGATATACCATCAATTGGACTCGAGTCGTAGTGAAGTTCCAAACAACAGGCTTTAATACGCTAGATGTGAGCCCGGCAGTGGTCGTACAGAGAAAGGCTGACTGCCAGCCAGTACGAGCTTTTATACTCCGCCTTATAGCGGAGATACCAACCTCTCAGCCAATCGGTGGGGAGTCACATGACCAGCCGCAACCAATTGGCAGAGAGGCACATGACTTGCCTGGGCCAATGGGCAGCGAGGCTGCTGTACCAATAGCAGCTTGGCTCTAAGGTAATATGATCTCTCTAGCCATACTACCACACAGACGAAGGGCACAATTCCAGAAAGATTCCTCAGTATGCGAGCAAACAGGAACTGCTGCAAGCTTCCCGGCGTTCGGCCCAGCAAGGCCAGCAACGCTATTCAATGTTAATTGGTCCTCTTAATGAGGTGCCATGGGCTTCCCAGCCCCCCGCTAACAAGGTTGAGTAGAACTTAAACAGCACTTGCACAGCCAACCCCAGCCGGCTCGCAGCCATGGCGCCGAGAAGGCCGGACCCAAGAGTCGGCAATGCGGACCTGGCAAAGCTCCTAGTTGTGGTCGAGGCCAGGTGGGATGTCCGGTTCCCCCCGAGGGTCCCGGAGGGTGAGCCACACGGCAGCAGTGCAGCCTGGGATAAGGTTTGCGACAGCTGTAAGCTCTGGGAGCATGGCCAGGAGGACTGACCTCCAGTGCCGTAAGAAGCTCAATGACCTACACCGGATAGCATGGGTGGACACCAAACCCCCCCCCCCCCCACCTCCTCCATGACACCTTGCTGCCCCCACGTGAGTATCCAACCCCTCCCAACTCTCCAGGCAGCCCCCAACCCTTGCTTCAACCCCCCCCCCCCTCCTTATAACCACCCTCCCTCCCTCAGCTCTTCCTTCTCACATCCCCCCAACACATCTCCCCACCAAAGGCTATGGGGAGAAAGCAGGATTAGACTATTGAGTTGGATGATCAGCCATGATTGTGATGAATGGTGGGGCAGGCTCGAAGGGCCAAAGAGCCTCCTCCTGCTCCTATCTTCCATGTGTCTACGTACCACTATGAACCATGCGTGTGGCTAACAATGTTCTCTCTGTGTCCCTGCGGGAGAAGCTCTCACCCAATTGCCAGGAGAAGGCCCAGTCAAGGGGCAGGGTGCCCGACTTAAGAATCCTCACCACCTTCAAGGAACGGGCCCTGGAGATGACGGGGGTGACCACTCTGTCCTGGAGGACTGAGCAGTCACCCATGCGGAGGTGGGGAACCACAGAGCCCCACCCGGAGGAACTGTCAAATGTGAGTTGTTATTGCCTCACTGACTGACCCACCCCTCCCACTGACCCCATGTCCATTCTCCCACAGGTCCTCCAGCTGACGGCACCGGCCCATTCGGGGTGGCCCCTTCTCCAGCCTCCCAGGAGAACACCTCCAAAGAAGACACAATCGATGCGTCACAGCTGTCAACCCCACCCTCCTCCAGCGCAAATACACACACTTCGGTGAGAAACGTTTGTCAGGCTTCTGGGGCACAATCTGGTGAGCACCACACAGCTGCTGGTGCACAACATGAAATGAAAAGAAAATCACTTATTGTCACGAGTAGGCTTCAATGAAGTTACTGTGAAAAGCCCCTAGTCGCCACATTCCGGCGCCTTTTCGGGGAGGCTGGTATGGGAATTGAACCGTGCTGCTGGCCTGCCTTGGTCTGCTTTAAAAGCCAGCGATTTAGCCCAGTGTGCGAAACCAGAGGCAGGAACCCCCAGGCGAGATGGCAGTCGGTCTGCTGGATCCCAGCACCCTGCTGTGCTCTGCTACAGGGTTAACCGGAGCTCATGGAGATGATAGGGAGCAGCCAGGACGTCCAGAGGGAGTGACACTCCTTCAGATCCGTGGCCGATTGAAGGAGTCCCAGGGGCTACGGGCACAGGAGATGTCGCTGGCAATGCGTGGCACCGGGGTCAACACTATGGGTGGCGACCTCGAAGAAGAGCCTGGTGCACATCGTCAGCACTATTACCAAGGCGTCACACAGTCGGTGACGGCCATGGCTGAGGGTCTCGGCAGAATATCCGACTCGCTGGGGGATGTGACCCAGTATCAAGCTGACCTTGATGAGCTGTTGCGGGACATGTCCCGCTTTCAGATGGGAATGGCCGAGGTGCTACGGAGCTGGTCCCAGTCGCAGGTGGGCATTGCCGAGGCGCTGCAGAGAATGTCCCAGTTACTGAGCAGCACATTCGAAGGCATCAACACCAGGGTGCAGACAGCCGAGGCTCAAACCAGCTAGCCCTCTGTCCCGAGCTGAACCCCAGGGCCCCATGGGCACCGAGCAGGGGAGGGGCACTGGGTGCCAACCCGGACCTGTCCCATGGAGTGGGGGTGGCCACCAGCTCCCCGAGGGGGGGACGTCGGGAGTGCGGAATTGCTAACACCTGCAACACATTAAAAACCCTTGAACTCAACCAGTATGACGTCCCTGCCACTTTCTTCCACTATGCAGGCCAACCCCTGAACCCTTGGCCTATCACTCCAGGCATCTCCCACTATCCCCAGCAGTCACCAAACCTCCAGCTGTGGACATGTCCCCGGAGCTGTGTCCCATTACCTGGGTGTTCGAATGTTGGCTGCTGCGTGTGTGATGTTGCCTCCCGCAGTGTTTGGGCACAGTGTCCAGGCATCAAGGTGTGATTGGAAAGGTAGGCAATGTCTCCCACATGCTACATGGCCCACCCACCCACGGCAATCCACTTGGGTTGTCTCACTTAACC
Source organism: Scyliorhinus canicula (assembly GCF_902713615.1). Lineage (NCBI taxonomy): Eukaryota > Metazoa > Chordata > Chondrichthyes > Carcharhiniformes > Scyliorhinidae > Scyliorhinus > Scyliorhinus canicula. The sequence goes on along the minus strand of NC_052147.1, from coordinate 144,226,603 downwards.
ATGATTGCTAACTCCCTAATAGCAATTGCCTTCAGCCGCATAGCCAGAGGCCTCAGCAGTCATTGGGGTTATGGGTGGTCAATGGGTCAGACGGGCAGCAGATAGGGTTGCCCCCGGAATGGGTACACATGATCCAGGGGTTGGCATGCTGGTGCCTCGCGGGGTTGCCCCCCCAACGCCTCTACCCTCACCCCCCTTTCGCATGGCGGCCCACCCCTCCAAGAGTGCCGTTCGACCCCTCCCCCACCACCAAGCTTAAGGTACCCCCCCCCCCCCGTTGAGCACTAGGGCGGCAGGCCCAGCACCCCTGGGCTCTTTGCCTGTGAGCAAAGATGGCTACTCACTTCCTCAGCTCCCCACAGAAGCTCTTCCGCCGGGTTCACATTTTTCAAAAGGAGTATTAATCAGCGTCAGGGTGAACACTTGCTGGGGAGGCCGCTGAATGACGGGAGGCCGTTGGACAGGGGGTGGCTCCTGTTAATTGTATGGCAATAGGGCTTAAGTGGTGATTATTGATTTCTTGCCACGCTACGGCTGGATCATGATTTCACCTACGGGAGCGGGCTGGTTGCATCTCAAAATATTTGGTGTTTGGAACGGTTTTGTTTTTGAGCTTTCCTGCTATTCTCCGGCTTTGTTTCGCTCAAGCGAGAGTGCAACGAGGCCTGGGAATCGTACCCTATGTGCTCCCGCCAGTGGAGAATCGGGACTGATTTCCTCTGGTTCCAGGGTTGAAGCTGACCCGCCATTCAATGGCACCAAAACATTTTTTTTACCGAGGATCGGGGTTTTCATACTATTCAATGACACACTGATGTTTGCGCTGGACCTGAGAGGAGCCTAATCTCTCTCACAGGTCCTGCTCCTCAGAGATTGGGGCGCTATATTTAAAGGGCTCCCCGACTTCAGAATACTGATGCAGCCCTCTAAATTGCTGGCATAGCATCTCCTAATCGCTGACATGAGCAACCCCCCACTATCGCTAGCAAGGATTGCCCTCCCTAATTGCTGGCAAAGTAACCCCCCAACTCAGTTCCCTATATCCCCCCTTCAACGCCCCCCATTCCCCCCATCATCCCCCCTCCCCCCATATCATTCCCCTCCCTTCAGACCCCACCCCTTTGCAGTGCCAACCTGACACCATGGACTCCGGCGGGAGGCAAGGGGGTGAGTACCCTCCCTACACTTGACTCCAGGGTGCCAAGAGGGGTCCTTCAGGGGAGGTGGGGATTGGGGGGTGCTGGTTTGTGCTAGGCTGAAGGAGCTCAGATCAGGGGTCTTTCCTGGGATGGAGTTTGTTTGGCTGATATTTCCATCTATAGCTTTTAAACCCATTAATTTGTTTCCCAGCATGAGAAAATTAAAGATATGAGATGAAGGTAAATGTCTTCGCTTTAATGTGTTTTTTTCACAATTTCATTTCCCTTTAATTTATTCAAGCATCTCTGAAAGCTTAGAAACCTAAAAGCTTTGAACTGCATTGTTTACATTCAATTTCACAGACCATCGCCTTTTAAAAGCCTCTTGATTGTCAGGTCCAAACAGTTTCAAAGGAAGGATTACCATTATTTATTTCTACAGTTTTAAAACAGTCCATTAACTCGTAAGTATTTCTTCTTATGAGCAGGTGTTCTTCCTGACCGCAGTTGTTTTTAAAGAGGCTGTCTCTTTGTTCTGAAGAGCTTCCTACAAAGACCAGGTGATCTGTCTGAGTAATGCCTCTGCACCTTCTGTTTGTAGGATGTTCTTTCGAGCAAAGAACCCAGCTTGAAACCTGTTTATTTTGCCTCCCGCCCGATTCACCGGACCATCACGATTCCTGCTGCTGGTCAGTGGCCCTGGAGAAGTACCCCCCCATCATGCCCCACCCCCCCATCACCCACACCTACATAAACACAAGCTCATTCTTGCTTATACCTCATGAGTCTGGTTGTGCCTGAACTCTCTCCCAGAAGTTGTAGTTCTGTCTCCATTACCCAAAGCCACCCTCGTGAGGTGCAAGAATTAAAGTTCTGCAATTAAAAACTCTCTGATTGGAACATCAAGCAATCCGTAGCCAGGAGGGGCGGCACGGTGGCACAGTGGTTAGCACTGTGGTCTCACGGCGCAGACCCGGGTTAGATCCTGGCCCTGAGTTACCGTCTGTGTGGAGTTTGCACATTCTCCCATGACTGCGTAGGTCTCACCTCCACAACCCAAAGATGTGCAGTCCAGGGCAGCACGGTGGCTCAGTGGGTTAGCCCTGTAGCCTCACGGCGCCGAGGTCCCAGGTTCGATCCCGGCTCTGGGTCACTGTCCGTGTGGAGTTTGCACATTCTCCCCGTGTTTGCGTGGGTTTCGCCCCCACAACCCAAAGATGTGCAGGCTAGGTGGATTGGCCACGCTAAATTGCCCTTTAATTGGAAAAAAGGTGGATTGGCCGCGCTAAATTGCCCTTTAATTGGAAAAAAAGTGAATTGAGTACTTTAAATTTATTTTTTTTTAATCCGTAGCCAGTCAATGGTCACAGGTGTTCAGTATGTATAAAGAAGGAGCCTCTAGCTACACCACTGTATTTCAGACCATTTCCAGATGAACGCCGATACTTACTGGTTCAATGTAACATCTAGGATAAAGGTGGACCCAAAGGCATCGATCTGGAAGCTTGCATGAGTAAGGTGTACAGCCTGTGGGGGTAAGTCAGAGAGACATGGGTTAATAATGCTTGCTGAGTCATAAATAAGGGCCTCATATGCAGAACAGTTTCCAACATTGGATGCCACACATTAAAAAAGGGCTGTAGAGAAAGGGGAGTGGGACTAATTAGATGGCCCTTCCAAAGAGGCTGCACAGACATGACAAGCCAAATGGCCTCCTTCTGTGCCATATCATTCCTCTGTGGCTGGAATGGGTCAAAGGGCCAACTGCCGTTTTCCCATTTTGAACAATTCAATGAGCTGAGATGAGTCGCAATCAGCTTATCAGGCAGACTGCAAAGAATTTTATCCCTGGGGTCTAATTATCCCAAAGTGTTATAATCAGTGTTATAATCTCACCAATAATGGTGAACAGACGTTTGTATGAAATCAAGTCAGTAATGTTTCCAGATGGCCATAGGCTGCTCCCCTTTGTGTAAGGGGAGAGCTGATTGGTGGTGATTTAACCTGAGGCCCCAGGCGAGGGCAAGGTTGAGAAGATGGGGCCTCAGCCATTACTTTGTATTAAATACCTCTTCATTATTTTAGCGAATGCACCACATTAAAATTGACAGAAGAATTTCATACAGATGTGTTAATTTAGCCAACTTGTGCTCACCAGACACAAATCCCCACCCAGTAGTGCATAACTAAACCAGTAGCCAGTAGTTAACTTGCTCACTTGGCACAGTCAGACATTTGAATTACAAAACCAAGGTGTTAACTGTGATATTCACTTTGTTGACGAATGGAAAATGTAGTCTTAATTGGTACACCACAAAATCCCAACAGCAAAGTGATCATGTCCAAATGTGCGTTTTTGTTTTAAAGTGTTGTTGGTTTCGGGATAAATGCAAGCCAGGACAACTGGAGAAGAACATCCTGCTCTGCTCTTGAAATAGGATGATGCAATGAGTTAAGACATGGACCTTGGTAATATTGTAGTGGGATGGTTCCCCCTTTCACCTCCCGAGAAGCAAAATTGGTATGGCCCACAGCCACCTCACAGCGCCAGGGACCCGGGTTCAGTTCCAATCTTGGGTGACTGTGTGGAGTTTCCACATCCTCCCCGTGTGTGTGGGTTTCCTCCGGGTTCTCCAGTTTCCTCCCACGGTCCAAAGATGTGCAGGTTCGGTGGATTGGTCATGCAAAATTGCCCCTTAGTGTCAAAAGGTTCGGTGGGGTTACAGTACTACGGGATGGGGTGAGGGAATGGGCCTGGATAGTGTGATTTTTCTGAGGGTCGATGCAAGCTCAATGTGCTGAATGTCCTCCTTCTGCACTGCAAGGATTCTATGATTCTATGACTGCGGGACAGCTAACCAAGGGCCCGCCCTCTGGAATTGCCTGCCAATTCAATTGGCCAGCAGCTCCATCAGTCCCAATGGGCCCGGGAGCGCATCAGTGGATGCTGTCGTGACTACGGGAGTAGAAGGAAAAAGACCCATGGATCCCCGGAGTAGGTAAGTCTGGGGTTTTAGGCAGGGGGTAGGGGGTATTTAGGTAGGTCAGGGAGGGAGAGGCTGGCGAGGTCAGTGGGGTGAGGGGGGGCTGAGGGTTTGGGTTTAAGGCTGCGTGCAGGTTGGAAGGAAGGGGGCTTCGATCATAGGGAGGGGGCAACCCCCTCTTGGAAAGTGGGGCCCCAGAAGAGCGAACCCTTATACCTTCCCACCCTTTGAATAACTTTTTTTGAAATCAGGCTGCCCATTCCTACCCAGCTGCCCCTTCCAAATGTTTTATAATGTGAGCAGTTTATTCTCAGGATCAGTTGACTTGACAGCAAACCTAATTGACTCGATTATTTATTTTCACATTATTTACTGCCGATTTTTCTGCCCACCCCCAGTATTATGGGGGTGAGGTCAGGTTTGAGCAGGGAAGTGGTGGAATAGGCACCAATGCCCATTCCACCCAAAACACACCCAGCAGCAGTGCATAAAATACAGACTCAAAGTCTGTTCCCCTCTGGTTAGAGTATGTACGCTTGGGGACGCATCAATCCCGATCATGGGGAGTTTGAGCAGATAGTTGGCACCAGTTGACATAGTGACTCATACAAGGCCAAGGACAGCTGGGCTCAAAAAGTAGAAAAAACAGGGTAAAGTATGGAACTCTCTGACACTGGTCATGTGTCGAAGGATTACTGGAAAATTATGGCCAGTGCCTCTGCAAGAATATGCCGAGTACATGATTAAATATCTGGTGCTAGAAGAATGGGGTCGCCTTGTACACCTGGTCAACTTATACGCCACAATTTACGGTAGGACCCATTTTAGGAAAGTGGGTCCTTGTCCCAACAGGAGTGACAAATATTCCACTTGCAGCAAAGATATTAACATAATGGTTTCACAGCATCCGCTTGCAAAAAAAACAGCTCACATTCTCCGGCCAAATGATGACCTTTTGAAGTGCAGCTGTTGAATTTTAATTCAGGATCGGGAAGCATAACCTCTGTGGGCAAAATATGGATTTAATTTCAGTCAGGACCATGTCATCCATTTACACAGCGATTGGGCATCACCTTGGATTTGCTTTTAGTGCGCCCAAACAATATTGACGTGAATTAAGTCCACAATCCATGACACATTCATATGTGGCTGCAAATCATCTTTACAGAGGGTGAGGGCAGTGCTAATGGAGCATTCCTGTGCCAATAATAAACTATTAATTTCAAATACTTGTCACTGCCATCCATTTGCGAGTGAAGTTCCCTCAAAAGAACGAGTCATTTTGACTTCAGCGATGGTGTAAATCAGGAACTAAAGAATTGATAACCCTTTTGACACTTACCCCAACATTCAATTCCAATCTCGCGCAAAATCAAAGTGGCCCCATATTCTTGCACTCTTTTTTTTAATGTATTAGTTCATTCTCTGGATGGAGGTGTCACCTTTGTGAACTGTTGCAGTCCACGTGGTGAAGATACGCTCTGTGTTGCGTAACGTAGGTGACGAAGGAACGTTGATATATTTCCATGTCAGGATGGTACTGAATTGGAGGGTAGATGGGGACATTCCCATGCATTTGTCGCCCTTGCTCTTCGAGGTGGGCAAGGTTACGGGTTTGGTAGGTGCTGTTGGAGGAACATTGGCCAGTTGCTGAAACCTATCTTGTGGATATGGTACACACTGTTGACATTGCATTGGTGGTGGAGGAGGTGAATATTTAAAGTGGTGGATCGGGTGCCAATCAAGCGGGGCTGCTTTGTCCTGGATGGTATTGAGCTTATTGAGTGTTGTTGGTGCTGCACTCATCCAGGCAAGTGGAGAGTATTCCATCAAACCCCCAACTCGTACCTTCTAGATGGTTCAACAGTCTTTAGAAGTCAGGTGAATTACTCGCTGCAGAATTTATGATCTTTGACCTACTCGTGTACCAACAGGATATACATGGCTGGTTCAGTTTCTAATCCACAGCATGTTGATAATGGGAGATTTAATTATGGTAATGGCATTCAATGTCAAAACAAGGTGGTTAGACTCTTTTGTTAGACATAGTCAGCACTTATGTGACACAAATTTGACTTGTCACTTAACCAAAGCCTAAATGTGGCGGACTTCCGGTGACGGTGGGTGGGAGGCAGCCGCGCATTGGAGGGCTCCCGTTCAGGAACGGCATTTTCGAGGATTAACGCCCAGTCCCAGGGGCTGCAGAGGCGGCAAAAGTAGGGAGAAGGCACGATGAAGGGAAATGTCGAAAATAAATTTTAAAACGGCCGTGAAAAAAACAGCTGAAAGTTCGTCGGGGAGTGGAAAGGTCACCACGGGGACGGCAAGGAAAGTGGAGGCTGGGGCACCAGGGGAGGCCGCATTGCCCACGGCTGAAGAAATGACTAAGGTGATGGCCACGGAACACGAAAGGCAGTTCACAAAACACATGGAGGCGATGAGGCAGGAGGTGGGGGCGGTATTGAAAGTGCTGGTGGAGGAGGCGATTGCCCCGGTGAGGGCGGCAGTATTAGGCGCAGTGGCGGAGGTACAGGAGCAAGGGGAGGCGCTGAAGGAAGTGGAAGAGACATTATTGCAGCACAGTGATTAACTTACCTCGATGGGGAAGGAGATGCGGAAGGTGATAGAGATCAACGAGGGTCTGCGAGCCAAAATGGACGACTTGGAAAACAGATCCAGGCGACAGAATCTGAGGATTATGGGTCTTCCCGAAGGAGTGGAAGGCCCGAAGCCAACTGAGTATTTTGCCACGATGTTGGCAAAGTTATTGGGGGTGGGGGATGATCCCTCCCGATATGAACAGGATCGGGCTCATCGGTCGTGGAGGCCTGTACCAAAGGCGAGTGAGCCGCCAAGAGTAGTGACTCTGTGTTTCCCTAGGTACAGCGTGAAGGAGAAGGTCCTGTGCTGGGCAAAGCAGAAGCGGGTGGTGCAGTGAGCTGGAGCTGGTATACGCATATATCAGGACTTTACGGTGGAGCTGGCGAGGAGGCGGGCTGCCTTCAACCGGGTGAAGAAGGCACTGTACATCAGCAAGGTGCAGTGTGGCACAGTATATCCAGCTAAGTTGAGGGTGACCGACAAATCCAAGGACTTTTATTTCGGAATGGCGGAAGCAGCGGAGGAGTTTGCAACGGCAGAAGGGCTGTGGCAGAATTGAGAAGTGGTCATGTACCGATGTAGCCTCATGTAACTATTTTTTCACTGCGGTTGGTGTATGTGCTAAAAGAGCCAATGTTGTGTATCCTTGGACAGGGGAAGAGAGGGGACTTTCACTTGCAATGATGGTTCTTTGGAGCTTGGGTGTGTATGCGGGGTTTGTGTGCTAAAGGGGATTTCTTGGTTTTCCTGGGGCCGGGCAAGGGGGAAAGAGACCTGGGCGGGGGCCTCCATGCTGGCCGGTTTAAGCCGGCCAGTGAACGGGAGTGAGGTAGGGAGAGGGGCTGCAGCCATCGGAGCCTGGCAGAATAGGGCCCGATGAGTCTAGCCGGGGTGGAAAGGGGGAGGAAGGAACAGAGGTTTGGGGGAGGAGTTTTGTAAAAGGAAGTGGAGGGGAGGAGTCGGGGAGGGGAGGAGTCGGGGAGGGGGGGAGGGCTTGAAATGCATGGGTGTCATGTACGGTACTCTTTTGGGGATTGGATGGCATTGAATGTTGGGGTGGGGGGGGGGAACTCTATAGGTCAACGGTGACCATAGGCGATTCCTGATTCCTTTTTCTTTTTTATTCTCCTCTGTCCAACCGTGGGAGGGTTTGTTTTATTTGATGCTTATATTGCCAGGGGGGTCGTTGTTTGGGGTGGTGGGAGGATGGGATTGTTGTTGTTGATAAGGAAATTGACTTTGTATTTGTTACCGTTTACTGCTTGTTGGTGGGGTGTAAATTTTGAAGAAAATGTGAAAATGGAGAATAAAAATATTTTACAAAAAAAAACAAAGCCTGAACATTATCCAAGTCTTGTTTCAAGTGGGTACAGACTGCTTCAGTAACTGACGAGTTGGTAGGGGAATTAACCACTGTATAATCATTAGTGAACATCCCCACTCTGAACTTAAGATGGTAGGAAGTTCAGTAATGAAGCATATGGTTGGGCTTAGGACAATACCCTGAGAAACTCCTTCAGCGATATGCTAGGGATGGGATGATTAGCATTCAAAAACTACAACCTTCTTCCTTTGTGCCAGGTATAACTCCAGCCAGTGGAGATATTTTCCCCTGATTCCCTTTGACTTCAGTTTTGCTAGGGCTGCTTGATGCCACACTTGGTCAAATGCCACATTGATGTCAAGGGCAGTCACTCTCACCTCTGGCACTCAGCTCTTTTGCCCATGTTGGACCAAGGCTGCAATGAGGTCAGGAGATGAGTGATCCTGGCGGAACCCAAACCGAGCGTCTGTGAGCAAGTTATTGCTGAGTAAGCACCGCTTGACAGCACCGTCGATGACACTTTCCATCACTTAATCGATAAACAAGTGTAGACTGATTGGACGGTAATTGGTAGGATTGGAGTTGCCTTACTTTTTGTGGATAAGTTACATCTGGGAAATTTTCTACTTTTTTTGTGTTGATGGCAGTATTGGCGCTGTTCTGGAACTGTACTGTACTGTTAGGGGAGAAAGTAGCTCTTCAACAGTACAACCAGGATGTTGTCAGTCTTTACAGTATCCAGGGGCTTCAGCCGTTTCTTGATATAATTTGGAGTGAATCAAATTGGCTGAAGGCCGGCATCTGTGAGGCTGGGGACCTCAGGAGGAGGTCGAGATGGATCATCCACCCGACACTTCTGGCTGAAGGTGGGTAGCAAATGCCCATGTTGGACTCCCTCAACATTGAGGATGGGGATGTTAACGTCATGTCTCATCACATCAGCTTGAGTTTCTTCCAATTTATTGTTTCTGAAGTACAGTGGCTGTTGTGTGGACGTCTGGCATCAAATTAGGCTCCAAATTGAACCCTGGGCTGATTGGGGTGGGTGATAGGAAGAGGGCACAGTGGGGCAGTAACAGCTAAAATGAGGCTAGACCATTCCGACCGCTGACCCCATTGCCTTCCTGCCATATCCCGATCTTACCCTTCTCTCGTGAGCATTCACGCGGGACATCCACTGGCAGCTTTGGGGTCCTTCTTTAAATATGTAGATTGGGACCTGATGATAAAGTTAACTTTCAGCAGAGGCCTGAAACAGGGGTAGGCCCTTGGGACCCTTCAGACCTGTCCCACCATTGAAGTATATAATGGCCGATCCATACCTTAACTCCACATTCCCACGTCAGTTCTGTAATCCTCACGCAACAAAAATCTAGCGCTCTCAAATCTGAAATCTTAAATTGGCCCCAGCCTCAACACCGTTTTGACGCAGGGTTCCAGAATTCCATGCTCTTGGTGTCAATAAGTGTTTCCTGACCTCACCCCTGAATGACCTTTAGCTCTGATCCTGTCCCTTTGCTCTCGACTCTCCCAACAGAGGCAATAGTTTCTCTTATCTACCCTATCACCGAACAACAGCACGGTCTCACAGTGGTTAGCACTGCTGCCTCACGGCGCCAAGGTCCCAGGTTCGATCCCGGCTCTGGGTCACGGTCCGTGTTGAGTTTGCACATTCTCCCCGTGTTTGCCTGGGTTTCACCCCGACAACCCAAAGATGTGCGGAGTGGGTGGATTGGCCATGTTGAATTGCCCCTTAATTGGAACAAATGAATTGAGTACTCTAAATTTATTATTTTTTAAAATAATTTTGAACACTCAATGAGATTACCCTTTCATCATCTATACCCAGGGGTATACAAACCTAGTCAATGCGACCTCCCTTCTTAATTTAATTCTTTAGTCTCACAGGGCTAAATGGGTGCCATCAGCAACACCGTGCACATTTCAGAATCCTGCCAACTGGAAGAAAATATCCCAGAGCGTCCTCCTGTTGTTCTCTGGATTCCATGGGGAAAGTGAGGTCATTGCAAACAAGGCATCAGTCATCTGTCTGATTCGGCGATGAGTTATACATTGATGCCTGTTATTGATGGCCTCATCAGCATCCTGGAAAGACCCAGCAGCTGTCAATGGCAGTGTGCTCCAGAATTAGGGCCATGAACAGATGAGTCGAGACTGGCATTTTTCTTTTCACCCCAAAAATGCCAGCACATCACCATTCCTATGTGAGCCAATGTGCAACTCACTAAGTACCATCAACAAGTCCTCAGATAGAATTAGAATTAGAACAGTACAGCACAGAACAGGCCCTTCGGCCCTCAATGTTGTGCCGAGCAATGATCACCCTACTCAAGCCCACGTATCCACCCTATACCCGTAACCCAACAACCCCCATTAACATTATTTTTTTTTTTTGTTCGGACACTACGGGCAATTTAGCCTGGCCAATCCACCTAACCTGCACATCTTTGGACTGTGGGAGGAAACCGGAGCACCCGGAGGAAACCCACGCACACACAGGGAGGACGTGCAGACTCCACACAGACAGTGACCCAGCCGGGAATCGAACCGGGGACCCTGGAGCTGTGAAGCATTGATGCTAACCACCATGCTACCGTGCTGCCCCTCTAGATAGAATCATAGAATCCCTATAGTGTAGAAGGTCATTCGACACATCAAGTCTGCACCGACCCTCAAATAGAGCTCCCTACCCAGGCCCACGCCCGAGCGCCCCAATCCCACCCCCGAGCTCCCCAATCCCACCTATCCTTTTGGACATAAAGGGGCAATTTAGCATGGCCTATCCACCCAACCAATCTTTGGACTATGAACCTATTTATCCACTTGCAGTCTCCTTGCCAACTGTGCCTCAGTGGGCAGCTTTCGTGTTTCTGAGGAAATGGGTGTGCATCTAAAATAAGCAAAGACTTACATTTATCCTTCCTAAACATCAGGGCATTCCAAAGCTCTCTACAGCCAATGAAATACTTTATGTGTAGTCACTGTTACAGAAAGGAGGTATTAATTTCCACACCGTAAACTCCCAAAATCATTGCAATAGATGGCCAGAAAAACCGATTGTTGATGCTGATTGAGGGATAAATATTAGGTCAAGACATGTGCAGAACTATCCTGTTCTTCTGTCATGGAACCTTTTATAGTCAACCTAAAAGGACAGACAAAGCTTTGGTTTAATAGCTCATCCGAAAGATGACACCTCTGATAGTGCTGCACTCCCACAGTCCTGCACTAGAAGTGACAGCACAGGCTATGTGCTCAAGTCTGCAAAGTGGGATTTCAAGCTCCAACCTTCTGTCTCTGAAGTACGAGTGCTACCAACTGAGCGGCAGCTGGCAAGGGGACAAGGGGATCGCACTTCCGGTTGTGACCATGGAGTGAGTGGTCACTTACAGGGCTGTTCCTGCTTAAAGTCACAGAAAAGGGCTCTTTTCACACAGATCCGGGTGGAATTTTGACGAAAAGGCGTAGGTAAATGTTAGAGGAGTAGTTTACCCCTGGAATAGTATATCTTCTGATCGCCAGAACCGGCAGAAAGCAGGTAGACGTTTGGCTGGAAAGTTGAAACAGCGTTGTGCTTCACCGACGTGAAGCCTGTGGCCGGCCGGCGGAAGTCCGCACATGCGGACAAGCTGAATGGAGTGAAAGGCGAGGTATTCCCGGTGAATGAGCTAGCACAGTGGGCTAATTTAGGGGGGGGATGACATTTATGGTAGCGAGGGACAGGTTTAGGTACTTGGGGATTCAGGTAGCAAGGGAATGGACGGGGCTCTATAAGTGGAACTTAACAGAGCTGGTGGAGGAGGCCAGGGAGGATCTTAAGAGATGGGTTACACTGTACTTAACGCTGGCAGGGAGGGTCCAAGTGGTGAAAATGAATATTCTGCCGAGGTTCTTGTTTATTTTTCAGGCTCTCCCGATCTTTATACCAAAGGCCTTTTTTCGGAAAGTGGACACAATCATCTCTGACTTTGTATGGGCGGAGAAGGTGCCGAGGGTGGGGAGGACCCTGCTACAGAGGCAGAGGCAGCAGGGGGGGGGCTGGCGTTGCCAAACCTGCTTCATTATTATTGGGCGACGAATGTGAACAAGATGCGGCGGTGGTGGGAAGGAGAAGGGGTAGAGTGGGTTAGGATGGAGGAGGAACCTAGTTTGAGGGCTATGGTGACGGCAGCATTGCCAATGGCTCCGAGTAGGTATTTAGGGAGCCTAGTGGTGCAGTACACGGTGAAGATATGGAATCAGCTGAGGAGGCATTTTAGGGTGGAAGGAATTTCGGTGCTAACGTCGCTGTGCGAGAATCATGGGTTGGAGCCGGGGGGAGGGGGGGGGGGGGGGGGGGGGGGGGGGGGGGGGGAGGTGGAGGGAAGTGGGGCTGGTCAAGGTGAGGCTTTGTATTTTGGATGAAGGGTTTGCCCAGTCTGGAGGAGCTAAGGGAAGCGGGTAGAGCTGCCGAGGGGTAGTGAGTTCAGGTATCTACAGGTTAGGGACTTTGCACGAAAGGTTCTGAAAGGGGTCCCTAGATTGCCGGGATACATCCTGCTGGAGCAACTGCTGCTTCCGGATGTGGAAAGGGAGGGAAGAATTGGGGATATATACAAGTGGCTGGGGGAGCAGGGAGGCGAGCGGGAGGTGAAGATCAAGGAGAAATGGGAAGCGGAGTTAGGAATGAAGATCAATTGGAGAGTATGGAGTGAGGCACTGTGTAAGGTAAACGGGACGTCCTCTTGTGCAAGGATGAGCCTGATACAGTTTAAGGTGGTGCACAGGATGCATATGACTCGGGCGAGAATGAGAGGTTCTTTCAGGGGGTAGCAGATGAGTGTGAGAGGTATGGGCGGGGGCCAACGAATCATGCGCACATGTTTTGGGGTTGTGAAAAATTGGGAAGTTTCTGGGCGGGAGTGTTCACGGCATTTTTTAAAAAAGGGGACAAGGGGATCAATAGGTTGATTAGAGAGCTAATAGCGGAGCTGTGCAGGAAGGACACAAATGAGGGGTTTTCCACTCCCCCCTCCCAGGGTGTGTTTCCTGGATAAGGGTGGCAGCTAGCCATTGGCATGGGGGGGGGGGCGGCGCTAGGGTGCTCTTTCAGAGGGTCGGTGCAGACTCGAAGGGCCAAATGGCCTCCTCCTGCACTGTAGGGATTTGTGGTTCTGTGAACAACATTGCTTTCAATTCAAGGTTATGCCTCCTTGTTCTGGATTTTCCCACCAGAGAAAATAGTTCTCTCGAGCGGCTCAATCAAATAATTTATCCCTTCGATCGTTTCACTCCTCAATCTGACTAATTTAACCTTTTTAGCCCCGGTGTCATTCTAGTGAACCTGTGTTCCCTCCGAGGCCTATATAATCCTTCCTGAGGTGCAGAAGCCAGAATTCTCAACTGGTTAACTGGAGTATCATGTCGCAGAGTATGAGGTTAAAACAGGGGAGTGAGCGTGCAGTCTTTACGCATTTATGGTTGTTTGGCATTGGTAGAGGAGACCAATACCCAAGAGGCTTTGTGGACAGCAACATCCACAGGGCATTACTCTCTTTCATACTCTAATAATTTTGGGGTTTTTTCCCCCCACAATCTATGGCTGGAATCCCCGAGGGGGTGCCGCCTCGACGCCGGCTTCCCCATTCTCTGGCGCTGTTTTTCGGGCGCCGGTGGGATCGCCGCCACCGGTCAGGGGCTGTTGACAGCAGCCGCACCGGCGATTCTCTGGGCCCCGATGGGGCGAGTGGCCGACGAGTATGGCCGAGTCCCACCGGTGTGGATTACTCATCTCCCACACAACAGGACCTGGAAGGTGAGTGTGCGGGTGCCGTCCTGGAGGGTGGGCAGGGGGATTCGACCCCGGGGGGGGGGCCCTCACGGTGGCCCGCATTCGGGGACTACCAATCGGCGGGCGGGCTGGTTCCGTGGGGGCCTACTTTACTCCGCGCCGAGCCCATGTAGGGCTCCGCCATATTGCCCGGGGGCCGGCGCGGAGAAGGGAATCCCTGCGCATGTGCCAAATCACGCCAGCCATTCCACGCATGTGCAAAAATACGGCGGTCATTCTGCACATGCGCGAAAATAGGCCAGCCGATCTACGCATGCACGGACTCGCGCGGGCCATTCCGCGCCGGCTGTAGCTGCGGGGACGACTCCGGCGGCAACCTAGCCCCCTCGAAAATTGAGAATTCCTCACTTTCGGGGGCCGTTGACGCCGGAGCCGTTGGCGCCAGTTTTCACGCCAGCGGGGGGACATAGCCCCATTATTCGAGAATAGTTCCCTATGTCTCCCACAGAATCCTTCTGCGTCTGACAATCAGTGCCTCCTTCAGCCCACAGTCGGTGGTTCTCATGATCTCTGGAATCAATGCTCCCTAAAAGCACCATGCGTTCATCAATGTCCCTTAGCCACAAGATCTGTTAGCAACTCCCTTGGCCCCACAATCAATGTGTCTCTCCCAAACCCCATAGTCACTCAGTCTCCCTGAATCAAAGCCTCAGCCATTTCCTCTTCCTCAGGCTTATATAAGGTTTATACACTGATTAAGGGGGAGAAATTTTTTTGAGTTGCTTTCTCCTGATAACTTTGGTAACCTGGAACATTTTGAGAAAGTGAAGTTTCTGCAGTTTGATCGGTACGGCTGAATAAGGTCAAATACAACACTTCGATGGAAATGGTTTTGCTTTGAATAAATTAAGTATTCATTACGTTTACTACGGCGGACACAAGCTGTCCTTCCCGATCTAAGGTGAAACACAATCTGTTTTATTTAAGAAAACAGCAATTCTAGATTTTCAAAATGAATTTGTTGAAAATCAACACTGAAATAATACGCAAAACAAAATTAAGATAATTTTTTTTAAAACAGTGGCGACATTTGAGAAAAAGGGGAAAGAGTTTTAATGAATTGGAAGTATTTGAGGACATGTGGACCAGAAGCTCCAGCTTCAAGTCCGATGGCCACAGGAGGAGTGTTCATAATGCAGAGCAACGGGTTGACAATCAGCTCGGAAATCCTTCTGCCACTTCCCTCTATCATTCCCCAGAAGATAAAAAAACAATGTGGCTCCGAAATATGCTTTAAAAAACCCACACCTGCAATGTCCCTCTCTGTAATTTGGCTGGTTTGTCCCCAGCTCGGCTCGTCTGCTGCTGTAACACTTTGTCTAAGGCTTGTGGTAAACCACTGTTACACCTGTATTAGGTGATGTAAGGTAGGACCTGTACTACAGGTTCGACGGTAGCCTCTGCCTGCTGGCTCCGCCCAGTAGGAGGAGTATAAATGCATGTCCTCTATTCAGCAGCCATTTTGCCAGCTGCTGTGGGAGGCCACACATCTTACTGCAATAAAGCCACAGTTATATCCAACCTTAGTCTTTGTACAATTGATCGTGCATCAATTTATTGCAGTCAGATTTTCTAAAAGATGGACCTCCGAATCAAACCAGATCGCCTGCAGCTGGATCCGCAATCAAGCGACTCCAAAAAGGACTTTAATCACTGGCTAGCTTGCTTCGAGGCCGATATCAACTCAGTGACCACCCCTCCGACGGAGGCTCAGAAGATACAGATCTTGTACTCAAGGTTGAGCTCCAACATGTTTCCGCTGACCCAGGACGCCCCGAACTACGCAGACGCCATGGTGCTCCTCAAAGGAAACTACGCACAGAGAATGAACACATTCTTCGCCAGGCACGTACTCGCCACTCGCTCTCAACTCCCTTGTGAGTCCTTAGAAGACTTCTGGCGGGCCCTAATCCCACCCTAATCCCACTCGTCCGGGACTGTGACTGTCAGGCCGAAATATTCCAACCTTCTTATGCGCGATGCGTTTATAACGGGGATTGGGTCGGACCTCATACGCCAAAGACTGCTAGAAGGGGCCACGCTTGACCTAGCTGAGAGGAAAAAGCTAGCACTCTCCATGACGGTCGCCTCACGTAATGCTCAGGCCAACCCTCCTATACCTCATGGACCCCACAGACAGTCGCCCCTGCCGGGGCTTTACCCAGCCAGTACGCCTGCGCCACACGCCAACTCACGCACCCAGGGGGTTCCCGATGTTACTTCTGCGGCCAGCTGAAGAACCCCAGCCAACGCTGCCCGGCCCGCACTGCCATTTGCAAGGCTTGCGGCACAAAGGGGCACTTTGCCGCGGTGTGCCAGGCCCGCACAGTCGCCGCTATCGCCCCCTCCCCCCTGACCTACACACAATGGGCGCCGCCATCTTCGTCCCGGACCACGCGCAACCAGTGGGCGCCGCCAACTTCACCTCCCGGGGCCACGTGCAGCCCATGGGCGCCGCCATCTTCCCCCCCCCTCAGTCCACGTGTGGCCCATGGGCGCTGCCATCTTGTCCAGCTCCCGCAACTTGCAGACCATGGGCGCCGCCATTTTGTCCCCCACAAGATCTTCAGGCGCCGCCATCCTGTCTTACCCATGGGGCATGGACGCCAACAGCATTCCACGACTTGGGCCCCCCACGCTCTCCATCTTCTGACGCCAGCGACGACCGACCGCAGCTCGCCTCAGTGACGATAGAACAGTCTCGTCCGCACAACCAGACCACCGCTTCGACCAGTGTGAGAATCAACGGTCACGTGACCTCTTGCCTGTTGTACTCCGGGAGCGCCGAAAGCTTCATCCACCCGGATATGGTAAGGCGCTGCTCCCTCGCGGTCCACCCCGCCAATCAAAGAATCTCCCTGGCCTCCGGATCCCATTCCGTCACGATCCGGGGGTTCTTCACGGTCACTCTCACGGTCCAGGGCGTAGAATTCAGCGGCTTCCACCTCTACGTCCTTCCTAATCTCTGCGGTGCACTACTACTAGGCCTGGACTTCCAGTGCAATCTCCAGAGCCTTCCCTCAAATTCAGCGGGCCCCTACCACCCCTCACTGTGTTCGGCCTCGCGACCCTAAAGGTCGACCCACCCTCCCTCTTTGCCAATCTAACTCCGGATTGCAAACCCGTTGCCACCAGGAGCAGACGGTACAGCACCCAGGACAAGACATTCATCAGGTCCGAGGTCCAGTGGTTGCTTCGGGAAGGCATCATCGAGGCCAGCAACAGCCCCTGGAGAGCCCAAGTGGTAGTCGTTAAAACTGGGGAGAAATACAGAATGGTCGTGGACTACAGCCAGACCATCAATCGGTACACGCAGCTCGACGTGTACCCCCTCCCGCGCATATCTGATATGGTCAATCAGATTGCACAGTACCGGGTCTTCTCAAAGTGGACCTCAAATCTGCCTACCACCAGCTCCCCATTCGTAAATCGGACCGTCCAAACACTGCCTTCGAGGTGGACAGTCGTCTCTATCACTTCCTCAGGGTTCCCTTTGGCATCACTAACGGGGTCTCGGTCTTCCAAAGGGAGATGGATCGAATCGGCGACCGGTACGGTTTGCGGGCCACCTTCCCGTACCTAGACAACGTCACCATCTGCGGCCAAGATCAGCAGGACCCCGACGCCAACCGTGCCAAATTCCTCCACACCGCCACTCTCCTCAACCTCACCTACAAGGAGAAGTGCGTGTTCAGCACAACCCGCATCGCCATCCTCGGCTATGTGGTCCAGAACGGAGTTCTGGGGCCCGATCCCGACCGCATGCACTCCCTCATGGAGCTTCCCCTCCCCCACTGCCCCTAGGCCCTCAAACGCTGCCTGGGGTTCTTCGCCTACTACGCCCAGTGGGTCCCAAACTATGCGGACAAGACCCGCCCACTCATTCAGTCCATCCACTTTCCCCTTATAGCCGAGGCACAACAGGCCTTCGCCCGTATCAGAGCTGATATAGCCAAGGCCGGGATGCACGCAGTAGACGAGACACTGCCCTTCCAAGTAGAAAGCGGCGCATCAGACGTCGCACCTGCCGCCACCCTCAACCAGGCAGGCAGACCCGTGGCATTCTTTTCCCGCACCCTCATGCCTCAGAAATTCGGCACTCGTCCATCAAAAAAGAGGCCCAAGCTATCGTTGAAGCGGTGCGGCATTGGAGGCATTACCTGGCCGGCAGGAGATTCACTCTCCTCACTGACTAACGGTCCGTAGCCTTCATGTTTAACAACACGCAGCGGGGCACGATCAAAAACGATAAAACCTTGCGGTGGAGAATCGAGCTCTCCACCTATAATTATGAGATTTTGTATCGCCCCGGCAAACTCAACAAGGCCCCAGCGCCCTATCCCGAGGTACATGTGCCAGCGCGAGTACCGAATCCGGGCCCTACACGACAGCCTTTGTCACCCGGGGGTCACACGATTGTACCATCTTGTCAAGGCTCGCAATCTGCCCTACCCCGTCGAGGAAGTACG
Organism: Scyliorhinus canicula; assembly: GCF_902713615.1. Classification (NCBI taxonomy): domain Eukaryota; kingdom Metazoa; phylum Chordata; class Chondrichthyes; order Carcharhiniformes; family Scyliorhinidae; genus Scyliorhinus; species Scyliorhinus canicula. Next base: position 144,208,235 of record NC_052147.1, on the reverse strand, counting down.
GACAATCACCAGGGACTGCCAGGTCTGTGCGGAGTGCAAGCCGCACTTCTACCGGCTGGACCATGCGTGCCTGGTGAAGGCCTCCCGCCCCTTTGAACGCCTCAGCATGGACCTCAAAGGGCCCCTCCCCTCCACCGACCGCAACACATATATCCTCAGTGTGGTCGATGAGTATTCCAGATTCCCCTTCGCCATCCCATGCCCCGATATGACGTCTGCCACCATCATCAAAGCCCTAAACACAATCTTCGCTCTGTTCGGTTTCCCCGCCTACATCCTCAGTGACAGGGGATCCTCATTCATGAGTGATGAGCTGCGTCAGTTCCTGCTCAGCAGGGGTATTGCCTCCAGCAGGACGACCATCTAAAATCCCCGGGGAAACGGGCAGGTAGAGAGGGAGAACGGGACGGTATGGAGGGCCGTCCAACTGGCCCTACTGTCCAGGAACCTCCCAGCCTCTCGCTCGCAGGAGGTCCTCCCTGATGCTCTACAATCAATCCGGTCATTACTGTGCACCGCTACGAATAACACACCCCATGAACGTCTTTTTGCCTTCCCCAGGAAGTCCACATCCGTGGTGTCGCTCCCCAATTGGCTTGCAGCTCCAGGACCGGTCCTGCTCCGTAGGCGCATCCGACTCCACAAGGCGGACCATTGGTGGATAGGGTGCACTTGCTCCATGCCAACCTCCAGTATGCCTATGTGGTGTACCCTGACGGCCGGCAAGATACTGTCTCCCTCAGGGACCTGGCACCAGCAGGTTCCACCCATACACACTTCTCCAGCCCGGCGCCACCCTCCCCTCCCCCGGCGCTCCCAACATTAGCCCCACCAGCACCATCCCTCCTTCCCCTGCCCACACCAGAAGATGAAGAGCATTTCGGAACACTCCCGGAGTCATCCAACATCAGGCCAGCATCGACATCGCCAGCATCGACATCGCTGTTCCATGGCCTCAGCCCTCTCTATCTCTATAACCTCATCCAGCCTTACGACCTTTCAACATCTCTGCACCCCTCTAATTCTGTCCTTCAGCACAGGGGTTCCCAAACTGCAAGTCGCAGCCCCTATTGGGGCCATGCATTGAGCATTTGGAGTCTTGAGCTCCCTCTCCTTCAAGGCAGAAATGGCGCCTGTGGGGTATACACTCTGGTGGATGTTAGGAAAATAAAAGGTAGTTTTAAGGGATTTATATTTGTATTGGTAAACATTAGAAATAAGGTATAGCTATAAGTGGGTTTAATTTAATGTCTCTGTGCCTGGAAGGGTAAAACCTACAGTTAGATTCATGATGGACAAAAGTGTTTGTACGTGTGGGGGTTGGTTTCAATTCAAACTGTGATTCTATTGTGCTTAGAGAGAGTTATGCCTTAAAGATTGATATAAATAAGTCATTGCTTAGCAACAAGAGACACTTTCCAATGGGAAGGGCTTTCCTTGTCCTTAGTTTTAACTGGAAGCCAGGGAAATGGGAGACATGACACTGGGGAGTGAACAGCTCTCAACTCTGCTGGGAGAAGCTGGACAGGATAAGGGAGTTCCAAAGGTGCAATCTTCCTCAGGAACATCCGGATAACCGGAGAATTGGGACAGAAAGAATGTCTAAGGTGACTGGAGTTAGAAAACAAAGACCAAGGTATTGTTCAGAAGAATTCAAGGAAGAGTAAACAAAGTATTCTGAGTTAAAGAGACAATTGCAGTAACCAGAGTTAAAGTGGAAAGCAGACTTCAAATTTAAACTAAAAGTGATGCAATTTTGAAGGTTTGTTAAGCAGTCAAGACAAAGAAATCCTAAAGGGGTTGGTGTAAATCGTGGACTGGATTCCAAGTTAAAAGTGAAGCGGGAGCTCTGTTTAAAAGAGTCATTTATAAAACCTGGTCTGGATTTTGGAATACAAACCGCTAAAGTAAAAGCATTATTATGAGAGAAGATTTTAAAGAGTGTTTTTTGGGCGGGGAGTTTGGAAACTCACATGTGATAATCATCTGGGGGATTCTGAGGAGAAATCCACAGATACTAATTTGGGTTCAGAGCAGAGTATGTATTTGGCCACAGTCACCTTGTGTGCTTAAAAGGGACTTGACATGTTAATGAGACTGTTGTAGTTTAAGATGAACTTTGTAATCTGTGTTAATCTCAAAACCTGTGTATAATTTTAAAATAAAATAGGGATTAAAGGAGTATTTTCATGTTTAATAAATGTTTTTTCTTGATCTTAAAACTAATTAGCAGTCCTGCGACTCTGTTCCTCCACATTTATAACAAAAAGTAAAAGTTACGGTCTTTTCAGCCAGGGTTCCATTCTGGGATCCTTCCCGTCCAGTTATAACATCTGCTGGGACCGTAATATGAGTCGGCCCTGATATCGGCTCGAAGACCCAATGATGTGTGCATTGGTGTCTGTTTCCTTGCCGAGTTTCAGTGAGTATGGCCTAATTAAATGGGCTCCAAGCCCCAATCACGGTATCCCACAGGGCCTGTTAAATGGTGAGGTGTATGGAGGGTGTATTGCTGTCTGCTCTCCAATTCCCCCTGACCCCCCCACCGGCCTCACAACTCTAACCCCTCCCCCCACCCACCACCAATCTACAAGTGCTCTCCCCCAACCTCCGACCTCCCTCCCCCACTCTCTCGGAGTCCAGCAAATTTGCCAGTGCTAAAATGGGGAAAAGGTTTGGGAAGTACTTCCTTCCCAGTCCCTTCTCCCAATTCTTGGCAGCCCTCATTTGTCTCGGCCTTCAGCTCCGGAACTCCCAACCTAAACCTCTCAGCCTCCATCTCCTCCTTGTGCCTTTTCTTAAAGCTTAACTATGACCAAACATATGGCAATCTGTACCAATGTCTTCTCCTTTCACTTGGTGTTACTCTTTATCTATTAGCCTCTTGAGGCACCTTGGAATGTGTGGCAAAATCTCCAGTCAGGAAAAATGCCCATCTGTACGGTCGACCAATCACCCAACAGTGTGCACAGGAAATTCTCACATGAGCCCCCTCCCTCATCTCCAGGCAAAAATGCCAACACGCAAATATGAATCTATTAAATTAAACCCACTTAAAGCTATATCTTATTTCTAATGTTTACCAATGCAAATATAAATCCCTTAAAACTGCCTTTTATTTTCCTCACATCCACCAGAGTGAACACCCCACAGACGCCATTGCTGCCTCGGGATTGAACCTGTTCAAACAGACCAATAACCTGGCAGCTAGAAACTTTGAGATAGGTTCACGCACATAGGAATTTATGAACAAGGAGCGGGAGTAGGTCCTTCAGCCCCTCGAACCTGCTCCGCCTCTTAATAAGGTCATGGCTGATCTGATAATAACCTCAAATCTGCATCCCGCCTGCCCCAATACCCCATCACCTCCTTGCTCACCAAGAATATATCCACCTTTGCCTTAAAAATATCCCAAGACTCTGCTTCCACCACCTATTGAGCACAGTAAGAAGTCTTACAACACCAGGTTAAAGTCCAACATGTTTGTTTCGAAAGTGTTCCGACAGCTAGTGTTTGAAACAAACATGTTGGACTTTAACCTGGTGTTGTAAGACTTCTTACTGTGCTCACCCCAGTCCAACGCCGGCATCTCCACATCATGACCACCTATTGAGGAAGAGAGTTCAAAGGTCTCACGACTCTCCATGCGATAAAATTTCACCTCATCACTGTTTTAAATGAGCGACCCATTATTTTCTCGATTCTCCCACAAGAAGAAACATCCTCTCCACATCCACCCTCTGGATCTTGAATCTTTCAATCTTTTGAAGTGAGATAACAGACTTTAAACGACTAGAATACGGTGTATCAATTTCTCTTAGGTCAGGGATAGAATCACTACAGTGCAGAAGGAGGCCATTCAGTCCATCGAGTCTGCACCGACTGTCCAATAGAGTACTCTACCTAGGCCCACTCTCCCACAATCCCACCTAACCTTTCGATACGAAAGAGCAATTTAGCATGACCAATCTCCCTAACCTTCACATCTTTGGACTTTGAATAGTGTTATAACCTGCCTGCTTACCACTGGCTGGGGACTAATGGCAATCCCCCAATCCTTAGGGAGTATGAGCTTCCCCAATGAAGAGGTCGGAGAACTCATTAGCAGATTCCCTGCATAAATACAGCTGGCCAGTATGGAACCAGCTAGAGAGGAGTGAGCAGCAAGGGAGTTACTGCTGCTGTTGTGTATATGTTATTGTAAATCAATGTTATTTATTTCTATTCTATTCTATACCTATCTATGCCTTTCTATTCTACAACTCGTGCTGGATTCTTCGTGGCCCTCACAAAAGATAGCTTCAGTGAGTATACATTCTACACTTTGGGTTCAGTATGAAACTGAAGTTATACAACTGGGAAATCAATTATGCATATGATTATTCAGATACCGCCTGTTATCAATTAATCACAGAGCACTTGCTGCATACATCTACAAAATGTGCTTGTGGTATCTTACAGCTAGAAGTACAACTACCGTCTGAACAGTCCCACCCCCATTAAGGGAGTGTGCAATTTGGATGTATTTGACTTTGAATGTCAGCTGTCCATTGAACACAAAGCTAAAGGCCAAACAAAATTCTATTTTTACACTCACCTGAGCTACTTACCCTCTTCTGTTGGAATGAAAATCTAATAAATGGGAATTTATTTACCTGCAATGGTCTAATTATGCTGTGGCAGGAGATACCTGAATCACTCCCACCGGCCCTCTGTCACCCTGTCCGTGGCTTCTGCTTCAAAATGGCTGCCTGGCAAAAGGTCAGAAACAGAACTCTTCCTGGTGTGACATCAGAGTGCTTCACTCCGAGGGTGGCATGGTGGAACAGTGCTTAGCACTGAGGCCCCAAGTTCGACCTCGGCCCCGGGTCACCTGTGTCTGCATGGGTCTCACCCGCACAATCCAAAGATGTGCAGGGTAGGTGGATTGGCCACGCGAATTGCCCCTTAATTGAAAACATTTTTTTTAAATTAAGACTGCTTTTGGACATCACGGTGGCGCAGTGGTTAGCACTGCTGCCTCCTGCCGTTGAGGACCCGGGTACGATCCCGGCCCCGGGTCACTGTCCATGTGGAGTTTACACATTCTCTCCGTGCCTGCATGGATCTCACCCCCACAATCCAAAAAGATGTGCAAGGGTAGGTGACTTGGCCACACTAAATTGCCCCGTAATGGAAAAAAAGAATTGGGTACTCTTTATTTAAAAAAAGAATGCTTCACTCCAATTACATCATTGATGCACGATCAAGCGTACAAAGACTCAGATTGGGTACAACTGTAGCTTTATTGCAGTAAGATGTGTGGCCTCCTGCAGCAGCTGGTGAAATGGCAGTTAAATAGAGGACACGCATATTTATACTTCTCTTCCTGGGCGGAGCCAGCAGACAGGGGCTACCGGCGAACCTGTAATACAAGTCCTACCTTACATCACCTAATACAGGTGTAACAGTAGTTTACCACAATCATTATCAAGAGCCGTACTTCTGGACTGCTGTTTTGATTGGTCGTGTCAACTTAGGGCCAGGGTGGAAGTCATTTTAGAGTAACTCTTCAGCACCATCTAAATCAGCATCCTCAGGGCAGGGAGTGGAGGTGAAGGCTGGGGTGTGAGCAAAGGATGCTGGGTGGGCGGGGGTGGGGGGTTGGTGAAGAGGCTGCAGGGAAAGACCTGCAGGGGTTCGGTGGGTTGGGGGGGGGGGGCTGATGTTAAAAGGAGGCCTTTTGCACAACAGCGAAGAGAGTTTGCTGCCAAACTGCAGTCTCGTAGCTCACTGTTCAGTTTACCACCTCCCTAGCACACTGTCAGTTTACTTAATCCCTTCCCACCCCCAGTGAAATAAAAGAGCTTGGTTGTCCTGTGAAAGCAGATCCATAGGAATCAACGAAGGGAATAATTAGATAAAAATAAATTGAATTTATGTAGCAGTTTGTATGGCCTCAAGACATCGCAAAGCTCTTTACAGCCACTTTTGAAGGATTAATGCCATTGTAATGTAGGGCTGGCAGGAAGGAGTTTTTGTGGCACAGTGGGTAGCTTTCCTGTCACTGAGCTGGAAGCTCTGGGTTTGAGTCCCCAGGACCTGATGGCCAAGGAGGGTGCATTCATTTTTTAAATAAATTTAAAGTGCCCAATTCTTTTTCCAATTAAGGGCCAATTTAGCACGGCCCTGTACATCTTTGGGTTGTGGGGGTGAAACCCACGCAGACACAGGGAGAATGTGCAAACTCGACGCGGATAGTGACCCGGGGCCGGGATCAAACCTGGGACCTCGGCACCGCGCTGCCCCAGAAGGTGCTTCCGGCCAATCCCTGCCTCGCCAGAGGTTGCACTGGGCAGGACTGGGACTGAAAACAGTTCCCGGAACCTAAGTGCTGAGAGTGTGGGGTTGCTGGGCACTTTAATGAGAAACCCAGGGCAGAGAGGGGAGTTGAGGCCCAGGGGTGTGAGCAGAGGATGATGGGGGTGTTGGAGAAGAAGTTGGGGGTGGGGGAGGGCCTGCATTCGGTGGGGGGTGGCCTGATGTTAAAAGGAGTCTTCCAATGGAGCAGCCCCCGCCCCCCCCCCCCCCCCCCCCCCCCCACCCCCACCTGACCCCTCACACCCTTTCTCACTCCCGTCCCAGGACTGAACATGGTTCATTTTATGGCTTCAGCCCCTGAAATCCTTCCACGCGCCAGTCAGGAAATTGAGGCTGAAACCCAGAATTGGTACAACCTGTGCCAATTCTCAACTGCAAATTTTTATATCGCTATTCATGCTGCAACTATTCAGTAATTTGTTCTAAAAGTGGTTTGACTGGGTGCTCGCCCGACCCGACAGCCGACCTGAAACCAAGCAAGAAATCATCGGGCGTACATCCCGACACCATCGTGCACTCACATCGTCCAGCGGACACGCTCGGGAGTCGGAAGTGAACTCGCCGACAATTAAGCCCATGAACCATGAGTCAAATAAAATCGATTTTACAAGGATGCCCACTTTTACAGGTGGCGGGCAGGTCAATCGGCCTTTACATTTCCACTTTAACCTCGGTTCAGGGCGGGTGATGTCTGGGATGCAATTTAATAATTTTATAAAAATATCTGGGGACTGAGTACTGCTGTCAGGTATTTGACTAGGCTGTATGCACACCGTTTGCTGGATTTTATCCATCACCTTTAACCTGCACACGTCTACAGCTCCCTGAGATAGCTGTCTGCCACGAGGGAGCCCAAAACACCTTCCCTCTTACTGGCGTCCGCCCACTCCCGCTCTCCCTGGCAGAATGCAGCCTTTCTCAGCGTATGTTTCACACTGTATGCCAATTAATTGGAAAGTGTGAAATTGTGTTCTGGGGCTGATCGCATTTCGCTTCCAGCCCTGCTGAATGTGGATGTCTGACAGGCACAAAATCCAGGCCACACTGAACAATTCTTATGCTCCTCCCAGTTTTTCCCTCCCCATTTGAAATCACGAGCGCACAGGTTGTAGGACAGCTCCCCAGAAACCATCCTCGACTGGGATTTTGTCTAAGAGTGAGCCCGCAGACCAAGTGCGAGCACTCTGGGCTGGTTAGCACACTGGGCTAAATCACTGGCTTTTAAAGCAGACCACGGCAGGCCAGTAGCACTGTTCAATTCCCGTACCAGCCTCCCCGAACAGGCGCTGGAACGTGGTGACTAGGGGCTTTTCACAGTAACTTCATTGAAGCCTACTCGTGACAATAAGCAATTTTCATTTAATTTCATTCTATTTCAGCTATGGGTACTGCAGCAACTAAGTCAGTTCAGCGGCTGCACTTCCCAGCAACTCAAAGCACCCAGTGGACGACAATCGTCCTCCCTAACCTGAGGTAGAGCTGAGGTGAACTGCAGCAATCTCACACCCTGACTTTAGTGAGATTAGCAATCTCAACATGGTCATGGGAACCAAGTCTGTTTGTCTCCTGGCTCATAGGCAGCCAGCAGTATAGTGTGGCTCTGTTAAGTCTGCTGAACCTTTATAGATCATTGGTTAGATCCCAGATGGAGTGCTATATTCGATTATGGGCACGTATTTGGATCAAACGCTTGGAGCAGGCACAGAGAGATTTACCAGGATGGCTCCAGCTGTGAGCAAAGGAATCTGAAAGGAGACTTGACAGAGCTGTGTAAGGTGGCAACAGTTTATGATAGGTAGACAAAGCAAAGATGTGCCTATTATCTCATGGTAAGGACCAGGGGCACAAGTTTATGAGTTTATTAAGAGATATGATGGGGGTGCTGAGAGGGAGACCGCCTAGAGAAAGATCTCGCTGCCCACAGCGGACATGGATGGTAGAAGCAGAGACGATGAATGATTTCTAAAGGAAGTTGGAAGGGCGCCCAAGGCAACTAAACTTGCTGCAAGGGGGACAGAGTGGGATGGGGACTGAGTGACTGGGTTGTTTTACAGAGAGCCGGCACGGACTTGATGGGCCGAATTACCTCCTTCTGTGTTGTAAATAACTCTGACTAGAATTGGTGCCAGGATGAGGGAATTCAGTTACACGGAAAGAATGTTGAGGCTGTTCTTTTCGAGTAGAGGAGGTAACGAAGAGGTTGGGTACAGGTATCCAAAATTAGGATAAGTTTTAATGGAGCAATTCAAAATAAACTACTTTCAATGGCAGGACTGCTGAGAACCAGAGGATACAGATTTAAAGTATTTGATTTCAGGACAAGAGCCATGAACATTCGGAAAACATTTTTTTAACGTTGCAAGCTGTTCTGATCAGGAATGTCTAAAAAGACAGTGGAAGCAGATTCAATACGAATTTTCAAAAGGGAATGGAATTTATTTTTCAAAACTGGAAACATTTGCATGATCATAAGGAAAGAGTAGGGGAGACTTTCAAAGAGCCAACAGAAGGGCGATGGGCCAAGTGGTCCTCTTACATGCTGCAATGATTCTATACAACGTTGAAGTGATTACAAATCTGTTTATCCTTCATCAGGATCTTGCTTTGGTGGATTGAGGTTTCTGTATTCCTGGTCAGAGGCTGGAAGTGATTTTCAAATATCGCAGGAAAGGGAAACAGTGCCATGGAATGGGGCACATGACATTACGGAATCGTCCACAGCAACTGGAAACCGGATGCTTGGGAGCCAATTTCCTGCCTGGAGCCTCTGCTGTCCCAGCACTTCAAATGGGAGCGGAAACAAATGACTTTCACCTCAACCCTGGGAAGCCCATTCCTTAGTTTGAAAAATGGCCCGGGATTTCCTCCTGATCAGCACCTCCGAGGAACGTCGCACTACAAGAGGATCATTCGACTGGGGCCAGGCCAGTCCTAATAGTCAATGACTGTTGAATCTTCCAGCAGCTGTTTGAATGAGGAAGTGGATTGGCCCATTGCCTTTTGCTCATTGGGAATACCCCAGGTTTGGTTTTATTCGGTACAACACGGGAAAATGAAGCTTGGCTTGGATACATTTGGGAGTAAAGGGGAACTGATCTGACCCACTGGGATTACATTACGACGACCAGAAACAGGTTTCAGTCCGTTGACACAATGGGAATAAGTAGGAAGCAGTTTACACCGCAATAGAATTGGATGGAAGTTGCACATATTTGAAATTAAGAGCTTTGACTCACACATGTTCCCACAAATAAATGACAATCGGCCATTACCATAACTAATTTACGTGATATATTTCTCAAATAATATTTCTTAGAATTCTAAGAATTACAAATCTGTAATATTCTTTACAATACACTAACTGGAATATTGCAATAAACCTTCAATGCTGCTATTGCAGATATGATAGAAAGCATAATGCGCTACTGCCGTGATGAAGGTTGTCATCACAGCTCGCCAACCTTCCTGATGTAAAAGGCAATGGATTTTAGGAACCAAAGGAGAAGATTATCTGCAACTTAACTGCCCATCCCCACACCTTGATTCTATAGCCTTTCAAACCCTTGCCCAATGGAAATCTAGCATGAACACAAAAAGTCGTCTTTGCTACTCCGATTCACTTTTGCACACACAAAAGAAATCTCATGAGTTGCCGCATCGTTCACAGAGGCCCTGTGCAAAGGGAATTGGCCAGTATTGGCCACTAATGAGCAGAGATGGTTAAACAAAGGGCCACAAGAGATTGTGAGAGACCAAACAGGAAGGGACTGTTCCCATGGGCTGAAGGATGTCGCCAAAGGACACAGATTTAAGATAATTGGTAAAAGAAGCAGAGGAAATATGAGGATTTTTTTAAATCCAGCGGGTTGTCACCCTCCGGAATGTACTGTCTGAAAAGTTGGAAGCAGATTCAGTGTTAATTTTCTGAAGGGAATTGAATATATATTTGAAAAGGAAAGTTAGCACTATGGGGATAGAGCAGTCAGGGCATTAACTTAGATAGATCCCCCAAGAGCCAGCTACAGGCACAATGGGCTGGAAGATTCTATGAAGTGAGGTCACCTCAACCAATCAGACAAGTTTGCATTCAGGTCAAAGCATGACGACAGCTGTTTTCCACAGGGTCATCTCCTCCTGTTGAGAAGGTGACATTCTGCCATTTTTCCAAGGCCATCAGCAATCCCCTAGGTGATCAGTGGTTTTCAGTCGGTAGCCTTCTCATCTGAGTCGCAAGGTTGTGGGATCAAATCCCACCCCAGAAACCTGTGTGCGTGTGTGTTGGGGGGTGGGATGAGTGAGAAAGATCTTGAGGCATTATTCGAAGTGTAGGGATGTTTTCCTGGTGTCCTGGCCAGTATCTATCCCCCAGCCAACATTACTAAAAAAAACAAATGATCCAATCATCAGCACATTACTGCTTGTGAGAGTTTACTCTGCGCATGCTGGAGCCGGGTTTTCTACATTACAACAAGTGACTACACTGCCGAAGTATTTCATTCACTGTAAAGCACTTTGAGACAGCCAGTAGTCGTGGAAGGCGCTTTATAAATGCAACTCTTTCTTGCCATCACAACCAAACCTGGTGATGCCTTTACCGGATGGCCACGAACAGTTAGACACCTGGGAGGTTACTAGAAGGCAAGCCGGAGCAGGAAGTTGATTTATCCTCACCCAACCCTTTGGCACAGAGTTCAGCTAGCACCCTGACAGCCATCCCTATCTGGTTTATCTCTACTAATTGAAACAGGTCTCTCCCACACCACGTAAGCAGTTTGCCTCTCTCTTTTGTCGTGGTGCTCCCTGATCTATTCTGGCCCCTCGTCCAGAAAATTCTGGAGTTTGAACATTCTCAGCCTTGTATTTAAATTCCTCCATGGCACCACCCCGCCCGATCTCCGTGGCCTCCTCAAGCCCTACGACTCTCCGAGATCTACTGCATTCCTCTCAGTCTGGTCATGTGCAGCCCTAATGGATCACCCCACCGTTGGTGGCCATGTCGTCCACTGTCTGTGTCCTAAAACACTAGAATTCCCTCCCGAAGCTGCAATACCTCTCCTCCCCTTTAAACACCATCTCTTAGACCAAGTTTTTAATCAACCACCCTAATAGCTCCATTTGTCGGTTTAAAACACTCCTCGAAAATGGGCTTTGGAACATTTTATTACATTCTTTTTTCATTCATTAATGGAATGTGAATGTCACTTGCATTTATTGCCCTTTGAACTGAGTGACTCTCGGCCATTTCAGGGGGGCACTTAAGAACGAACCACTTGCTGGGGGTCTGGTAGTCACATAGAGACCAGACCGGGTAAGGATGGCAGATTTCCTTCCCAAAGGGCCTGGTTTAGCTCACTGGGCTAAATCGCTGGCTTTGAAAGCAGACCAAGGCAAGCCAGCAGCACGGTTCAATTCCCGTACCAGCCTCCCCAGACAGGCGCCGGAATGTGGTGACTAGGGGCTTTTCACAGTAACTTCATTGAAGCCTCCTCGTGACAATAAGCGATTTTCATTTTTCATTTCATTTCAAAGGGCATTAGTTTACCAGGTGGGTTTTCACGATAATAGATGATCGATTCATGGTGGGCCATTACTGAGACTTAGCTTTCAATTCCAGCCATTTCGAATTTTAAATTCAGCCTGTTGTGGTGGTGAGTTTTAAACCTGTGCACGCACAGCATTAGCCCGGGCCTCTGGATAACTCGCCCATTATTCCATTTTGGGCAAGATATGAAACGCAAGTTGTTGCTTCCAACTGCAGTTAATAAACCGGTATTTGGATTTTCTAAATTAATTTCATGGTGCAAAAATGCAAAGTTGACACTGGAATCAATGAATTTCTGGTGAAGGGTTAAACAGCAAAGCACAATATTAGCTGTGCGTTTAAAAAAATGACCGGGTGAATGTTGCAAATGCCAAGGACTCAATAACCTTTTGAATTGGGGTCCTGTACAACTCCCCCTTCTCACACTGTTTTTTTATTCTTTACCGGAATGGTTGGCAGCTGCCAACACACCCATAAACTAGGATGGCAATTTGGGGGGGGGGGGGGGGGGGGGGTGTTGGCTCTGGTCTGGTTACCTGCTGGTGCTTCTGCTGGTCTCTGGCTTTGGTGTCCAGGACGTGGTAAGTGCTCTCATTGTCATCGTGGACGTAATAGATCAAGCGTAGGGGCCACGCTATCTCTTGCTGAGGCGTATCGCTGCTGTGGTTGAGTGTTGCAGTAGCTCCCGCTGCCAGTGGCTCTCCATCAGCACCGCTCAACTGCAGAACTGCTCGCAACAAGCAGGGAGAGATTCAATAAAAAAAAGGAGAAAAGAAAGGCGTGTTCACTTTGGCTTTTGTCAGGCAATCGAAGGTACAAAGAAATGCTGAATAAAACAGGCACGGGACACATCAATGCTTTCTGCATGCAATAAAATGAACCGCAGCGAGATAGAAAGAAAAGCAACTCCTCATGTTTACAATGCATTCTGAGACCATGTTGCTAAGGGGACGAATTTCCCCTTTTTTCCCCAATTCACTTGTCTCAAATGATGCAATCTCGAATCTGCAATAAATTCAACCCTTTATACTCAAATAGAAATACCAGCATTGGTGTAGGGGTTAGAGGGGAGGGATTACATTTGAAACTAAATCACGAACCAGTTCTCCAGACACGCTCTGCGTCTGAACAATTCTCAGGGTATCTGCAATGCTATCACTCTCTCACCCAGTGTAACATCCAGCCCGCTTACTGCACACACAGCTCACCCCCCACCCCCTCCAACATTAGTCATTCTGCACTGCATTGCACTGTGACTATTCCATGTTTCAAAATGCATCCATCCACACGGGATTTCCCCATTCCCATCCCCTTTGCTCCCCTTTACATACCCGTTGCACCAAAAGGCTGAAGGCTGGAGCATAGGAGAAGCAGGGACAAAAAACAGCAGCGCCCGGGAAGATTCATGATTCATATTTGTCTCCCTTCTGGCTCTGGTTGATGAAATCCTTCCTCCACCGCCTGCTTCCTTCTTCCCCTACTCAGAGAGGTGTGGGTATGCGGCATCGGATCCCGTCTGACTCCTTATTTCCTTCCTTTCCTCTCCCTTTCTCTCTCTCTCTCTCTTCCTCTGTCTCAGGGATGCCTGACTGTGGACATCTTGACTGGTGCTGCTGAAGCAGGTGCCGCACCTGCGCACTCAGGGTCCCTCCCCATCGCCACCAGCTCCGTCAGTCAACCCTGGGCTCCACCAATGCAACACATGAGCAGCGCCTGTCATTTTTATGCTGAATTGTCACTGAGCAAATCAAGCTAATTCGCTGATTTATAATTGATTGCAGAAAATAATATAAGGCAGTATGCATTATTGAGACTTTAATTATGCTGCATTCCCTTGGAGGGTTACATACTTCTGGCATGCATTAAGAAACAAGGACATGTGTGCATCAGAGGTTTTGCAGCTATTCAGTTGCTTTTGAATCCAATCAAAAGTGAAGTTTCCAGTCGACTCAAAGATCCTCACTGTGTCTGTCATTTCTGATTCTTACCCCAAATAGTGTTCCCTGTTCACCCTGGTTCAAACTAAATTCACTCCTGGAATGTAGGCATCACCAAGGAACCCCAGCATTTATTGCCCATCCCACGATGCCATTGAGTAGGTGCTGGTGGGCCTTCTTGAACCGCTGTATTCTATGTGGTGAAGATGCTCCAACAGCGCTCCTTCAATGGGCGCTCAGGGATTTATGACCCGGTAACCATACATGAAGGAATGGCCAATATATGTCCAGGTCAGGATGGTATGTGACTTGGAGGGACATTTGAGGCTGTTGGCAATCCCGTACACCTCCTGCTCCTGGCCTTCTAGGCTGCTGGTGGCTGTTTTTGGGTAGTGCTGGGGATGAAGTCTTGGACAGCTTCTGCAGTGCATCCTGCAGATAATATACACTGCAGCCACAGTGCACCAATGGTAGAGGAGATGCATGTTTCCATCAGAGGGTGGATGCCAATCAAGAGGATGGGTTGCAGATAATCTTCCTGTAGCTGCATCCCTCTGATCAAGTGAAGATTATTCGATCAGACTCCTGGCTTGTGCTTCGTAGGTGATGGAAAGGCTCTGGTGAGTCAGGAGATGAGCTACTCACTCTCATATATGACCTACTCTCAGAGCAACAACATTTATCTGGCTGGTCCTGTCCAATTTCTGATCCCCTCTGCCCCCCTCACCCACCCCCACTACCTCAGGATATTGTTAATGGGGGGACTTGGTCACGATGATGCTAACTAAAGCCAAAGGGTTATGTCCTCTCTTGTTGGAAATGATTGTTGCTTTGACACATAATGTCAAGTCCTGCTCTGCTGATGTTGTTACATAGCTTATATATATTATATACATAATACATAATTCAGTATTCTGTTTATTTTGTCAATTGACACTCTGCAATGACTAGATATGGGAGCAACAACTTCCTTTCATTTAGCATCTTTAGCACCATACAACATCCCCGGTCATTGCACAAAACAAAATATGACAGCAGGATTCTCGTCAGCCGATGCCGAAACCAGAAAAGGCAATTGGGCAGAGAATCGGTTCCGTCACCGAAATCAGGAAACGCGTTTGGGCGGAGAATCGGTTCTGATGCCAAAATCGCGGTGGGCACTGCTTTGATGCCAAATCGCAATTCTCCGTCACCTCTACAGCAATGTCAATACATTCCGGAGCGAATGTACAGTAAACACCGTTTGCATCAGTTGACATGCAGCATCGTAGCACAGTGGTTAGCACTGTGGCTTCACAGCGCTAGGGTCCCAGGTTCAATTCCCAGCTGGGTCACTGTCCGTGCAGAGTCTGCACGTTCTCCCCATGTCCGCGTGGGTTTCATCCGGGTGCTCCAGTTTCCTCCCACAGTTCAAAGCTGGTTTAGCACAGTGGACTAAACAGCTGGTTTGTAATGCAGAACAATGCCAGCAGCGCGGGTTCAATTCCCGTACCAGCCTCCCCAAACAGGCGTCGGAATGTGGCGACTAGGGGCTTTTCACAGTAACTTCATTGAAGCCTACTTGTGACAATAAGCGATTATTATTATTAAGACGTGCAGGTTAGGTAGATTGGTCATGCTAAAATTGCCCTTAGTGTCCATAAAAGGATAGGAGGGGTTATGGGGATAGGGTGGAAGCGAGGGCTTAAGTGGGTCGGTGCAGGCCTGAAGGGCCGAGTGGCCTCCTTATGCACTGTATGTTCTATGTTCTATGTAAACGCCCTCCAGTATGTCGCTGAGAGGGTCGTCGGCATCGTGGCAGCCTGCTGTGTCCTCCATAACATCGCGCTGGAAGAGGAGGATGAACACGAGTCCTCATTCGATGATGAGGATGCGGGGAAGGGTGAGGGTGGGCAGGACATGGGGCCTTGGCAGGAAACTTTTACGTGCCCTAACCCCTAATGCTATACTGCGCGCTGCACCCATGCCGCCCTAACGTCTAAGTTTCAGGCCTTACGGGCCCAAACTTTACATCTAGGTGGGTCTCCAGATGGTACAGCAGGAGTGGAGGCAGCCTGCTGTGATTCCTGCCCTGTGACCTGGATCCCCGTTGGCGGGCGTCTACTGGGGCGACCAGGCCTGGATGGGCCTGGCTGCTGCTCGGGTGTCCTAGGTGGCATGGTGTCACCCTGTTCCTCCCGCAGCCCACCAAATGCACCAGGGACAGGAGTTGTTGGGGGGGGGGGGGAGGGGGAGTCCAAGGTGCTGCTGTGTTCCAGCATCTCCCTCGCGGGAGTCACCGGCACTGGCCCCATCACCTCCTCCTCCCTTGGGGGTGGCCGGTGGACCCCGGGCTACTCCATGGGACGGGGGTGTGAGCGGAGCTAAACCATTGGGCACCCCTGTCACCTAGCGCTGCCAGTCCTGGAGACCCGCTCTCGTCTCCACCAGGGTCTGCATGTTCGCAACCATGGAGCACAGGGAGTGGGCCATCTCCATGTGGGACTGTGCCACATCACGCATTGACTGTGCCACCACCTTCTGGGTCTGTGTCACATCAGCCAGTGACTGCGTCATTTCCCTCTGTGATTGCGCCACGTCAGCCAGTGCCTGGGCAATGCCGCCGACGTTCCCAGCCATGGTCTGCTGTGATTGGGCCATGCTCAGGAGCGCAGCGGCAATTTCCAGGTGGCTCTGGGATGTGGCTGCCTGTGAGGTGGCAACCCTGTCCTGGGCCTTGGCTACCACCTGCAGAAAATACCCCAGGCCTTGGACATGCTGATTCATATCCAAAACCCTCGCCCACAATGCCTCCACCACAAATGCCACCTGTGCGGTGTTGGCCTGGGTGGCACTCATTGTCGGCACCACCTCCTATTCCTGCACATGAATCGGCTCCTCCAACTGTGCCTGTAGGTACTGGATGATCGCTGGCAACCCCTCATGCAGTCCCTGGCTCTGTGACCCGGGGGGTCGGCCTACCTACCTCCTCCTGCTGT
Organism: Scyliorhinus canicula; assembly: GCF_902713615.1. Classification (NCBI taxonomy): domain Eukaryota; kingdom Metazoa; phylum Chordata; class Chondrichthyes; order Carcharhiniformes; family Scyliorhinidae; genus Scyliorhinus; species Scyliorhinus canicula. The sequence continues at coordinate 144,191,418 of NC_052147.1, read as the reverse complement.
CCTGATCAGTATGTGGTTCACATCAGATAGTGTCCCAGGAGTGCCAAGCCGAGGGGAGTGTCTCTGGGATGGTGGAGGGTGTTGGAGACAGTTATGACGGGAAATCAGTGTCACCCTCGGACTCGAGCTCCTGGGTGTCTTGGGTCTGTTGCCAAGGGTTTCCGTCCGGGCTGCTCTCCTCATCGCTGGTCGGCACATTGGGGGGGGGGGGGGGGGGGGGGGGGGGGGCGGAGAGGGCCCTCAAGCTATGGCACTGGCTAGTGGATACCCTATGGACCCGCCCCATCATTGGCAGTTCCTGCAAGACACAAGACAAGATGCATGACTAGACTGCGAGTGGGGGGGAGTGGGAGTGGTGGGGGTGAGGGTAAGGGTGTGGGTGGTGTGGGGAGTGGCGTGGGTGAGGGTGCTGTTGGCGGGGATTGATGCATGTGGCATGAGGAACCGCAACTTTGCAGGGTCGCTCTTGCTCGCCCGCGGCCAATCTCCACCCCGGCGACCTCCCTTTCCTCTGGGCCACCGACCATGCCCAGGGTCCTATGCTCAGCCACGATGAGGGGCCTACACGTCCGGCGCTCCCCTTCCAGTTTTCTCCCGTGGTTCTGGGCAGCCTTCTCCTGGTGTGGGAGCGGGAAAGAGAAAATGCACAGTGTTAGACAGTTCGACGCATGCAGCCCAGGGGGTGGGTAGCTGGTGGTTTCAGTGGCACAGGCACCCAGCCATGGCGGTTGTTATGGGTGCCAACATGTGCTGCAGGTTCAGCCACCCACCAGGAGGTGGGGGTAGGGTTATGGGTGTGTAGGACGGGGGTTGGTGCCAGTTCTACCTACTCACCCGGCTGCCCTGAGGAGGTTGTGCAGCTTTATGTGGCACTGCTGCCCGGTCCAGACGGTGCTGCTGGTGGCGTTGATCGCCTCTGACACCTGTGCCCAGGCAGAGCAAATGGTGGCAGCTGGCAACCTTTTCCTAGACCCGGGTACAGGGGTGATTCCGGCGAATCCGGCACCGTTTCTCAATGGAATCGATTGTGTTCCATGTGTCACAGGTGTTTGGCCCTCAACAGTTGCTGAATCTGTCCAGGTGTGGCGCTAGTTTTGCTGTTGTGGAGTCCACTAATCCTGTGCCGGCGTCAACACTAAGGGTTGGATTCTCCGATTTTGAGACTACGTCTGGATGTGTCTGGTCTTACGGTCAAAAGGTCGGCACTGCCCCCGCACCGATGCTCTACCCGGTGGGGGGCTTACAGCCGCACCATGTAAAGCCCCCCGGCTTTACTTGTGGATACGGATGGAGAATGGCCGGGTGCGTGGCCGCGCATGCACATGGCAGTGACCTATGGCGGCCACGCGTGGGCCCAGCCTGACAGATAGTGCCCCCCCTGTAACCCCCCCCCCCCCCACAACCAGTCCCCCCAGCCCCACCGAAGCCCCCACCGGCCAGCGGGAACGACTCCCCCCCCCCACCCCCCGCGACTGCAGCTGCAGTGGGCACAGTCCACAGCCGCCATGTAAGGTTCCCGAAAACTATGAGCACACACGACCGACACCGTCGGGAAGTCGGCCCATTGGGGGAGGTCCTCAGGTGACGTCCTGAGGCCGTCCCAACGGCGTGCGGCGTACTCAGCGATTATGCCGTTTCTGAGAGGGAAGAGCATCCGAAAAACGGCGCAGTTCCCAATTTTGGCGCAAAAACGGATTCTCCGGCCAATCGCCAAATGCCATTTCATCTTTGGCAATCGGAGAATCCAACACTTAGTCCCAAGAACGGTGAATCCCACCTGACATTTTTCTCTATTAATTCTTTCATGCAATATAGACATCGCAGGCAAGGCTAAAAAATGTTGTCCATCCTTGGTTCGAGGATCGATACAAATTTTCAGAGGGCAGTTAAGACCCATGGCTGTGGGTCTGGAGTCACACATTGGCCATCCCAAAGGGCATCGATGAACCAAATGGGTTTTTACAGCAATTCACACTGGTTTGATGGTCATCATTACTGAGACAAACTTTATCATTCTAGATTTATTCATTGAATTTCCACCAGCTGATGTGAGATTTGAACCTGTATCTCCAGAACTCAGCCTCAGAGTGTCTCAGCCTCTGGGGTACCAGTCCGGTGGCATTACCATTCTGCCACTATCTCCCCAGACAGAAACACACAAGGCAATTTTAGTGCAGGTGATCAAAAACCCAGGTCAAAGAGGTAGATTTTAAGGATTGTCTGAAAGAGAAGTAGAGAGCTGTGCAGGTTCATGGAGGAGATTCCGGACCACAGGCCCAAGATGATGAAAGGCATGGCCAACTATGGTGGAGCGGTAAAGACCAAGGATGCTCAAGAAGTTACTTTATTATTTTTTTTCAGAAAACATTTTATTGAGGCATTTATAATTTTAACATTTTAACATTTCAACATTCTAAGTAGCAGAGCGGTCCAACACACGCAAAAACCTCACAGTAACATACCCAACGTCCCTTCGCCCTAACTCCTAGCTACCTATATATTAAATTCCCTGCCCTTGTTCTCCACTTCCATGTCTCCCCTTTCCCCCCACCTCCATTCCTCCCCTCTTCTGCTGATGATCAGTTTTCCTTAAAGAAGTCGATGAGCGGCTGTCACCTCCAAGTGAACTCTTGTATTGAACCCCTTAAGGCGGACTTAATCATCTCTAGCCTAAGAAACGCTGCCAAGTCACTGACCCACACCCCCGACTTTGGAGGTTCCGAGTCCCTTCATCCCAGCAAAATCCGTCTCCGGGCCACCAGAGAGGCAAAGGCCAAAACGTCGGCCTTTCTCCCTCCCCCCGGGCTCCCGGATCTTCCGACACTGCAAGTATTGCCACCTCTGGACTCGGAGTCACCCACTGTTCCAGGGCCTCTGACATTACATCTGAGAATCCCCGCTAAAATCCCCTCAGCCTCAGACATGCCCAGGACATACGTACATTATTCGCCGGACTTCCACCGCACCGCCCACACCTGTCCTCCACCTCCTCAAAAAACCTACTCATCCGGGCAACAGTCATATGAGCCCTTTGGACCACCTTGAACTGGATCAGGCTGAGCCTGGTACACGACGAGGATGCATTGACTCTTTTCAGGGCCTTCTCCCATAGCCCGACTTCCAACTCCCACCCCCAATTCATCCTCCCACTTCTTCTTCACCTCCCCGATTGGGACCCCTTCCCACTCCATCAATTCCTTATATATTTCCGAGACCCTCCCCACCCTAACCCTTGTTTTTGACATCACCTTATCAAGAAGTCACTTTAGAGGAGTGCAATGATCTCGGAGGGCCGTGGAGCAGGATATGATTACAGGGCTAGGGAGCAACAAGGCCATGGGGGACTTGAAAACAAGAGTGAAAATGTTAACATCAAGGCATTGCTTGACAGCAAACCAGTCCATAGAATCGCTACAATGCCATTCAGCACATCGAGTCAGCATCAACCCTCCGAAAGTGCATTCTACCTCACTCCCCCACCCTATCCCTGTAGCCCCAGGCATTAATCAAGGCTAATCCACCTATCCTGCACATCTTTGGACTGTGGGAGGTGACCGGAGTACCCGGAGGAAACCCACGCAGACACAGGGAGAACGTGCAGACTCTGCACAGACAGCTACCCAAGGTGGGAATCGAACCCGGACCTCTGCCGCTATGAGGCAGCAATGCTAACCACTATCCCATTGTGCCACCCCTGTTCAGCGAGCACAGGGATGATACATAAACAACACTTCATGTGAGCAAGTGTTGGGGCAGCAGAGCTTTGGATGACCGCAGGTTTATGGAGGGTTGCATGTGGTAGGCAAGCCAGGAGTGCATTAGAATAAATAGGTCTAGAGGGAACAGAGCCATCAATATGGGTTTTCCATTGTTCCCACTTTTCAGTCTATCCTTTCACAAGTTTGACACCAATTCATTAACTTAAAATGCTCTCAATGCTTTATCTTAATTTGAAACCCTGTGGTCTAATATCTGCTAAATTTCACCCGCTGTAATTCTGCAATTGCAAGTCCCTTTGTGATTCACTAGCTGCTATATAAACGCAATGTCCGTCCGATCATCGCTACCCTCAATTTAGTCTCATATGGCAATTTCAGCAGTGCATATTGCGTTTCTGAATGCAACTTATCCAAATGGGGCCCAGCACCATTGTGCCCAAGCACTCTCACCTCAAAAGTCTGAAAGTTGTGGTTCAAGGTCACACTCTGGACTCCAGAGCACATCTAGGCTGACACTCGCACCACAATGCTTGACAGAGCGCTGCAGCGCTGGAGGTGCCATCTTTCGGTTGAGACATCAACCAATATCACTCTCGGATGGCTATAAATGACGGATTCCCTGGCTCTATATGAAAGGGAGTTGTTTGGCGGGGGTTGATGCGACCATTAATTCACACGAGACGGAGAGTTGAAGTGAACAGTGGTTTTAATCAGCTAGAACTGTGCCTGCCTGTGACTGATCTGCACTGAGAGCCGCCTACAGGACAGCAGCTCTATATACACTCCCATGAGGGGGCGGAGCCATAGGCGGAGCCCACAAGGGCACCAACATAATACAATGTAATATAATGTAATACAATGGTGAATGGTAGCAGTAATACATTCACCACAGGGGGGTTTGCTCTCTGGGGGTTCGGTCATACATCGGTTCCACCATTGCAACACCAAAGCCATGCTCGTCATTTTTATGCTGAATTAGCACTGAATGAATCAAGTCAATTTGCTTATTTATAATTGATCGTTCAATATAATATCTGGCAGTGTGAATTATTAAGATTTGAATTATGCTATATTCCTCTGGCAAGCATTAAAGAGCAAGGTTGAGCTTTTATACTGCACCTTTCATGACCTGATGATGACCCAAAACACTTTGCAAGAGACAAATATCTTTTGAAGTGTTGTCAAAAGTAGAGTTGCAGCCAGTTGGAAGATTTTGGGAAAGCTATGTGTCAGGATTATTATTTCTGATCTATACAACAATGAGAGCATGGGAGCACGTCGACGGTGCAGAATCCCTGATCACCATTTTTATAAATTAATTCTCTGAGTGTGGGCATTCTGGTGTTTGCAGGATTGACTTTAGGAGGCCGTGGAGGTTCAATAAAATCTAAGAGCATTATTCGGAAGATGTTAACACTACAGGCTACAATGTTATACTTGCCTGCGCAAACAACTGACGTCACGCAAGCTTTCTCTTAAAGTGTCCCTGTACAGTGCAAGGCTGCCAGTAAGGAATCACTGACATATTTGTTGTGTTCAGTTTTCGATGTCTGGCAAGGAATCCACAGGTTCACACCACCAACTATCTACAATAATGTTTCGAGGCATATCACCACATCCCCCTTCCTCAGGAAATACATTTGTGATATGATTAAACAATGTGAACAGGTTTATCTAGGGTGTCCATAAACATGATATTCCTGGTCAGTGTCGGGCCCTTTCGCAGAGATCATTGTGCCTCCCTCACCGGATCACCCCTGTGATCACTTGGGCTGTTGCTAGCCTTTTCGATGAGTGATTTGCGTGCCAGTCTCTTGCTTCATATCCTCTTTGCTCTGTGCCTTTAGAAGGCATGCATCTGTTAATGCCACGCATGCATCACCAGCTTCTTTTTTCTCGTTTCTTGCCGCGACGCTGTTTGCTGCTTCGCTGTATGTTTTCTGTCTCTTCTGTGTCTGGCTTGTCAGTCATGACCTCACCTTCTTAGAAATAGAAATAGAACAGTACAGCACAGAACAGGCCCTTCGGCCCTCAATGTTGTGCCGAGCCATGATCACCCTACTTAAACCCATGTAACCCGTATACCCGTAACCCAACAATCCCCCCATTAACCTTACACTACGGGCAATTTAGCATGGCCAATCCACCTAACCCGCACATCTTTAGACTGTGGGAGGAAACCGGAGCACCCGGAGGAAACCCACGCACACACGGGGAGGACGTGCAGACTCCACACAGACAGTGACCCAGCCGGGAATCGAACCTGGGACCCTGGAGCTGTGAAGCATTGATGCTAACCACCATGCTACCGTGAGGCCCCTTCTCTTTTACTTTTGTCAATGGGATGAGCTAGCTTTCCCAGTCTTCTCCTCTTCCTCCTTCTTGTTTTGACAGTTGGTTTGCAAATTCCTTTGTGTTTATGTTGAGGTTTGGCAGCCCTTGGTTTGATGCTGGTCTGCACCCTGTGCTCAGAGGTCTGCGGTGTCTCAGGTGGATCCTGAGGTGCTGATGTGTCATCACTGGGTTGTGCAACCCCGCCCACTTCTGCAGCCTCAAGTGGCTGTTGGAGCGATCCGCTTTCTGGTGCTTGGGTGGAGGTTAGATCTATGAGAACAGGTGCTTCCCCTTCTTGGCTCATTGGAGCAACGTTCACTGGCTCCTCACGATGCTGACACTCTCTGGTCGTGACGATCCAGGCCTTGGGTTGTTCGAGAACATATGGTTAATCCATTGCGCTGCAAAGTGAGACAGTCAGCAGCTCCTGCGCTGTTTCACTCACGGAGTTGTCAATCTCATCAACATCAGAGTTGCCATCATCGTATTCATCATCAACGTCTTCCCACTCATCCTCAGTATCCTCGAGGATCATGTAGTCGACTACCAGATCTATTTCAGAGGCCTGAAACGATTCACCAAGTACTTCTGGAGCAAGCTTCTCTAAGATTGGCACAAGATCATTTGTTTCTAGCTTGTTCAGTGGCTGGTCCTCCGAGATATCAGCAACTGCAATCTCAATCTTTACTTTGGAGTTCCCGCTTTTCTCAGTGTCCAGTGTGGTCTGGGCGTCCGATTCAGCATCGACTACAATGATTTCTCCAATAAAATACAACATTGCACACGGAATTATGTGTTCACGTTCAAATCAGCATTGAGTTTGGCTGCTGAACTTTGGTTTAACATTCCATGCTGTAGAACTTCAGGAGGACTGAAAAAATTAAAGAACGATTCACTTGGTACAGTTTTCATAACTGTTCTGCGAGTGCTTCGACCTTTGTGTTTCGGTTTAGTTTTCATTGTTTTCAACGTGACATTATTGCCCTCTCTCCAGTCGATCTTACAGCCTGTGCACCCCATGATATCTGGCTCATCAAACAATGATTCAAGCGGACGCGAATCCAGCTGATATGCTTTCGTGATCACCTCGTTTGTGAATACTCACTGGGCTCGAACTTAAACTCCAGAGTGAAGCTCCACGGCTTCTCATGCTCTGTCCATTAAACACTCAGACCTTGCAGATGCTTTAATACGGGCTTGGCGTGTTCCTGTATCATGCCACTGAGCACATGCACGTTCTTGAAGACTGTTAACCAGAATTGCGGAATGCTCACTGGCTCTTCCGTCTCTTTGACTGATTTGTTGTTCTCGGCATGGATTTCTTCTTAATCCTCATCAAACGTGCACACTCTGATATCTTGTAGGGGTCTGTAGTATTCAGCTGGCCAGCCGTCTTCTGGGACACATAGTCGCTCAACTAAATTAGCGATTCACATGAATCTGCTCCTATGATGGACTCAATTCTCATGTCCACAATATAAAACAGTAACATGTACCATGTCGGCCACGGAGTGCTCAAGTTCACAATCACCGAAAGTCACCGGGCGCGATTCTCCGCTCCCCACACCGTGTGGGAGAATTGCGGGAGGGCCCCCCGACAAATTTCATGCCGTCCTGGCGCCCCCCGCGATTCTCCCCCCTCCCGCTCAGAAGAATCGCTGCTCACCATTTTTCACGGCGACCGGCGATTCTGCGACCCGGATGGGCCGAGCGGCCTGCCGTTTGCGACCGTTTCACGACGGCGGCAACCACACCTGGTCGCTGCCGTCGTGAAACGGGTGTGGAGATGCCCATTTGGGGCTTGTAGGGGGCCTGGTGGGGAATGAGCACCACAACTGTGCTCGGGAGGGGACAGGCCCGCGATCGGTGCCCACCGATCGTCAGGCCGGCATCTCAATCGGACGCACTATTTCCCCTCCGCCGCCCCGCAAGATCAAGCCGCCACATTTTCCGGGGCGGCTGAGGGGAAAGACGGCCACCGCGCATGCGCAGGTTCGAGCTGTCAGCGCCGTGACGTCAGCCGCGAATGCGCGGGTTGGAGTCGGCCAACCTGCGCGGCTGACGTCATTAGGCGCGCCGGCCGCGTCATTCTCGGCGCGACGCCCCCACGGCCGAGATTTACGGAGCGCCGCTCCTAGCCCCGCCGGGAGGGGAGAATAGGGGGCGAGGAGCAGCCTCCGAGGCCGTCGTGAAACTCGGCCGAGTTCACGACGGCCCTACCGATTTTTCCCGGGAGCGGAGAATTCCGTCCAATCTTTTTTGTACCGTAACACACTGGCAGTCCCGGCCGATCATTGACTCTCAGATGTGTGTTCAGCTTGTGCAAGGCAGACCAATTGAGGAGGTTGACCCTCATTTTAATGTCAAAGTCGCATAGTAATAATGAGTTATTTAGGAACATCATTGCTTTCCATCTTGTTTTGATGGTTTCCGGAGAGTTCATACTAACTTTGTTCTTTTTTGAAATTGTGTTTTCATCTTTTTTGTTCGGACTCTTCTGATCCTTGGTTGTAATGACCTTGATGAAGAGCTGTTCATCCGGATGTATCTCATCAACCACATTTATTGATCTTATATGGTCCATTGTTGGACGCGCAAAACACTGTTTCGCAAAATGTCCAATACGGCCGCACCTAGAACAGACTTTCCAAATGGTCGGACATTGCTGTGGGCAATGTCGATTGCCATACTTATGGCACAAGATGGCGGCTCCTGTCGGCAGCTTAAAATGGCCACCACGTTTCTTCATGATGTACGTCACAGCACTAATGGCGCTGGCTTCTTCCTCTGAGTTGACACCAAATTTTTTCGAGCAGAGTGTGCTGATTTTCTGTGCAGCTATCTCGCACTTTATTGCATGTTCCAGCACCAAATCTCCTTCCTGCAGCAACCTCTCACGTAGCTTATCATTTGATGCACCAAAGACAATTTGGTCGTGGATCACAGAAGATTTCAGGCTACTGAAGTTGCACGACTGGGCCTTCAGCCTCAAGTCAGTGACAAAACTGTTGAATGATTCACCAGGTTTCTGGGTACGCGTACGGAACATAAATCTCTCAAATGTCTCATTCTTTTTGGGGGGAACAATGTCGAACAAAATACTCAATGACTTCATCAAATCTCTTGCATTTCCTTCTCAGTGTCAAAAGCAAAAGTATTATACAGTTCAATTGCTTGTGGACCTGCTACCATTAGCAGCAATGCTAGTCACCTTTCGTTAGGCTATGCCTGCAGGCCTAGGGCCGAAAGATAGAGTTTAAACTGCTGCTTGAAGAGCTGACAGTTTTCATCTATATTTTCCGATACTTGAAGCTGGTGGGGGGCTCTCGTTTGAGCTTCAGTTTCTGCTAGTGCATTGAGTCACCAAAGGTTGCAGTTCACCAGGTCAGTCCTTCTGCTGAATTCTTAACTTTGTCACTGTCGTCGTTATCTTCAAATCTTCAGCACTCTGGTACCATGTTGTGTTCGGTGTTCAATGTCTAGCAAGGAATTCACAGAACTAAGATCTTTATTCATACACATGTGGTAAGGTAATGATCTGACACAGTGCAAGTTAACATGGAGTTTCTTCATACTCCCCTGGAACTACCCCTATGCATGACAGTCCTCATGTACGTCTTACAACTATCTCCCGATCCCTGGATCTGCCCTCACGTATACCTGAGTGCCTTGTCACATAAACCCTGCCTCGTGACCGCATGGTGGATCTGTACCGCCACCTGCTGGTTGGAGGTCGCACCACCAACTATCTACAATATTGCTTACAGGCATATCACCACAATGTTATGGGCTGGATTCACCACCGCCCGCCGCCGGTAGCAGAATTCCCGATGCGGCAGAGAATCCAACACTGGGGGATAAATGGAATCGGTGCCCAGCACTAATCTATTTCCGATGTTCTGGACCCCTGCTGGCGTCGGGATTGAGGCTCACGCCTCATACCAGTGGGAGGATGCAAATGAGCCATTAAGACCCATTTGCATCTTATTAACGGACTGGGCACCTCATTCTCCAAGCCTGTGTGAATGCTGGTTTCTGCGCCAGGAAACACATGGGCAAGAATTGGTACAGGTCTTGACAAGCATGGACCTGACACGGTGGGCTTTGCGGTGGGCCAAGTGGGTATTTCATTAAGGGAGCTGCCCCAAAGTCCATCGGAGGGTCACATTCCCCCCTACAATGCAAGACCCGCCCACCCACCCCCAGCAGACCCCCCCCCCACTGCCTGCCCAACCAGAGTCCATATAATTAAAGTGATCCCCCAAGAGATACCCTAATTAAAGAGACCGCCCAATTAAAGATACCCCAAAGAGAGACACCTACCTGGAAGCCCCCCTAGAAGTGAAATCCCTGTCTGGAAGTCCTCCAGAAGGGAGGCCCATACGACCTGTGGCCTTAAGTTCACAGTGGACTGTTAGCGGTGTGCGCAGCTGCATGGCTGCCTTGCGGGCTGCGACAAAGTTGTTCAACGCCCGTCCACCCCGACCCCACAGCCCACCTCCTGACCAACCCCTCTACTCGCCCCGGCCCTGGCAGAAGCACCCAGCCAGTGGCACAACTGTCAGCAAACAACAGTGATGTTGGACATTTTCTTTACCCCCCTCTCTCTCCCTCAGCAACTCTGATGCCGGTTTCACGATTTTTAACAGGACAAGTGAACCACGCCGTCAGGAACTTGCCCATTGGAGGGGACAATCGCGGAGGCCGTACAGAATACCGAGTCTGAGGGCAGCACGGTGGCCTAGTGGTTAGCACAACCGCCTCACGGCGCTGAGGTCCCAGGTTCGATCCCGGCTCTGGGTCACTGTCCGTGTGGAGTTTGCACGTTCTCCCCGTGTCTGCATGGGTTTCGCCCCCACAACCCAAAAATGTGCAGAGTAGGTGGATTGGCCACACTAAATTGCCCCTTAATTGGAAAAAATAATTGGCTAATCTAAATTTTTAAAAAAGAATACCGAGTCTGGCCGGCTAATGACAAGCAAACGGTGTTTACTGTACGTGCGTTCCGGACCACATTGACACTGCTCTCAAAGTGACGGAGATTTGCAATTTGTCGTCAAATCAGCCCCGGCCGCAATTTTAGCGGTGGAACCGATTCTCCGCCCAATCGCGTTTGCCGATTTCGGCGTCGGCCAATGGAGAATTCTGTCCATAGTCTCTCTCAAATGGAGAATCCTACCCGATAAATCTCAACATTTCAACCCCCTCTAAATTAAACGTTCCCCAATATATTAAACAGTATAACACAAACAATCAGTGAGCAACCACGGTCAATAAGTCAAACGTTGTGGGGACATCCTGAAAGTTGTTGGAGAACTCGGGTGTCTCCTTCTTAGTACTTGCTGCAATCTCTTTGTCTTTGGCTTGGTGTGAACATCATCAGCGTCTGTTTTAACCGGAGTCTATGTAATGATCTCAGGTTGACTCAGTGTTTGCTTGGCAGATGAGGTGCTGTTTTCCCCAGTTGGGTCTGTTGGTGTCATATTTTCGGGAAGGTCCAGGTCATCTCAGGGCACAGCTGGATTTGGCTCTGACATTTCTGCCTCTGGCGAATTGGCTCTTGTCACGAAAAGTTGACCATGCACCTCCTCCAGATTACATCGTCACAGGTTTGGACGGCCTAGGAGACCAGTCCAGCCTGTGCTATAATGATGGCAGGGATCCATTTTTCACTTGTAGTATAGTTCCTTGCCAGAACTTGTCCCTGGAGAAAATACAGCGGGCTGGATTCTCCACTGGTGGGATTCTCTGTTGCGCCGATGATGCACCCACACCCGGGGATTTACCGACAGTGTGGGGCTGCCGAAATTGGGAAACCCCATTGGCTGTTGGTGGGACAGAGAATCCCGCTGCCAGCGAGGGCGTGCTTCACCCAAAAACACGTGTGGCGGGACGGAAAATCCCCTGACATTTTGCTTTGCTTTCCCACCAGATGACCTGATCCTGTTGCTTTTTCTGGATGATTTATTTTGTTTTTAGTGATTTTTGTAAGTTGAATGTTGTATGTAGTTGATGTTTAATCATCAGCAACACCAGAGAAATCTGGGTTGTTGCGTGAGCAGTATTCCTGTGCAAGAGCAGGAATTGTCTCAAGCGTTTGGTCAAGGAACCTTGTTCTTTGGTTACCTTTAATGTGTGCTTATCATTTGCACAACATGTTCTGCTAATCCATTCATAGCAGAATGGTATAGTGCGGACCTGATATGTTGAATTCCATCCTCCTTCAAGAGATTTTCAAACTCTTCAAATATGTACTGTACTCCAATGTCACTCACCAATTGTTCAGGGTAACCGAATCTGATGACAATTTCTCCCAACCTCTCAATTGTCTTTTCCAATTACATTGATTTCATGATGGCAACTTCTGGCCATTTTGAATGAGCATCAACTAGAATGAGAATTATGCAGCCCTCAAACGGTCTTTGATAGTCAATGTGAACCCGCTGCCAAGCTTCTTCTGGCCATTCCCATAGATGCATCGGTACTAATGGCGCAGGTTTCACACTTTGTGCAAGATAAACACATTCCCGCCTTCTCCTCTATTTTGGCATCCAAACCAGGCTACTAGAAATAGCTCCTCACTATCTTCTTAATTCTCACAATACCACAATGGCGTTGTGTAATGGGTTCAATACATGTTTTCTTAATAGTGGTAAAATTATGACTCATTCCCTAGTGTCTATGTATTTGCCGGTGTCTATGTATTTACATTGTGTACCTTGTGTTGCCCTACTGTGTATTTTCTTTTTCTTTCATTTTATTTTCATGTACTAAATGATCCGTTTGAGCTGCTCGCAGAAAAATATTTTTCACTGTACCTCGGTACACGTGACAATAAACAAACTTAACCTGAGCAAAAGTGAGATATTCCCTGTGAACCTGCAAGGGGGAGGGGTAGAGCTGGAGGGACTGCCTTTTAAACAGGCCCAGCACAAATTCCGCCACCTGGGGATCCAAATCGCCCATGACTGGATAGGGATCCAAAAGTGGAACCTGACCAGCCTGATGGAGGAAGTAAAAAAGGACCTGCAGAGATGGAACACACTCCCACTCTCCCTGGCTGGGAGAATGCAGACGATCAAAATGAACGTACTGCCCAGGTTCCTCTTCCTGTTCAGATCTATTCCTATCTATATCCCCAAGGTCTTTTTCAAATCACTGGAAAAACTGATTATGGTGTTTGTGTATGTATGTGTGTGTGTGTGTGAGGGGGGGAGGGGGAGGGGGCGGTGAGAAGTGGGCGAGGGGGAGAATACAATGATCCCAAAAAGGGTACTGCAGAGAGCAAGAACCATGGAGCACCTAGCCCTCCCAAACCTACAGTATTACACTGGGCGGCAACTGCAGAGAGGTTAAAGGGGTGGATAAAGGAGCCAGAAGCCGAGTGGGTGCGTATGGAGGAGGCCTCCTGCAGAGGGACCTCCCTCTGCGCCCTAGCCACAGCGGCACTCCCATTCCCACCGAATAAATACTCAACGAGCCCAGTGATGGGAGCAACACTCTGGTCGTGGAACCAACTGTGACAGCATTTCGGGCTGACCAAGACACCCAACAAGCCCCACATCTGCAACAACCCCAGGTTCATGCCAGCGACAATGGACACCTCCTTCAAAAGGTGGAGACAGGACGGGATCTCCAAGTGCAAATGCACCAATTGCTGTCTGCACCACAGATTTGTAAGGCCATAAGCACAGCAAACCAAGCACAAGGCTTTACCTCTAGAGGGTTAAAATTGAAAAGTAGAGAAGTCATGCTGAACCTGTATTGAATGTTGGTTGGACCACATGAGAATACTACAAACAGTTCTGGTCACCATGTTATAAAAATATAGAGAGATACTGGTGAGGGTGCAGAGAGGATTTACCGTAGAATTCCTACTGCACAGGAGGAGGCTACCAACCCTCTGGAAAAGCACCCTACCTCTGCCCACTACCCCCTATCCCCATAACGTCACCTAACCTACACATCTTTGGACACTAAGGGTTAATTTAGCATGGCCAAGGATGGCATGGTGGCGCAGTGGTTAGCACTGCTGTCTCACAGCGCCGAGGTCCCAGGTTCGATCCCGACTCTGGGTCACTGCCTGTGGTAGTCACCACTGTTTGTTTATAGTACGTATAGGAGAAGTAATACTGTAAGGCTCCTGTACTACAAGTACGGGGGTAGATCCTTGCCTGCTGGCTCTGCCCAGTAGGCGGAGTATAAATGTCTGTGCTCACCAAGCTGCAGCTGTTTCGGCAGCAGCTGCAGGAGGCAACATATCTCTGCTTAATAAAGCCTCGATTAATCTCTACTCTCGTCTTATCGTAATTGATAGTGCATCAATTTATTAAGCAGAGATTTTACAGCGATGAACCTCCGCATCAAGCCAGATTGCCTGCAGCTGCATCCTCAAGCAGACAACGCCACGTCGGCCTTCGCCCACTGGCTAGCTTGTTTTGAAGCCTACATCAGATCAGCGACAGAACAACACTCAGAAGCACAGAAACTCCAGATCCTGTATACACGGCTGAGCTCCGATATCTTTCCCCTTATCCGGGACGCACCCACCTATGCTGAGGCTATGGCGCTTCTGAAAGAGAACTACACCCGGCTGACCAACAAACTCTACGCCAGGCACCTCCTGTCTACACGGCAACAACTCTCCGGTGAGTCATTGGAAGATTTCTGGCATGCCCAGCATGCCCTGGCGAGGGACTGCGATTGCCAGGCTATTTCGGCCGTTGAACATTCTGAACTCCTAATCAGGGACACTTTCGTTACGGGCATAGGGTCGCCGTACAACTGCCAGCGCCTCTTAGAAGGGGCTACCCTCGACCTCGCGGCGACCAAGAAACTCGCGACCTCACTAACAGTAGCCTCCCGTAATGTACAAGCGTACACCCTTGACCGCACGGCGCCCCCCCTCCTGGACATTGTGGACCCCACCAGCGATCACTCCCAACCAAGCCCAAGCCTGGACATCGTGGGCCCCACCAGCGAACAACCCATCGTTCACCCCACCAGTGACCGCCCCCAGCCAACCCCAAGCCTGCGCCGCGCGGCAGCCAGCCAACCCCGGGGGGGGGGCCCAAGTGCTATTTCTGCGGGCAGACAAAGCACCCCCGGCAGCGCTGCCCGGCGTGAAGCGCAATCTGCAAGGCCTGCGGGAAGAAAGGACATTTTGCTGCGGTGTGCCAGGCCCAGTCGATCGCCGCTGTAAGCAGGCCCATTATTCCTGCACCCCGCACGTACAACCCGTGGGCGCCGCCATTTTCATTCCTGAAAGCCACGCGCAGCCCATGGGCGCCGCCATCTTCCTTGCATCAGAACACGTGCGGCCCATGGGCACCGCCATCTTTAACGCCACCCGCCACGTGCGCCTCATGGGCGCCGCCATCTTCGGCGCCTCAGGACCCCTGCTCGTCGGGCACCTCATCGGGCCGCTCATCGCCCGCAACTGCCGCCAACCAGCCCGGGGCCTACCAACACCAGCCGCAACTCGCCTCCATCACGCTCGACCAGTTGCGGCCGCTGAACCTCGCAACCGCGTCAATGACGGTAAAGGTCGATGGGCACAAGACATCCTGCCTTCTTGACTCCGGGAGCACGGAGAGCTTCATCCACCCCGATACAGTAAGGCACTGCTCCCTCGCGGTACACCCCATTACTCAACAAATCTCTCTGGCCTCCGGATCCCACTCCATGGAGATCTGGGGGTACTGCACCACCACCCTCATCATCCAGGGCATAGAGTTCAGTGGCTTCCGGCTCTAAGTCCTCCCCAACCTCTGCACTGCCTTGCTACTCAGCCTGGACTTCCAGTGCAACTTCCAAAGTCTAACTCTGAAATTCGGCGGGCCCCTACCACCCCTTACTGTATGCGGCCTCACGACCTTAAGTTCGACCCACCTTCCCTGTTTGCAAACCTCATCCCGGATTGCAAACCCGTAGCCACTAGGAGCAGACGGTACAGCGCCCAGGACAGGACCTTCATCAGGTTGGAAGTCCAGTGGCTGCTGCGGGAAGGTATCATCGAAGCCAGCAACAGCCCCTGGAGAGCCCAAGTGGTAGTTGTAAAGACCGGGGAGAAAAACAGGATGGTCGTTGACTACAGTCAGATCATCAATCGGTACATGCAGCTCGACGCGTACCCCCTCCCACACAGATCTGATATGGTCAATCAGATTGCACAGTACCGGGTCTTCTCAACAGTGGACCTGAAATCTGCCTACCACCAGCTCCCCATCCGCAAGGCGGACCGTCCATACACTGCGTTCAAAGCACACGGCCGCCTTTACCATTTCCTTAGGGTTCCTTTTGGCGTCACTAACGGGTCCTCAGCCTTTCAACGTGAGATGGACCGAATGGTTGACCGGTAGGGTCTGCGGGCCACCTTCCCGTACCTGGATAACGTCACCATCTGCGGCCACGACCAGCAGGACCATGACGCTAACCTTTCCAAATTTCTCCACACCGCCAAACTCCTGAACCTTACGTATAACAAGGAGAAGTGCGTGTTCAGCACCAACCGCTTAGCCATGCTTGGCTATGTATAGAACAGTACAGCACAGAACAGGCCCTTCGGCCCTCGATGTTGTGCCGAGCAATGATCACCCTACTCAAACCCACGTATCCACCCTATACCCGTAACCAAACAACCCCCCCTTAACCTTACTTTTTAGGACACTACGGACAATTTAGCATGACCAATCCACCTAACCCGCACATCTTTGGACTGTGGGAGGAAACCGGAGCACCCGGAGGAAACCCACGCACACACGGGGAGGACGTGCAGACTCCACACAGACAGTGACCCAGCCGGGAATCGAACCTGGGACCCTGGAGCTGCGAAGCATTTATGCTAACCACCATGCTACCGTGCTGCCCCTAGGGCCCGACCCTGATCGCGTGCGCCCCCTCATGGAACTCCCCCTCCCCCACTGCCCCAAGGCCCTCAAACGATGCCTAGGGTTCTTCTCATACTTCGCCCAGTGGGTCCCTAACTATGGGGACAAGGCCCGCCCACTCATCCACTCCTCCGCTTTCCCTTGGCGGCCGAGGCTCGCCAGGCCTTCAACCGTATCAAGGCTGACATCGCCAAGGCCGCGATGCACGTGGTTGACGAGGCCCTCCCCTTTCAAGTCGAGAGCGATGCATCAGACGTCACTCTGGCCGCTACCCTCAACCAGGCAGGCAGGCCTGTGGCATTCTTTTCCCGCACCCTCCATGCCTCCGAAATTCAGCACTCCTCCGTCGAAAAGGAGGCCCAAGCCACCGTAGAAGGTGTGCGGCATTGGAGGCATTACCTTGCCGGCAGGAGATTCACTCTCCTCACTGACCAACAGTCGGTTGCCTTCATGTTCAATAACACACAGCAGGGCAAGATTAAAAATGATAAAGTCTTGAGGTGGAGGATCGAGCTCTCCGCCTACAATTATGAGGACGAGCAGCTACAACCCCCGGGGAAACGGGTAGATGGAGAGAGAGAACAGGACAATCTGAAAGGCCGTCCTGCTGGCCCTACGGTCTAAAAATCTCCCGGTCTCCCACTGGCAGGAGGTCCTGCCCGATGCCCTCCACTCCATCAGATCGCTCCTTTGCACGGCGACTAACAAAGCCCCCCATGAACATCTCCTTACCTTCCCCAGGAAGTCCACCTCTGGGGTTTCGCTCCCAACGTGGCTGGCAGCTCCAGGACCCCTTCTCCTCCGCAAGCACGTGCAGCTCCACAAGGCAGACCCGCTGGTCGAGAGGGTACAGCTACTCCACGCACACCCGCAGTACGCGGCGTACCCCGACGGCCGCCAAGACACAGTCTCCCTCAGGGACCTGGCACCAGCTGGTTCCCCACCACACCCCCCAACTGCCCCGGCGCCACCCATCCTCACCCCAGCACACCTCACCACAGCCACCGCTCCAGGATGATCCGTCCTCCCATTGGTCCCACCCGGGGATGAAGATAAGGACTACATGCTCCCGGAGTCACCGGCGACCGGGCCGGCGCCTGCATCGCCACCGGGACTGCGGAGCTCACAACGGAGTATCAGGGCACCCAACCGGCTAAATTTGTGAACTTTCCCCAAAATGTACACTTTAAAAATGCTCACATACATGTAAATAGTTTTTCCACCACCTCCGCTGGACTCTTTTTTAACAGGGGGTGAATGTGGTAGTCACCACTGTTTGTATGTAGTACGTATATGAGAAGTAATAACGTAAGGCTCCTGTACTGCAGGTATGGGGGTAGTTCCCTGCCTGCTGGCTCTGCCCAGTAGGCGGAGTATAAATGTGTGTGCTCACCGCGCTGCAGCCATTTTGGCAGCAGCTGTAGGAGGCAACACATCTCTGCTTACCATGTGGAGTTTTCACATTCTCCCCGTGTTTGTGCGAGTCTCACCCCCAGAACCCAAAGATGTGCAAGTAAGGTGGATTGGCCATGCTAAATTGCCCCTTAATTAGAAAAAAAATGAATTGGGTACTCTAAATTTATTTTTTTTTTAAATAAAACAAATAAACAAAAATTATTTAGCATGGCCAATCCAACTAACCTGCACAGCTTTGGACAGTGGGAGGAAATCGTAGCATCTGGGGGGCACTGAGAGAATGTGCAGACTCCACACAGTCACCCAAGGCCGGAATTGAACCCGGGTCCCTGGCTCTGTGAGGCAGCAGTGCTAACCACCTTTATCCACAAGCTGTTAGAAGAATCATGAGGGGAGAAAAATACCAGGATGACACTAGAAATGAATGGAAATTATATACATACATATATTATATATATATATATGGGAAGGATTGACAGACAATAGTCTCTTTTACCTTGAAAAGACAAAAGCTAAAGGGAGTCCTAATAGAACTCTTTAAAATGATGAAAGGTTTTGATGGAATAGACACAAAGAGAAAGTTTCTCTTTTGGGATGAGCATAAGTAGAGGTCATCAATATGAGGTCGTCATCAAGAAATCCAACAGGAAGTTCAGAAGAAACTTCATCACCCAGAGAGGTGGTGTGGATGTGGAATTCGCTACCACAGGGAGTTGTTGAAGCAAATAGTATAAATATATTTAGGGGGAAACTAGCCAATTATATGAGGGAAAGGTGATGATGGTGAGAGATGGTGATGATGGCAGATTTAGTTGGGAAAAGATGGACGGAGACTCAAGTGGAGCATGAACATTTGCAAAGACTGATTGAGCCAAAAGGCCTGTTTTTGTGCATATATCTCAGATAATCCTAATCCCACCATTAGGTTATTACCAGTGGTAGAGGGATGAAGCCCTTAAGTGGACATTAATTGCACACTTAAGGACCTCAATTGGTAGTGACATGGGAAGGCCACCATGAGCATCCCCACTTCAGTCTTGAACAGGGTGGAGGTGGGAAGGTGAAGGGGTCTCCAACCATCACCCCTCCTGCCTGATTAAATGCTGCCCCAGCCATCAAACCCGCCATGGAGGATGGCACAAGATACTGCTATCAGCATTGGTGGTATCACTTCATGCCAGGATTTGATTATGTTCCCTCTGATTAGACGTGTGTTACGATATCGAGACCATACCCTGACTTATATTACAAAACCGGACAAAACCCCCCAACAATAAAAAAAACTGAGAGGAAAGCATACTTCACCCCAGGATTGATTCCACTGACAAATAGAGAGCTTCTAAATTAAAACAAACTTTATTATAAACACAATATTAACCACATTAACAACACAGAAAAATTGTCCTGCAATTAACTAAATAGTTCCCAAAAAAACCCACATTAACCACTACCTGCTCTATTTCCAATTAAGCAAAGCCCATTGCAGATCAAAAGGCACTTAAATAAAGTTAGCATACACAAGGTTACTTGCTGTATATTTTTATAGAGACTGCTAGGAAAGACTGCTTGGAAAGAGAGAGAGACCCTTTCAGGGACGACATGCAGATCTTTGACTTTGTTAGACTCCTGTTCAACCTGACAGCTTTGGGCAAAATTGCTGCTCAATTTAAAACCCCTCAGCAGACTGCCAAACCTATATCAAACTGAAAAATTACAGTCAGACCTGGTTTCTCCCATAATTACATTGTCTTTACCCCACTCACAACCCATGACCTGCTTACCTAAGTCTAAACACAATGTGAAGGATTCTCTGTTTGCAAGACTAAGGGTGCGGGCTACGCGAATGGGGACAGTGTCCCATAGTCCAAGATTAGCCGGGTGTTTCCTGGTGGTAGGAGCGTCGATAAGCACCCCGCTATCAAACGCCCACCTGGGTAGTTCAGGTGCCTTCATGGGGAACTCCCCGACAAGGATGCACTTATCCCCATTTTCTGCTCGCTGGAACTCCTCAGTGCAACGAGTGATTGGGACACCGTTTTTTAAATGGCGTCCTGATCTGTCAAGCCCCCGATGCGACTCCCCGAACACCCCCAAGCCCCAACTCACGATTAGGGGGTCCCAGACCCCCCCTCTGCACACCCGCACAAGACATTCCCCAGCCCGATCACCGCTGCGAAAATAAAGGCCAGCTTGGCATCATGGCAGTGCCGTTGCAAGCTGGCAGTGCCACCTAGACACTTCCAGGGTGCCAGGCTGGCAGTGTAAAGCTGCCCGGGTGGCATCAGCAGTGTCATGCATCTGGGGACCTCCAATCCCCTGAGTGCCACTCCGTCTGGTCCCTGTTTTTGGAGACCAGCACAGAATGACATTCGTCCAAGGTCTCCAAGGCGTGAGAGTTAGTTCCCGACCTCTCGGGAGATCTAATAAGATCTTGTGAGGTGTGGCAAGCCGGGTACTTCCAGAAATAGGACCTCCCAGCATCTACTGGCGTTGCGCCACGCTGCTTTACAGGCGCAACACGACTGGTAGATCCTGCCTTAAGTGTCAATGCTGGAACTGAATTGCGTGCATTTCGCATTCCCATTGGGGGCATTCTTCAGTGAGAACGTCAGTGGGTCAGTACTCTGCTGGTGCGAATTCCAAGCCATTCCCTGCCCTGCCGCCGTTCTAACCACTGGGGCCGCAGTTAGTGCCAACGAGCCTAGCAGCTGGAGCTGTTTTTAAGCGTTCCACTTACTACACACTCACTGCAGCCACCAAGATGGCTCAGAGAAGATCTGGCATACACACCCCCATGAGTTCGGGGGTCTGAGGTACACCCACAGCTCCATGTCAGTGAGGGGCGGAGGGACACCCTCTTCCCCAGGTTGGGCACAGACTCAAGCCTGTCCTCCTGAACACTGCCTGGGAGGAGGTGGCAGAGACAGTCAGCGCTGCCAGTCTCACCAGGAGGAGGCAGCGGGTGATCCAGAGGGTTGGGGGTCACTGGTGGGGCCTCTGCCTTGAGAGGGGCAGTGATCCAGGGAGGGTTCCAAAGGCTATGGTGCAGGTGTCCTCTGGTTGGGAGTCGCTCTGCTGATCCCCTGATTCCTTTGTAATGGGGCAGCGATTCTGAGGAGTGCCAGCACCTGGCGGGCCCCTGATTGAACTAGACCACACCCATCCCCTTGATGAAACATCTGGGGTTTGAGGGTTCCCAGAGGGGCAGCCTGGCTGGGCTCCCAGATGACCAAAGGCCTTCTGAGCATTTAAGGGACACAGGCAGCACTCAGCAGTGTGAGCAGCCACAAGCCTGTAAGTAGCACCAAAGGGGTGCGTTTAAAATACAGACTGCAGCAATAGCAGTCCGAGCCAGGCCACCCCGATCCCGAGGGGACACCCTGAGTCTACAGACTTTGCACTAAGTCACCAAGTCACTCTCTGCTACTGTGCCTGGCCCGGGTAGCCATTCCCCAGCAAGCCTGGAAGTTTTTCACAGTATTTCAGTGTTTGTTTAGCCTGCCACACCCCTTCACAGCCATGGCACTGAGTCTCCATTGGTAAATATTTGTAGTAATTGCACCCATGTAACTTCTGCCTGAGAGCGAGCATGGCATTGCGGTGTAACAGAGCATACTGGGTCCAACCCACTAATTAGGTGCAAACCTTGTTTTCGCCGCCAGGGAGGGACCGGAGGATTGCACCTGAAATCTGTGCCGGGCGCGAACCCTTTTTGCTGGACGCCTGATTCTCTGACCGATCGCGATTCACGTTTTCGGTGTCATGAGGCGGACGATCCAGCCAGATGTCTCAAATTATCTATTCTCCAGGGAATCTCCAGCAACCATAACAAAGGTCCATTCAGCTTCTCTAGGTAAAGAAGTACATGATTGGAATGAATGATGATCTCTCTGAGGGTGGCACATGGCACAGTGGATACCACTTCTGTCTACGGCGCTGAGGACCTGGTTCGAATCCCGGCCCTAGGTCACTTTCACATTTAAAAAATGAATGATTACTTCACTTTTACAACATCTTAATTGCAGTTTTTTGTTTTCTTTTTTAAATTTAGAGTACCCAATTATCTTTTCCAATTAAGGGGCAATTTAGCGTGGCCAATCCGCCGACTCTGCACATCTTTGGGTTGTGGGGGTGAAACCCATGCAGACATGGGGAGAATGTGCAAACTCCACACGGACAGTGACCCAGGGCCGGGATTCGAACCCAGGTCCTCAGCGCTGCAGGCAATAATGCTAACCACTGTGCCACCGTGCTGCCCTCTAATTGCAGTTTTTGCAGACACACCACTTGCCTGTATGTTAAACCAGAATTTTAAAAAAATATCACTGCATCAGATATATATACCTTAACCCAGGCTTTTAATAACATTACTGCAAAAGATATGCATAATACAATCTATATAAAAATTTCCCACATTCATCACAGGTGGTCATTGCCTTGATCATGGCCTTGTCTGCAAATGTTACTTAATGCACACTGTCAACGTCTGATTCTCTTCGGTTCAGCAATACAGCTCAGTATTCTGTTTTATTTATCCATTGTCACGCAGCAGTGACAAAAATAGCAAACCCTGAGTGTGCTATCGCACCCACTTTTCAGTCTATGGTTTCACAAATTCAACACCAGTTCATTAAGTAAGAATGTCCTCAGGGTTTTATCCTGATATGAAATACTTTGGTCTTATCTATACTGAATTTTACTTGATACAAGTCTGCCATTTGCAAGTCTTTCTGAAGTTTCTTGGCCACTTTGTAAATTTGATTGCACCCCCCCCCCCCTCCCCCCCCCCCCCCCCCCCCCCCCCCCCCCCCCCCCCCCGCAACCCCTCAATTTAGTCTCATCTGCAACTTGAGCAAAGTGCAGTGACTTTCTGGATGCAATTGATTCATATCGATTAAAATCAACAGAAGCTCGACTGCAAATCATTTAGTCCATCTCCAAACCTAACCTAATACCACTCCCACATCTAGTACCCAGTTCATCTCCCTCAAACAATTCCTTCCACGTTTGGGATGTGTCATTGAACTGGAGCCCTGTCTGCCCTCTTAGGAGGGGCATGGAGGATCCCATGGGCACCATTTGAAGTAGAGTAGGGGCTTTCCCCGCTCCCCACAAACTCCGTCAGTCACTCCTGGGCTCCACCGACACAACACGCAAGCAAGCCTTTGATGGAACCATCAATTCACCAGACACGTGTTTCCGATATGAATATAGGCTTTAATCTATTTGCTACAGAGCCAGCCTGTTACCCGTTGATGAACTCTCGGTGAACTGCAGGCTGACTCTGGACAAGGGTATTTATACAGCAGCAAAAGGGGGAGGAGTCGTGGGCGGAGCCAAGGGTGGAGCCCTGTACAAGCTCCTGAGCATTCCCAGAGCTACTCCCCCTAGTGGCCGGATAACGCTACTGCGCTTACAAAGATACAGTGTGAATTACCATGTTACATTCACCACAGCCTTGCTCCTCATTTTAATGATAAACCGCGCTGAATGAATACCGGGCACTGTGAATGGTAAAGATTCAAAGAGTGCTATTTTCTTTAGAGGATTTCATGTTCCATGGCAGGCAATGAAAAGCAAGGTCACTCTTTCACTGTTCATGACCTAAGGTCATTGAAAGTGTTTTAAAACCAATGACGTGATTTTGAAGTGTAAGGTTTTGGCCAATTTAAAGAATTTCAAGCTATTTTCAGTCTGTACCCCGACAACAGAATGTTGCCTTGTTCACCGTGCAGTAACACCTGTCCCAGACCTTTTTTTTTTTACCTCCCTTTCGGGATGTGAGCATTACTAGCAATGCCGCATTTATTGCCCATCCTCAGTTGTCCTTAAGGTTGTTGTGGTGGGTGTTCTTCTAGAACCACTGCAGTGCATGTGGTGAAGGTGCCCCCACAGTGCTCTTCTGGAGGGTGTTCCAGGACTTTGGCCCAGTGACAATGAAGCAGCAGAAATATATTTCCACATTAGGATGGTGGGTGACTTGGAGGGGTCCTTGCATGCACTGGTGTTCCTTTGGAGCTGCTGTTTTCAGTAGAGGTCCTGGGTTTCGGGAGTGCTATGAAAGTAGCTTTAGCACGCATCCTTTAGATAATATACATGGTAGCCATGGCAAGCTGAGGGTGCAATTAGTGGATATTTGAGCGACTGCATGGGTGGCAATCTAGCAGAATGCATTGCCGTGTATAGTGTTAACGTAGCTGGTGCACCAACCAAGCAGACAGTTTTCCATCACACCCCTGACTTGTGCTTTATAGGAGGTGGTGACGTTCTGGGGACTCAGGAGGTGGGTTACTCACTGCAGTATAGCCAGCTTTTGGCCTACTCTTGTAGGCAATAAGGAGGTGGTGCCTCAGTGGTGTTATCAATGGACTTGTAATCCAGTGATCCAGGGTGATGCTCTGGTTTCGAATCCCACCATGGCAGATTGCAAAATTGGAATTCCATAAAAACAAAATCAGAATTAAAAGTCCAATGATGCCCATGGAGTGACTGTTGTTAAACCCATCTGGTTCACTAATGTCCTTTTGGGAAGGAAATCTGCCATCCTTACCTGGTCTGACCTACATGTGACTCCAGATCTGTAGAAATGTGATTGACTCTTAAATGCCTCTGAAATGACCTCGCAAGTCACTCAGTTCAAGGGCAATTAGGGATGGGCAATTAGGAATGCTGGTCTAGCCATTGACACCCATACTGGGGGGACGGGTGGAATCCAGTGATGGCGATGCCATTTTTATGCCCAGGAAAGTTGATTATCGTCCATCTTGTCAGAAATGACTTGACACTTGTGAATTTTAATTAACTGAACAATGTAGTTCAGAATTCTGTTTATTTTGATTGCAGCTCTGTAATGGCTAGATGTGGTAAATTTTGAACTATCACTTTCCCTTTCCAGCCTAACCTTTAATAAGTCCAAGGTCAACTCATTAAGTTGGGATGTAGTCACTATTTGACCCCAGTATGAAAGACTTCACTTGGCTGAGCTTCATCTTCTGCAGCTCAGCCACTTTCCAGTCTTCCCTAGTCTCCACGACTGCTCAACTGTTCCTCTTCCCTCTCGCCAATCACTGGAAGTTTCAGCATTGCTTTGCTGAATGCAGTGTATTCAAGTAGGTTCAGGGCCCACAGTGCCAATGACTCACTTCACTTCCAACCAAGACATTGCTTCTCTAACCCATTTCTATGGTTTCATTCTCTTTGAGACAATTCCTCAACCTCCTGTCCCCCCTTCACATATATGAAGTCCCTTGGATAGCACTCTCACTCAGCCTCAGAATATTATGGGTTTAGGTCTGATTCCAGTGTGAGAATATAAATGGGGTTGACACTCACAGTACAGCACTGAGAGGGAGCTACACTGCCAGAGCTGCCAATGTTTTGGATGCCCTGCACGATCTATCCAGTGGATGTAAAAAATCCAATGGCACTATGCCAAGCCCAGTCAGACAACCCTGGTCTCCATTACTGTAACACATAAGCCATGCTTATCAATTTAATGCTGAATTGTCACTGAGAAAATTAAGTTAATTTGCTTATTTATAATTGATTGCTGAAAATAATATCAGGCCGAGTGCATTATTGAGACTTAGATTATGCTGTATTCCTTTGGAGGATTACATAATATGGCATTCATTAAAAAGCAAGGACATACATTTATATAACCCTTTCAAGACCTGTATTCATCGCAAAGTGTTTTACAGCCGATGGATTATATTTGAAGTATTCAAAAGTGGAGTTTTTAGGCAATTCAAAGAGTTTCGAGCAGTGTCGGTCATTGTTCACTGTGCAGTAACACTGCCCTAAGCATATTTTAATTCATTCCCGGGATGGTGGCATTCTTGGCAATGCCGGTATTCATTGGCAATCTGTTAGATCCGAGGTAAGCAGCCATGCATAAGCAGTAGGTTAGAGCACAAAGAAGTTTATTATTACTTTCAGTCAAATCACCACCGCTCCCCAGAGGGTCCCCTTTCCCCAACCTGCAGCCAGGCTGGGGTATTTATACTAGAGGGCGGCACCTATTCAGGGGAAACCCCACCCCTTTACTGAGGGAGTTATTATTCCCCGCAGGGCATGGGAAACCCGGTGGATCCTTTCCCATGGCCTCCGCTGGGGTTATAAGACCCCTCCCCTCCCCAAGTCCAGAGAGGTGTCCATGTCTATCGAAACCTGTCCTGGGCCTTTGGTTTGTTTGTATCGGGGTTGATGCTCTAGCATGGTCTGTGTCAGCCCCGGGGGGGGGGGGGGGGGGGGGGGGGGGGGTGCCAGATTGGAGAACGCCACTTGCGTGTCGACCACCGAGGAGGAGGCAGAGGTTTTGGAGCAGCCAGTGCTGGTGCAGGTGCCTTGGGCCGGGGCAGCATGTCCATCTTGTTCTCTAAGTCACAGCTGAGTGGATCCTCGTCCAACATCTCGGTGTCCTCAGTTGGGGGGATTTTGTCTGCGGCCACAACTGGGACAGGGGCTGGTGCTGACGGCAGTAGGGGTGGTAGAGCCTGGTGGAGCTGGGACCACAGGGGATGTGGGCTATTCGGCGGTGATATCCTGGCATGTGGCTCCAAAGGCGATCCACATGGCAATTGGATTTCCCCGTATCGAATTCCATACGGGTTGTGTGGCCGCTCACCTGGAGCAAGATTTGGATGGGCGCAATTGTTTGTGCCGCCACACAATGTAGTTGATGGTACTGGCTCTCACTGTCCTCCACATAGTGGGCCCGGTCATGGGTGGGGCAGTCACGCTTGGCGGTGCAGTGGACGGGTGGCTCCCCTTGGGCTTCTGCGCCTCGAATCCCTGCATTCCACTGCTACTGGTGCAGACCGGTAATTACATAGCCGATAAAAACAGGTATACCTGTTAAGGGGAAGGTCATATTCTCCAGAGGGCATGGTAAACCTGATGGCTCCTATCCCATGACCTCCTCTGGCGTTATACACAATCCATAGTTGCTTCTAAGAACAGGAATTATTTTTAAACCACTGTATATTGAATGTGTTTGATCGGAAGTTCCTGGATTTTGCCCAGCAACAAAATAGAAATAGCTACTAAATATCCAAGTCAGAATGGTGTGTGATTTGAAGGAGCATTTGGAGGTGATGGTGTTTCCATGCAACTATTGCCCGGCCGTGTTCTAGGTGGTGATGGAAGGTTATGAAGGTGCTGTCAAGGAAGCCTTGATATGTTGCTGGAGACCATATTGTAGATCACACACACTGCATTCACAATGTACCAATGGTTCAGTTAGTGAATGTTTAAGCCATGCTGTGGGGACTAAGTGTGCCACTTTGTACTGGATCATGTTCATGAAGCTGTATTTATCCAGTAACATGGAGATAATTCTGTCACATCCATGGCTTGTACTTTGAAAATGGTGGAGAGGTTCTGGGAAGTCAGGAGGTGAGCTGCACTCCACAGTAGAATCAGCATCTGACATGCTCTTGTAGTTACAGGATTTATGTGGTTGGTCCAGTTCAATTCCTGATCATCATATCACTCCAACCCCTCAACCTCCCCTAAGATATTAACGGTGTCATGTGAGAGTACTTTTAAGAAATGGATGTTTAAGAAATGTACCTTTAAGAAATGAGTGTGTATCAGTGATGTCAGAGTGTGGGTGGAGCTGGGCTGTCTATCAGCTTTTTACTTTTGTTTTAGGCTGTTTGCTGCAGGGTGTGTTTTAGTTTCATTTTCAGAGCTGGATAGTTGCAGTCGCAGCCAGAAGGGCTATTAGTCTCTCTCAGTAATCTAAAGACTACAAATCGATCCTTTGGTGATTTTAAATTAATAACTGATCTTAGTAGTGACTTTAACCTGATGTGCTTCTGTTTAAAGTTTTTTTAAAGTTGAAAGGACAGCTTAAGGATTACTTAGTATTGTATTCTTTAGGGTACGCTTTGGGGTTCTCTAAACTCTGGCCCATAATAAATTGGGGGCTTGAGGGGGATATAAATATATCTATTGGATGGGCTTAGTGAATTTAAAGACAGTGAGGGGTGAGCATATTGTGGTTGCTTTTCAGGTGTGGTATTTTAGTTTAGGTAGGGAGTGTGTTGTGGACAATGGCTCTTTCAGAGGCTCAGAAGTTTTTGGGGGTGGAGACGGTCACACGCAGCACCTTACGGACAGAGACTAAAAGCAGACTGTTAGATTTGACAAAGATATTTCAGTTAACATTGCCTGACAAAATGCGAAAAGTTGAGGTAATTATGGCGGTGGCTCAGCATTGAAAGTTGCCCGAGATACAGTTTGACTCATTGGAAATGGCAAAACCTCAGTTACAAATTAAACAAATGGAGCATGAGAAAGCATTAAAGCAGCTTGAATACGAAAGAGAGAAAAAAGAGAAAGGGAGAGTACGGAAAAAGAAAGAGAGAGGAAAAAGAAAGAGAAAGAGAGAGAGGAAAAAGAAAGAGAAAGAGAGAGAGAGAGGAAAAAGAAAAGGAGAGAGAAGAAAGGAGAAAAGAAAGAATAGACCCTGCAGAACAAAAAGAAAGAAAAAGGGAGATACAGATCAGGGAAAAAGATAAAGAGAGAGAGTTTGAACTTCAGAAAATGGCCATGAAACATGACAGTCAGTTAAAATTGGCAGACATAAAGGGAAACATACAGTTGGATGATAGTGATGAGGATAGTGAGAAATAGCGTCAAAGTCGAAGGCGTGGTGGGGATCTATTTAAATATGTCCAAGCATTTCCCCAAGGTTTGATGAGAAGGAGGTTAAAGCCTTTTTCATTTCATTTGAGAAGGTAGTTAAACAAACGAAATAGCCACAGGACATGTGGGTATTACTTATTCAAACAAAGCTGATAGGGCTAGTGAAGTGTTTGCATCACTACCGGAGGAGGTATCTGGGACATATGAGGAGGTGAAAAAATCCATCTTAGGTGCAAATGAACTAGTGCCTGAAGCCGACAGACAAAGGTTTAGAAATTTAAGGAAATAATTTGGTCAAACAGACATGGAGTTTTAAAGGATCAAACAGAGTAATTTTGATAGGTGGATAAGGGATTTGAAAATAGACCAAACATCGGAAGCTCTCAAAGAAATTATACTTTTGGAGGAGTTTAAAAATTCAATTCCTGATGTAGTGAGAACTCATGTGGAAGAGCAGAGGGTTAAAACTGCGAGATTAGCAGCAGAAATGGCAGGTGATTATGAATTAGTTCATAAATCAAAGCTTGGTTTCCGACATCAGTTTCAGCCTGTGAGGGATAGAAAGTGGGGACATAGGGCAGCACGGTGGCCTAGTGGTTAGCACAACCGCCTCACGGCGCTGAGGTCCCAGGTTCGATCCCGGCTCTGGGTCACTGTCCGTGTGGAGTTTGCACATTCTCTCCGTGTCTGCGTGGGTTTCGCCCCCACAACCCAAAAATGTGCAGAGTAGGTGGATTGGCCACGCTAAAATTGCCCCTTAATTAGAAAAAAATAATTGGCTAATCTAAATTTAAAAAAAAAGAAAGTGGGGACATGAGAAATACTCAAGTGGTAACGGTAAAGATGATCTGATGGGAGATAATAAGGAGAGTGTACCTCAGATTAAAAAAGAAATCCAGGAGGGTGGAACAGAAATGAAAAGTTTGAAATGTTTTCACTGGAATAAACTAGGCCATGTAGAGTCACAGTGTTGGTGGTTGAAGAAAAGCACTGGGAAGGCAGATGTGGTAAAACAGGATGAGACAGTGGGATTTGTTAAAGTGGTAAAGGAAAGCCCAAGTGAAGGGAAGGAGGTGCAAAAGATTGTACAGCCTGATCAAGAGGTGATTGATAACAAGATGCGAGATCTCTTTAAAGAATTTACTTGTGTGGGTAAAGTTTACTCATGTGTATCAGGAGGAGCAGGTAAAGAAGTCACAATTTTAAGAGATACGGGATCTAGTCAATCTTTAATGGTAAGAGATGAGGAGTTATGTAGCTTGGGAGGAATATTGCTAGAAAAGGTGGTAATATGTAGAATTCAGGGTGAGAGGGGTCGTGTTCCATTATGTGAGATAAGGTTAGAAAGTCCAGTGAAGAGTGATGAAGTGGTAGTAGGAGTAATAGAGAAACTATCTTGTCCAGGAATACAGATTATCTAGGGTAATGATATAGCTGGATTGCAGGTGGGAGTGATGCCTACTGTGGTTGATAAGCCGGTGTAAAATCAGACAACTGAAGTGTTGAAGGTCAAATATCCTAGGTTTTTTTGGATTGTGTAGTAACAAGGTCGCAAAGTCACAGGTTAAGACAAGAGGAGAAATCAGAGAGTGAAGATGAAGTTGAAGTGCAATTATCGGAAACAATTTTTGATCAGATGGTTGCAAAAGAACAAGAACAGGTGGAGAATGAGGCGGATATTTTTAGTTCAGAAAAATTGGTGGAGTTACAACAGAAAGATGTAGAAATAAACCGGATGTATCAGAAAGCATACACAGAAGAGGAATCTGAGTGTATACCA
Organism: Scyliorhinus canicula; assembly: GCF_902713615.1. Classification (NCBI taxonomy): domain Eukaryota; kingdom Metazoa; phylum Chordata; class Chondrichthyes; order Carcharhiniformes; family Scyliorhinidae; genus Scyliorhinus; species Scyliorhinus canicula. Next base: position 144,160,627 of record NC_052147.1, on the reverse strand, counting down.
GAGTGTTATTACCGTAAAAGTGATGTCTTGATGAGAAAATGGAGACCTTTACATACGCAGGCAGATGAAAAGTGGGCAGAAGTTCATCACTAGTATTGCCGGTAGGGTATAGAAAGGAGGTGTTGCGAGTTGCACATGAGGTACCAGTGGGAGGTCATTTGGGAATAAGGAAAACTCAAGCTAAAATCCAGAAACACTTTTATTGGTCTGGACTACATAAAGATGTAGTTAAATTTTGTCAATCATGTCACACATGGCAAGTGATAGGGAAACCTCAAGCAGTGATAAAGCCAGCGCCCTTAATACCCATTCCAGCATTTGAGGAACCTTTTACAAGGGTCCTAATTGATTGCATAGGACCACTTCCTAAAATAAAAAGTGGGAATCAATATCTTTTGACGATAATGGATGTGTCTACTAGGTTTCCAGAGGCCATTCCAGTACAAAATATTACAGCTAGAAAGATTGTGGAGGATTTACTTAAATTCTTTACTGGATATGGACTACCCACAGAAATACAATCGGATCAAGGATCAAATTTTGCCTCCAGGTTATTCAACAAAGTTATGGATAGCTTCGGAATTAAACAATTTAAATCAACTGCATACCGTCCAGAATCGCAGGGAGCATTAGAAAGGTGGCATCAGACATTAAAGACAATGTTGAGGGCTTATTGTCACGATTATCCAGAGGATTGGGATAAAGGAATTCCATTCGTACTGTTTGCAATTAGGGATGCACCTAATGAGCCAACCAAATTTAGTCCTTTTGAACTAATTTTTCGTCATGAGGTAAGAGGACGACTTAAATTGATTAAGGAAAGATTGGTGAGTGAGAAATCATAATTTACATTATTGGATTACGTGTCAAATTTTAGGGAATGATTAAATAGAGCAGGTGAATTGGCTAGACAGCTTTACAATTTGCACAAAATGCGATGAAATGGGTAGCGGAGAAGAAATCCAAAGTTCGTAGTTTTGCCAGTGGAGATAAAGCATTAGTGTTGTTACCATAGGTGGGTCAACCTTTAAAAACTAGGTTTTGTGGACCTTATCAGATTGAAAGGAAATTAAGTGAGGTGAGTTATGTGGTAAAAACACCAGATAGAAGGAAGACTCACCAAGTGTGTCATGTGAATATGCTTAAAAGGTACTTTGAAAGGGAAGGAGAGGAAAAGGAGGAGGTTTTAATGATTCTAACTCAAATGGATGTTAAAAGGACAGCTTAAGGATTACTTAGTGTTGTACTCTTTGGGGGTTGTATTTGAATTAATGGTTGCTAAGATGTTCACTGTATGTTTTAAAAAGGTTAACTTGAGTTCATAGGATAAACATTGTTTTGCTTTAACAATACTTTTCCATTTCTGCAATAAATTAGCAATAAAGCCCAATGTACTTTTTCTTTGTCTTATATTCTCAGGAGTTCAGAAGAATAAGAGGCGATCTCATTGGAAGCTACAAAATTCTGAAGAGTGGGCGCTGAGAAACTGGGCAAGAGTTTCAGTGCAACCAGCTACGTGTTTCACGGCAGGAGAGGCAGCCTACCATTTGAAGTTAAAACTCACCACTATTTTTAGAATTCCCCCTATACCAAAAAAAGGCCGATATTCTAAATGGTGAACAGGGATTCTCACTCCCTGACTCCAATGCAGGCTTCTGTGGGTGCTATTCAGGTCAAACTATCTTTTCAAGTTATTCCCCGGTATAACCCATACCTTCACCGAAGAATTTTACCTACTTACCCCTTAATAGCATCGATGTCCTGGGTCCTGCGTTATTAAGGAAGTGAAGTAAGCTAATAACCACTTTTTCAGGTTAAGTTATTTTTATTATTATATTTTTTCTTTTAAAAGCTGCAAACACTTTCTTTACAGAAAGGAAAAAAGATCTTGCTTCTGGCTGCTGCTGGTTGGTTGTAGAAACCTTCAGGCCCACGACACTCAATCTTCTTTAAATTCTGGTCTTCTTGGGATGTATTCGCTGGTTAGCTCTGTTGCTGTCTCTTGTTGATCCATGTACTGAGCTATAAGAGCTAACTCTGCTAGCTATCTCTAAGCTGACTCTGACTCCTGTTTAAATTCTAGCCTTCCTTAGATGTATAGCTGTTTAAACTCGGCTGCTTGCCTTGTCTTTCCCATGACCGAGCTCTCTCTCTCTCTCTCTGAGTTCTCCTCCCCTTCTCTCCTGTTGCTGTTGCTGTGCTCTGTCCTCTGCTCCCTGGGTTTATATTCTCTTTCTGAGAGTTATTAAGTTTTAACGATTTTATTGTAAATGGGCTTGTTTCACTTTGATAGTTTAAAAGTATCTTTGATGTAAACATTTTACTACAACTAATTATTCATTTTGGGCATATCGTCTCCTCTCAGATCTGATTAAAAAATGCTTTGGTTTCAATAGTTAACTTTTATTTCTGTGATTTCGAATCGTTTAATTTTCCAATTGTCCCCAGCTCATAACTTTGCCTTTGATTTTGACTTAAATGATGTTTCTCGTAGACAGGTCGTCTCCAATTTTCTTTTAATTGACTTGATGTTCATAGAATTTTACACTTTAAAATTGACACCAAATTCGACTGGGCATCTTCCATCCTTTCCAGCTGTTTACTAAGAGAGTTTATTTCAATTAAGGTGTGAAACTTTGCTTTTAGCTGTATGCTAAAATTTAACTTGGTTATGACTTGAAAGACTTGCCTGTTTTAAACATTCGTCACTTAATGCAATTGAAACTCTCATCCATGCTTTTTCAGATGCTTCCTGAGATAGTTACATTCCATGAAGGTGTGAGCCATTGTTTTAGCTTACCACATGAAACCTATGTGTTTGCTAAGCCTGTTTGTGAGCAAGAATCTGCATTTTATAACCCTGTTCTTTGCAGCTGCTATTAACCTTTTGTGGGATCTTTCCCTGTACCCTCTCAAACCAGATATTGCCAGACTTCCATGTTTCAAATGACACATTTTTCTGTATTTTCAAGAACACATTGGCCAGCGGCGGGATCTTCTGGTCTTGCTATTGTTAACGGAGTTTCCCATTTAATGCATCCCTCGCCGCTGGGAAACCCGTGGTGGGGGTGTGCCGTCGGCGGAAACGGAAGATGTTGCCCATTGTTTCCACTGGTCAGGGAATCTGAAACATGCAGGTGCAGTCTCAAGATAAAGAGGCCAATCATTTTGGATTGAGATGAGGGGAAATGACTTTATGCAAAGGTTTGTGAATCTTTGGAATTCTCTACCCCAGAGGGTTGTGGATGCTCCATTGGTGATTACAGGTAAGGGATTGAGATCAACAGATTTCCCTGGTCTCTCAGGCAATCAAGGATTATGAGAAGAGGGTGGAAAATGGCGTTGCAGCCCAAGATCAGCCATGATGGTTTAGAGTGGCGGAGCAGGCTTAATGGGCTGAGTGGTCTACTCCTGCTTCGTTTCCTTATGTACTTGTGGTCAATTGTCACTCCGCAGTGACTTAATCTGGTAAATTGTGAGTTTGCCATTGTCCCATTTCAGCCTATCCTCTAATGGGTTCAACACAAATGCATTAGGTAAGAATGAAACACGTGTGGATTTTCCCTGATTGAATCTGATTTGTGATTCCCCCACTTGCACATCTTTCTGTGGCCCATGTCTGATTCATAAACTCAGCTGATCCTCTTCCTCCTCCCCAACCACTTGTTAATTTCAACATTGGGAATTGATTATCTGAATGCAGACCATTTTATAAATTAGAACCAAATGCTGCGTATATCTCCAAACCCTTAACGTTGGATCAGCTGTACTATGAGTGGTTAATCTTCAAAACATATTGATACCAAAACCAAGACATTGAGACATTGCCATCCCAAAGACAAAAACAGTGGCCAGCAGACAATCCAATTTTTAAAAAAATGTTTCCAATTAAAGGACAATGTAGCATGACCAATCCACCTACCCTACACATCTTTGGGTTGTGTGGTGAGACTCATAAAGACACGGGGAGATTGTGCAAACCCCACATGGACTGACCGGGGGCCGGGATTCAACCCGGGTGCTCCGACAGCTGTTCGGGTACACAGAGGGAGAATTCAGGATGTCCAATTCACCTAACAAGCACGTCTTTCGGGACTTGTGGGAGGAAACTGGAGCACCCGGAGGAAACCCAAGCGGACATGGGGAGAATGTGCAGACTCCACACGGACAGTGACCCAGCCGGGAATCAAACCCAAAACCCTTGCGCTGTGAAGCAACAGTGCTAACCCCGGTGCTACTGTGCCACCCATGCTATTATGCCACCCATGCTACCGTGACGCCCAAACATCAACAGTAGGTAAGGAAGGAGAAATGGACTTTATCACCTACATGACATTATGGGAGCCAGAGACATCACACCTGGATGGGGTCCATTGTTTCAGTTGTAGAAACAGCATCATGATCAATGGCACAAAAACAGAAAATACTGGACAATCTCATCAGATCTGACAGCAACTGTGAAGAGAGAAGGAAGCTAATATTTTGAGTCTGGATGGTCCTGTCAAAAACCATGGCCAATGGTTTCTCTGTACTAAGGCAGGAGTGAGGCGAAAAGAGATTAAAAGGTGTTAAGCACTGACCATCTAAACAGGATGTCTCCAAGAACATGCTTCGATATTTTTGATAAAGTTCTGTAATAAAAAGAGCAAGACAGCTGAGTTTTGCATTGCAGTCACAAAGGAGAGTCAGGAACGGTCACCCTGATTCACGGCCTATAGCTCCTACCGGAAGGGTCAACTGTGTGGTAAGTATCAGCCGGATTCAAGAGGTATTGGGCTGTGTTTAAGGGTAGTGTGATGAATGTAGGAATTTCAGATACATTGTATTATATGTATTAGGAGTAATAAGTTTAAAAACCTGGGTTAGTCTGTGACTGCTGCAGTCATGTTTTCAAAACTCCTGGTTTGAAAGACAGCTAGACTTTTTGGAGGCATGGGGTGCAATTGAAGCATCGTAAAAGCTTGGGATAACGGACTTTTGTTTATATTAAGATGGTTCCCTGTGGAGGAGATAATTCATTAGAGACATTGTGTTCAGCTTAGTAAGATGATGTAGTGGATTGAAGGAGCCATGAGTTGAAGTAGTCAGGTGTTGGTGTTTCCAAGGTAGTTTTTGTCTGGAAGGTGAGCTGAGAAGGTTCTGAAGAATACAGCCAGAGATTCTGCATTATTCTGATGGTGTCAGGTCTCTTTCTTGCAAGCAGTCTCAAAAGATCTCTCTTTCTCAAAGTGGAGGGTCCAAGACATCTCTTTACAGCAACTGAGTCTGCTAACTATTGTAAAGTGGATTGTGACATGAGAAGATTCTGTTGTTTGAGTGGAAATAAAGATAGCAGTTAAGGTTTATTGCGACACTGTATTAATAACGTTGTTTAAGGAGTAATTGTAAGCTCTTTTCTTATGTGATGTTAGAAATATGTTAATACTGGTTAGCACTGGGATTGCGGCGCTGAGGACCTGGGTTCGATCCCAGCCCCTGGTCACTATCCATGCGGAGTTTGCACATTCTCCCCATGTCTGTGTGGGTTTCACCCCCACAACCCAAAGATGTACAGGTCAGGTTAGTTGGATTGACCACACTAAATTGCCCCTTAATTGGAAAAAATTATATAATTGGGTACTCTAAATTGATTAAAGAAAAAAAAAGATATGTTAATATTGTTAGTAATCGGGCGGCATGTGGCGCAGTGGTTAGCACTGGGACTGCGGCGCTGAGGACCCGGTTTGAATCCCGGTCCTAGGTCACTGTCCGTGTGAAGTTTGCACATTCTCCCCATGTCTGCATGGGTTTCACCCCCACAACACAAAGATGTGCAGGTTAGGTGGATTGGCCACGCTAAAAATTCCCCTTAATTGGAGAAAAAATAATTAGGTACTCTAAATTCATATTTTAAAAAAATACTGTTAGTAATAAAGTTTTGTTTTAAAATACCATATCCCTATTTTCCGTGAAATCACTTCTGGTACAAGAAATTCTGAATTCTGCCTCTGTATACCCGAACAGGCACCGTAGTGTGGTGACTAGGGGATTTTCACAGTAACTTCATTGCAGTGTTAATGTAAGCCTACTTGTGACAATAAAGATTATTATTAATATCCTTTCCTCACAGACTTACAAAAGTAAAATAAAAGATTGGGGTTTCCATCCAGTCACTTAGCCACTGTTGGGGCCTCTCTGGGATCGTAATAGTAGCAACAAAGTCCTGGAGGAATTTGAGTTGTGCTTCTCGGCAGAAAGGTGGGATTTTGCCTTTGGATTTTCATGGAGGCTTTTTATTAATAAGTCATTGTTTTGTGTGTTCTGTGGCATCATTATATTAATTTTAGGAATTAGCAGTGGGTTTTTTTTGTTAATAAAATCATTTGTGGTTGAGCCTGAAATCCCCTGTGTCTGTATAAGTTTATAAATTCCTCAAGTCAAGAACTGACAGTAAGAGTAAAGGGGAGCATGCACTTCTTACATATATCATCAACTTGCGACAGCCTGCTGCTTCTTCTCTTTCATACAATTCCTTACCCACCTCTGTATTTTACCTGTGGGTCACTCTGAGAGGACACTCTCATCTCAGAGTCAGAAGGTTGTGAGTCCAGGTCCCACACCAAAGGCTTCAGCACAAAATCTAGGCTGACGCTCCCAGTACAATACTCAGGTAATGCTTCACTGTTGGATGTGGCATCTTTCAGACGTACAGTTAAACCAATGTCCCATCTGCTCTCTTAGATGGACATCAAGGATTACAGTGCACTATTTGAAGAAGTGTAGGGGGGTTGCCATTCTCCCCACCAGTCCAATCACGCAATCCTAATCCCCCATCAGTACAACATGTAAGCTATGCCTGAACACGCTGAATTGTCAGTGAGTGAATCAAGCTAATTTGCTTATTTATAATTAATCGCAGAAAATAATTTTGGGCGGTATGCATTATTGAGACTTAAATTAAGCTATATTGTTTTGGAGGGACATGACAAGCTGTTAAAAAAAGTCAAGGACATGCATTTATGTAGCACCTTTCATAACCTGAGGATATTCTAAAGTGCTTTACTGTCAATGAAGTGCATTGGAAGTGTAGTCAAAGTGGAGTTTCTACTTCCCAATCAATTCAAAAGCACATGCTGTGTCAGGCATGTGGGGTTGGATTCGCCGAGCCTCCACACCAAAATCACGATCGGGGCGGGGGCAGAGAATGGGCGTTTATGCCAAAATCTGGTCCGACACCACTCCCGCATCACTCGCAAATCGCACGTGCAAACTACGCAGCACGGGTAGGGGGCCATTGACAGAGGCCTCACCCCCCCCCCCTCCACACCAGCAATTCTCTGAGGAAAACTGGCCAAGTTCCCAACTGCGTCGTTTTCATCACAATCAGTTTGCAGCCACCCTGTTGGGGGGCAAGGGGATCGATCACCGGAGGGGGGCCTCATGGGCGGCCAGGGGGGGTGATCGGACTTCACGGACCTGCGGGCGTGCGTGATCTCGGGGGTGGCCTACATTTCTGGTGCCTCTCCGCGGGCTGAGTCCACCATGTGCCACGGGGCGGCTGCTGCAGGCTGCCGCTGTGCGCATGCGTGGACTCCCGACCGGAAGTGCGAGGCCCCGTTTCTGCAGCCAGAGCTGCGAGAAGCGCTCTGGGGCCCTGCTAGCCCACTACAGGTAGGAGAATCTCTCAGAACTTTCTTCAGGAAAGTCCAGAGTGATTCACCAGCGTTTTTACGTTGGCGTGGGGACATAGCCCCATTGTTGGAGAATCCCGCCCTTTATTTCTGATCTCATCCTCAAAGGAAGAATGGTTCCTTTGTCCTCATGGAGCTACACTGACCCAGATATATTTTTAATTAATTCTCATATTTGTCGTCCACTCTGTTAGTCTATGTGGTATATGCCTATTCACAGTGCGGTTAGGGTACGAATTTCCAGGAATTTATTTGACGGAGTAACAATCCCGGCTTTGGGTCACTGTCCGTGTGGAGTTTTCACATTCTCCCCATGTTTGCATGGGTTTTTCCCCCACAACCCAAAGATGGGCAGGGTAGGTGGATTGGCCACGCTAAATTACCCCTTAATTGGAAAAAATAAATTAGGTACTCTAAATTCATTTTTTAAATAAATAAATTAAATTAAAGTTTGGACTAGTGAACTAAGGACGCAAAGTATTGGCCATGTTCCACCGGAATCGGGATGGGACTTGGCTGGTAAATCCTGCGAGAGACCTGTCCCGTGATTCCCAACAGTCGTTACACCTCACGAGTTCTAACCAGATCTCGCGAGACGTTGCGCTCTGGTTACCGCCCACAGTGGGTGGGGTCCAGACTCACATTGTCAAACAAGTTTAGAAATTTACTTAACTATGTCTATGCCGGATCGTAAGGCCACCCAGCCTTGCCAAGGAGACTCCAGCCGGGCGCTATATAACACTGGTCCACACAAAAGGGGAACAGGCGGAATTGCACTTGGGGGGTCTCCCAGGTGATCGGAGGCCCCCAGGTGGTCAGCCTCTAGGCAGGGTGGCACCCTGGCACTGCAGGTGCCACCTGGCCACCTTGGCATTGCCAGCCTGACACCCTGGCAGTGCCACCTGGGTGCTACCCTGGCACTACCAGGCTGTCAGTGCAAAGGTACCAGGCTGGCATTTTGCCCATGTCAGGGATGCCCTGTCCGTGTGAGGTGGGGTGCGGGGCCTGAGACACCATTATAGATTAGTTGGGGCATCGGGGAGTCTTGGGGTCACGTCAGGGGGTTACGAGATTGGGGCGCCATGGGATCGAAATGGCAACAAAGTGACAATAGATGGCGGGGTCATTCCCGGTGCTTATGACCTTGCTATTCCTGCCCAGAATTGTTAAATTGTGCCCCAAGTGTCTCTCCCCAGGATTTTGCAGGTTGATACTCAACCTGTTTGGCCGCCAAATTAATGCACCTTCCTTGGCCATCAAGTCCGAGGGTGGGACTCGTACCCGGAGCTTCTGACACAGATGCTGGGCTGCTACACACTGTGCCACATGACAACAGAACTATGGGGGCCATTTCAGTTCCAATATAGCAGCAGCAGCATTCGCGCGCACTACTGGCATGGCCATTACCCAATGTCATTTTGGGGAGGTCAGTAATGCGGGCATTAGGAGATTGCGCTGAAAGTACAGAGCGCTGAACGGATCATGCAAAAGGATTGAGAATATAAGGGTAAGGAAGACTTGGCACAATGTTACAGGACTTTGATGAGACTAGACGCAGGACTTCGTAGCAAAAGGAAGGAAAAACCTGCCTCAGAGGAGGTGAAGCAAAGATTCAGCAAGTAATGGAGGAACCATCTTGACGGGACACTTGGCCAGTTCCTGTAATGTCCTTGTCAGATGGCCTGATTTATATTAAAAGAACACTTGTAGCTAAAGCTATAAATGATTTATTAACATTAACTGCGGGTCAAATATATACAAAACAACAGGTGAATAACAATGTAAACATGCACAAGAACCTCTCTCCCAGCTCCCTCGTCAGTCTTAGGTCACCTGACTCTAACATTCATTTATATACCAATGAAACTCCTAGTGGCCAGTCAGTGAATTACAACACAACCATGATATCACCACATCCCCTTTTCTTTGAAAGAATAAACAAATACATTATCATCAGTAGATTTACATGTGATATTATTAGTCTGCGAGACTAACAGTGTTAATGTTTTTCTTTAAATTTTTAAAACTGGTTTATCAAATATATATATATATACACAAGAGCAGCAAGCATAGTATGTGCAAATAGTCCAAATCTACAAATTGAGTCGATCAGGTTTTCTTCTGCCTCTGGTTGATTTACTCAAAGTTTGTCCTTGCTGCTCAGAACTTATAGATTCAATGTTCTCCATGACATTCTCATGCTCAGGAACTGCTGAACTATCTGACACTGCAGCTGATGTTGATTCTGATGCAGAAACATCATCCACCACATTGTTGTGAATGTCTTCTCTGGTTTTCCAGAGCGGGTGACGATTTATTTTGAAAACCAACCCATTCTCTGTCTGTACATTGTCGGAACGAGGTGCGACTGCTTCAAGTACAATGGTTTTTCTCGACCAATTATCTGAATCTTCTATTCTCACAATGTCATCACTACTCAGAGCTGCTAAAGTTCTCGACACTTTTGCTACTTTAGTTTTACTTTAACGTTTTGCATTTCCTGCAGTACTACTTATTCTCCTCCTTCTTTTCCAAGTATGGAAGTGTGGTACGTAACCTTCTATTCATGAGTAACTCAGCTGGCGATGTACCATGTGACAATGATGACGCTTATGATATGGATCAGATTGGCTGTCCATTGCTTACTGTAATGATTGTTTTACAATATATACAGTTTTTTCATTAAGGTCTTTGGGATCTATGCCTATACATGCATCACGGGCGGAATTCTCCCAAAGGCCCGACGCCGTCGTGAAACCTGGAGAGGTTCACAACGGCGTCGGAGGCCTCTCCTGGCCCCCTATTTTCCCCCCGTCCGGGGGCTAGGAGGGCCGTACCGGGAAACTCGGCTGTGGGGCCTTGTCGCTGGCGTCAAGGCCCAGCGCACCGAGAATGACACGGCCGACGTGCCTAATGATGTCAGCCGCGCATGCGCAGGTTGGCCGGCTCCAACCCGCGCATGCGCAGTTGCCATCTTCCCCTCCGCCAGTGTAGCCACCGAAGTTGGCCATTCCCTCAATCCAAAATGGAGGAACGCAAAGCTTGCAGGGTAAAATGGACAAAGTTTGCAGCACAAGCCACTGTGTATTCTGTCTGCTAAGAGAGCAGATAGCACCGAAGCTTCCGCATACTAATGAGGCAATCTCCGGGACAGTTAGCATAGTAATGGAACGATCCCAGGGACAAAGGACACAAATAGGGAAGTGATTGCAACATTTTATGGGAAGCCAGACACACCGGCACCAGCGGGGTTCGAAGACAAAGCACCTGAAGGCCCACCCAGTAGCCGAAGGACAGCCTCAGTATTGGGGGGATTCAAACAAATCGATTGGGAAGAGACCCAATCGATCCCCAGCAGATAGAGGGTCCGCCCAAAAGGGTGCGAAGTTCATTCTTCTTGACCAGCCCTCCTCTCTTGACCAGCCCTCTCGACCAGCCTTTACCGAAGAAGACCTTGACCGAGAGAGAGGAGAGGTTCGGACAGCAGCCGCCAGCAAGTAAGTGTCTCACAACAATCGTTACCAGAGATAGACACTCCTGACCCCTTTTAACCCGTACCAACCTGAAGTCTGCGGACCCAGTGCAGAGCAAGAGGCCATTGTCCCCCTGATCCGGCAGTTCCTTATTCAGATAAGTATTGGTCTATTTAGTGGTAGGAATAGTTTAGTCATCTTAGTGTGTGCATGAGTAGTTTATAATTGTATTATAATAAACTCATTTGTTTGAACTTACTAATTGGTGTATGGTTTTATTGCTTTGAACTTGACCTTGAAACTTGTGGCGGTATCTTAACAATACCTGGCGACTCCAAAGCTAACGAACGAAACAGAGCCAAATTGAGTGTTAAGCACACTCATCCAGAATGAGCAACACCACCCCGCAAGACGTGGCGGCTTGATCTTGCGGGTGGCGGAGGGGAAAGAGTGCATCCCATTGAGACGCCAGCCCGACGATCGGTGGGCACCAATCGCGGGCCTGTCCCCTCCCGAGCACGGTTGTGGTGCTCAGTCCCCTCTAGGCCCCCCACAAGCCCCAAACGGGTATCTCACGCCATGTTCACGACGGCAGCGACCAGGTGTGGTTGCCGCCGTCGTGAAACGGTCGCGAACGGCAGGCCGCTCGGCCCATCCTGGGGGGTGTGGGAGAATCACGGGAGGTGCAAGAGCGGACCTCCCGCGATTCTCCCACCCGGCGTGAGGAGCGGAGAATTCCGCCCCACCATTTTTTTGTTTCACACATACCATGGAATTCACCCCATCGGTAGGTTCTTCTATCTTCTTGATAAGAACATACATAGAACATAGAACATACAGTGCAGAAGGAGGCCATTTGGCCCAGTGAGTCTGCACCAACCCACTTAAGCCCTCACTTCCACCCTATCCCCGTAACCCAATAACCACTCCTAACCTTTTTGGGCACAAAGGGCAATTTTATCATGGCCAATCCACCTAACCTGCACGTCTTTGGACTGTGGGAGGAAACCGGAGCACCCGGGGAAAACCCACGCAGACACGGACAGACTCCACACAGACAGTGACCAAGCAGGGAATTGAACCTGGGACTCTGGTGCTGTGAAGCCACAGTGCTATCCACTTGTGCTACCATGCTGCCCTAATAACTTGTGGTTTTTTTATCTGTTAGGGGTGGTAGGGTAGAAATGAGATTGACATGCAGATCGACATCTTCAGCAATTTCACTACAAATAGTTTGTGTCGGTGCTTTAGATATGCATCTTCTTTAAATTATATCTCATTGGCGAATGGTAGTGCACTAAAATCAGTGAACACATCACTGAATTTGCTGATGATGTTCTCAGAATCGTTGGAGTGTTGATCCAATCCATTGTGGATGCTGTATACCAACTGCACTAGACTTAATTCTTCACAGGACGGATCTCCTAATAATGAATCCAAGCCCTCGGATACAATATAGAATGGGACGGAATAAACTGTGTTCTTCACCATCACACTCAGGTCACAAGCACCACAACAATTAATGCTTGAACTATTATAATCTCTCACAGATATTTTGTGAGTTCTTCTAAATCTTATAGATTAGCTGGGGCATTGGGGAGTCTTGGTGTCATGTCAGGGGGTTAAGAGATTGATCTAAACATATAGCGTTCATAAAAAATTTTTGGGAGTGCAGTGTTCATCAAATCTTCGAATTACTGCATTAAAATTTTTACTATCTTCATCGTTTGCAAATTTAAATGTATAAACACAATTGCTTTGGGCCCTGCCGTTGCTAGGAGTATCGCTACCTTAGGCGAATCTGATTGATCTACTAAATTTACTGCAGTAAGAAACAGATTAAATTGTCTTTGACAAGGTGCCACACAAAAGGTTGCTGCATAAGATAAAGATGCATGGCATTAAGGGTAAAGTAGTAGCATGGATAGAGGATTGGTAAATAGAAAGCAAAGAGTGGGGATTAATGGGTGTTTCTCTGGTTGGCAATCAGTAGCTAGTGATGTCCCTCAGGGATCAGTGTTGGACCCACAATTGTTCACAATTTACATAGATGATTTGGAGTTGGGGACCAAGGGCAATGTGTCCAAGTTTGCAGACGACACTAAGATGAGTGGTAAAGCAAAAAGTGCAGAGGATACCGGAGGTCTGCAGAGGGATGGGGATAGGTTAAGTGAATGGGCTAGGGTCTGGCAGATGGAATACAATGTTGACAAATGTGAGGTTATCCATTTTGGTAGGAATAACAGCAAAAGGGATTATTATTTAAATGATAAAATATTAAAACATGCTTCAGTGCAGAGAGACCTGGGTGTGCTTGTGCATGAGTCGCAAAAAGTTGGTTTACAGGTGCAACAGGTGATTAAGAAAGCGAATGGAATTTTGTCCTTCATTGCTAGAGGGATGGAGTTTAAGACTAGAGAGGTTATGCTGCAATTGTATAAGGTGTTAGTGTGGCCACACCTGGAGTATTGTGTTCAGTTTTGGTCTCCTTACCTGAGAAAGGACGTACTGGCGCTGGAGGGTGTGCAGAAGAGATTCACTAGGTTAACCCGAGCTGAAGGGGTTGGATTACGAGGAGAGGTTGAGTAGACTGGGACTGTACTCATTGGAATTTAGAAGGATGTGGGGGATCTTATAGAAACAAATAAAATTATGAAGGGAATAGATAGGATAGATGCGGGCAGGTTGTTTCCACTGGCGGGTGAAAGCAGAACTAGGGGGCACAGCTTCAAAATAAGGGGAAGTAGATTTAGGACTGAGTTTAGGAGAAACTTCTTCACCCAAAGGGTTGTGAATCTATGGAATTCCTTGCCCAGTGAAGCAGTTGAGGCTCCTTCATTAAATTTTTTAAGATAAAGATAGATAGCTTTTTGAAGAATAAAGGGATTAAGGATTATGGTGTTTTGGCCGGAAAGTGGAGCTGAGTCCACAAAAGATCAGCCATGATCTCATTGAATGGCGGAGCAGGCTCGAGGGGCCATACGGACTACTCCTGCTCCTAGTTTTTATGTTCTTATGTTGTTTAAACACATGCCAGTTGCTGTCCACATTACCATGCTCTGAGACTCATTAGTGGTTTCAACAACTCCATGTGGATCATTCTTGCAGTCTGCAAAATCTTCAAATCTCTGTGGACCTCGAGGCAAGCTGACAGTTTTTTTTCAGTGTTTAATGCCATCCAAGCCTGGTACCATGTAATGTTCTTGTCGGATGGCCTGTTATATATTACAAGAACACTTGTTGCTAAAGCTGCAAATGATGTATTAACATTAACTGTGGGTCAAATATATACAAAACAACAGACAAATAGCAGTGTGAACATGCACAAACAGCCTCTCTTTCTCAATCTGAGGTCACCTGAGTCTAACATTCATTTATATATTAATGAGACTCCTAGTGGTCAGTCGGTGAATTACAACACAACCATGATACCACTACAGTTCCTGCTTCCATATCTTATGTTCTTAAATTCCAATGGCAGGGAGAGACAGGAGGACAAGGAGATATAGAAAGTAGTAGGGAGTCAGAGAGAGGACAATTTGACAGCAACACTCACATCTTCAACCACTCTATTCCCGTATCTTGTTTTAAACATGCACAGTTTAGCATGTGTTCAGCAGCAGCACTACCTAAAAGGACATCAACCACTCTCTAGCTTAGTTACTGATGAACTTCTAGTACCTCTGTCTGTGCTTGTAAACACCTTTGGTGGTTTCTAAAGTTGTTAGGAGTTGGTGAAACCAGCAGGAAGTAGACCAGTATTCTGAGAAAGATTTGGTTCTGATTAGACCACTTGCTCCAGATATCGTTGCTCTAGTTTCTGTCGGCCTTTGGGCTACAGTATGAGGGAGATTGAGCAGAGGCAATACAGAGGAGGACAGACTGCTCAGGGAGGGAGGAGGATGAGGGTTGGTGAGGAGAGGTGCATGACTCTCAGCAGGAGGTCTTAACCAACCAGGGACTCCATAAATATTCCTCTTACCTCAACCAAAGAGGAATAGTGCATACGTTATCCCTGTTTTACGAAGGTGCAGAGGGAAAGCTGACACCTCTTGTCAGCCAGCGTGCAGCTTCAGAGCAAGGCAAGAACAAGTGCTGCCTGTGGCTGTGAGGATGACCTTGATCATGAATCCCTTCACGTCCCCAGCTCCTTCCAGACTGGAGCAGGTGACGTCGGCAAAGTCTCCCAGTTCACTATCCACTGCAGTACGAGGGAGTTGGTGACAACTGCTCTTTCTGAGAGGGCACGGGAACACATTGTATTTCCCTGATCAACGAGGGGCCAGCGAAGTGGCTTTGCCAGCATAGCAGGTTCGCCCCATGGTGCACAGTGTAGCCATTGATTACACACATGTGTCTTTGCAAGTACCGCACCTCATTGCTGAGACACACACCCCTTCCCTCCCCACAACCATGAAGATTCTCGCTCACTCAATGTATAGCTGGTGTGCAACCACACTCTGCACACCATGAACTGGGGGAGGGGTTCTTGTTGGGTGGGGGGGGGGGGAGGTTAATGTGTTGGGTGTGGAGTTTTTTGTTGTAAAAAGATGAAAATTGGAATAAAAATATATATTTTTAACAATTATGTATTTATTCTGTGCCAGTCCACTGTCCCCTCAGTATTTGAGACACCACGTCAAACCAGAGCTCGGTTGCCGGGTGACAAAGACTGCCTGCTGACCACCTGGCTCACCTCATTGGCACGTGACCCAATCATATGCGACCAGCATGTGTATAATAAGAGACAGCATACAAGAGAGAAAGTTAAAAGATGAAAGAGAGCAGATGGATAGAAAGGAATTCCTCAGTGAATGGATCAATAACTAGAGGTCATAGATTCAAAAACATTGACAAAAGTTTCAGAGCAGACATGAGGAGAAATTTCTTCACTGGGGGAAATGTTGGGATTTGAAATGCGGTGGAAGCTGATTCCGATGTCAAGGTACTTGAGGATGAGGAACTAACAGAGTTAAGGGTTAACGGCAGAAGTGTAGGAATAAGCGTGACTGCTCTGCCAAAGAGCCAGTATAACCACAACAGGCCAAATGGCCTCTTTCTGTCCTGTGCTTTTCTCTGATGCCATAATCCCATTGATTTATTTCTAATTGAGAGGGGTCTGCCCTGGATCCATCAAATCTCTCCTGCAGAACATCAACACGCTGGTGATTTTGAATCTAAAAGACACAGGGTCTTGACCCACACACGAAAAAATGCCCAGGATTGCAGCCGAGTCCATAAAGGATCGGATCTGGCTTCCGGCCCAAATTCCGATCCCCCTCCGTTTGCCCCTCCCTCTCCCCCTCTGCCAACCAGGGTTGCCAATTCTGGTTGGATGTACTCCTGGAGATTTCATTACATGGCCTCCGACTGCCTCCATCCAGTTCCCTTCCCTCCTCCACCCTTGTACCATTGGTAAACCAACACTTCGATCTTCATGTCACTCGCCTGCCCATTCCAATTGGAAAGCAAGCAGATTCCTCCTGGTTCAACTGGAGAATGGTTGACTGTCAAACAGTCTTCCCTCACAACGCCCTTTGGCAGCATTTTCCAGCCATTCCCGCTGGCAGGATCATCTGGTCCCACCGCAAAACATGTCGCGGGGGGAGGTGGAACAGAAAGTCCCGCCCAATATTCTTTTTTTTTTATAAATGTTTTTTTATTGAGTTTTCATATTTTATATATGACAAATTACAAGTTATTAGAGAGAGAGAAAAAAAAAGGAAAACACAAAAATTTAACATGAATATTTACAGGTAAGCATCTTCATAACAATAATTGTGGCCGCCCCCTTTAGCCAGCATACATATTTTACATTCCCCAATATGGCCGAGGCACATGTTTATAGGCATTTATTTATAGTTTGGTTTTGGGCCTTGGCTTGCCATCAAACCCCCATACCGAGCCCGTATCTCCCCCCCCCCCCCCCTCCCCCCGGCTACCTTCCCCCGATTCCCGTCCATTTTCCCCTGGTTCTTGGCCACCCGACTATTCTTCCTCATGTACGTTGGCCACAAACAGGTCCCGGAACAGTTGCATGAATGGCTCCCACGTTCTGTGGAAGCCGTCGTCCGACCCTCGGATGGCGAATTTGATTTTCTCCATTTGGAGAGATTCCGAGAGGTCGGACAGCCAGTCTGCAGCTCTGGGTGGTGCTGCTGACCGCCAGCCAAACAGGATTCTACGGTGGGCAATCAGGGAGGCAAAGGCAAGGGCGTCCGCCCTCCTCCCCAGGAATAGATCTGGCTGGTCTGAAACCCCGAAGACCGCCACTATCGGGCATGGCTCCACCCTCACCCCCACCACTTTGGACATAGCCTCGAAGAAGGCTGTCCAGTACTCCACAAGTCTGGGGCAAGACCAGAACATGTGGGCATGGTTGGCCGGGCCTCTCTGGCACCGCTCACATTTGTCCTCCACCTCCGGGAAGAACCTACTCATACGGTTTCTCGTTAAGTGGGCTCTATGTACCACTTTTAGTTGCGTCAGGCTGAGCCTTGCGCACGTGGAGGTGGAGTTGACCCTATGCAGTGCTTCGCTCCAGAGTCCCCACCCTATCTCCATCCCCAGGTCCTCTTCCCATTTCCTTCTTGTTGCGTCCAGTACGGTGTCGTCCCTGTCTACCAGTCGGTCATACATGTCACTACAGTTCCCTTTCTCTAGGATACTTGCGTCCAGTAGGTCTTCCAATAGTGTCTGTCGTGGCGGTTGTGGGTACGTCCTTGTCTCCCGCCCAATATTCTGATAACAAAACAAAGTGCTGAAAATAATGAGTCCCTCCCTAACAGCACAGTGGGTGTACCTACACCACATAAACTCCAATGGTTCAAGAAGGCAGCTCACGATGCTGCCACAATACCCTGGCCTAGTGCACAGCAAATTCCAGTCCCCACTTGACCTGGGGCCACAACCCAAGTGAAATTAGATTTTACTTTTAAAACTCAAGGTCCTCGGCTAAACCCAATGAAATACAGTCAGCAGGTTTTCTAACCTTGGGCGGGATTCTCCGACCCCCCGCCGGGTGGGAGAATCGCCGGGGGTCAGCGTGAATCCTGCCCCCGCCGTCCTCCTAAAATTCCCGCCCCCCCAAAACCTGGCCCGACGTGAGTCGCGCCGCCTGCCTCGGAGAATGGCGGGGTCCGGCGTGACTCAATGGGCGCCAGGGCCGCCCGAATTCTCCGGCCCGCGATGGGCCGAAGACCCGCCCATCTGTAGCCGGTCCCGCCGGCGTAAATCAGAGTAGGTCCCTTACCGGCGGGACCTGGCGGTGCGGGCGGTCTCCGGGGTTCCTGGGGGGTTGCGGGGGGATCTGGTCCCAGGAGGTGCCCCACGGTGGCCTGGCCCGCAGTCGGGGCCCACCGATCCGCGGGCGGGCCTGTGCCGCGGGGCACTCTATTTCTCGTCATCGGCCATTGGTCCTCTGCGATGGCAGAGGGGAAGCCTCCCGCGCATGCACGGGGATGACGCCAGCACGCTCTGGCGCTCCCACGCATGTGCCGACTCACGCTGGCCGGCGGAGGCCCTTCGGCGCCAGTTGGCGTGGCGCCAAGCCCCTATCCCACCAGCTAGCGGGGCGCCAACCACTCCGGGGCGGGCCTAGCCCCTGAAGGTGCGGAGAATTCCGCACCTTTGGGGCAACCCGACGCCGGAGTGACTCCGTCCTGCCGGGACCCCCCGCCCCGCCGGGTACGGGAGAATCCCACCCCTTATTTTCTAACCTTAAGACACAAGTAACCTTTTACTATGTACAGTATTATAATATTATAATTAAATGGACAGAAAATGTAACTGACTATCTACTACCTCTTTCCTAACCCCCTCTTTCCAACTCGTCCCTCTCTCTATACACACAGACATACACACACACCACAGTGGGGAAAGAGTGGTGGAAAGGGAAGGAAAATATTAATAACAATAAAAGGACTAGGATCTCTGAGGCACTGGGATGACTTCCAGTTGATGTCTATCTGGAGTTCAGGCTTTTGTTTTGGTACTTCTTTCTTTGCAGCTTCAGATACCTTTCTCTGGATAAGTTGCCTACTTTCTTTGCAGGCTCAGCATAATTTCAGGTTCACAGCACTCACTGCTTTCAGAAACATAGAGCAGTTCATTCACTTCAGCAAACAGCAGAGAGTGAGAGTTTTGTTTCACTTCCAAGGTCGAAACCCTTCTGCCCAAGTCTCTCAAAAGCAGACTGCAGGAACCAATCACTGACCATTATCAGGCAGGACATTGTCAACCACCGGTTGCCAGTTAACCAATCAAACCAATTCCCTCCAAAGCTGGTTCCTGAGATCCACTTGGTGCCAAAGAGTCCGGCTTCTCCCTTACAAAATACAAAACCTGGGAACACAGTGTCCTGACAAGCAGGCTGCTTCAACATGAGTCTTCTGCTTAAAGGCACACCCCGTTTATGGGTCCATGGGCCAATATAATAAAAAGAAATGAAAACAAAGAAAATAAGCAAGAAGGACTCTCACATCACCTCCCTCAGAGAAATAAAAGATGGGCAACAAATGTTGGCCTGGCCAGTGATGCCCACATCCCAAGAATTATTTTTTAAGAAGTCTTTATTATGTCCCTATGAATCATTGTCTGAATTTGCTGAAAAGTCCTGGAGATTACTCTGCCCTGTGATTACTCCTACAGTGCTGATAACCCCAGAAATACCACAGCATCAGATAAGTTCCACTCCCAGGTCCCATGAATAATAAACAGAAGCCTTTCTCTTTATTTTTAATGTCCATTGAAGAGCAACACGTTTAAATTGTTTCCCTAGAATTCTGAATTTAGCCATGACTATTCCAATTCCCTCCTGATTGGTCTCCCCATCTTCCACCATCCACTAAGACCACAAGACCATAAGACTAAGGAGCAGAATTAGGCCATTCCGCCCATCGAGTCTGCTCTCCCATTTAATCATGGCTGATTTGTTTCTCATCCCCATTCTCCTGCCTTCTCCCCAGAACCCTTGATCCCCTTATTAATCCAGAACCTATCTCTACCTTAAAGACATTCTGCGGCAAACAGCTCCACAGATTCACCACCCTCTAGCTGAAGAAATTCCTCCTTATCTCAGTTTTAAAGGATCGTCCTTTCAGTCTGAGGCTGTGCCCTGGGTTCTAATTTTTCCTACTAGTGGAAACATCATCCTGACCGCATCCACTCTGTCTAGGCCTCGCAGTATTCTATAAGAAACTTCAACTCATTCAAAACTCTGCTGCTCATTTTCTAACTTTGTTCCAAGTCTATCGAGCCAGCATGCCTGTGTTTGCTGACCGACACTTGAACCCAGTTTGAAAATGCTCACCCTCCACTGGGCGGCGCAGTGGTGCAGTGATTAGCGCTGCTACCTCCTGGCACTGGAGACCCAGGTTCAACCCTGGCCCCTGGTCCGTGTGGAGTTTGCAAATTCTCCCCGTGTCTGCGTGGGTCTCATCTCCGCAACTCAAAGATGTGCAGGATAGGTGGATTGGCCACGCTAAATTGCCCCTAATTGGACATTTTTTTTTAAAGGAAATGCTCACTCTTCGCTTCCCCTATCTTCCCACTCCCACCCCTACCCAATCCTTGTAACCTCCTCTGGCCAATGAAAACCCTCTGAGATCGTTTCACTCTTTTTCAAGCCTCTTGTTCATCCATAATTTTACTTGCTCTACCATCAGCAGCCACGCCCTTAACTACCAAGGTCCTAGTTCTGGAATATCTCTGTTCTCCTTTCAGATATTCTTCAAACATTTACCCCTTAGAACGACCTTTTGATTATCTGTCTTGATATCTCCTTATGTGACTCAGTGTCAAATTCTGTTTGATAACCTCTCTATGAGTGTCTCGGGACACTTGACTATGTTTAAAGGTGCTGTACAAACAAAAGTGTACACCAATGCACGTTTTTATTGTTGAACGCCGTTTACTTCTCCCACTCTCCCTGCTCACCTCCCTCCCCTAACCCCCAGCTTTTCCTTACGTTCATGGTGTTGTGTTCACACACTCCGAGAAATTGCGACCAGCTCCTCTTAACTTGCTATACCTGGCCTGGTAAGCTCATTAAATTTCTTGTTTGGAAGCATGTTGTCAATAGATTTAAGTACGCCATCAGCTTTGTGTTTATTTTTCTTGTGTATTCTCTGACTTGCTGAAACAAGCATAAATATCCACAATACCTGTTTCCTGCAATGCCAGCACTATTCTCCTTCGGGAGCTGACACGGTCTTCTACTCGCTAAAGGGCAAGAGAAAAAGATTGGGGACTAATTGGAGAGGTTTTCCAAAGGGCCAGCATTTGCACAATGGGACAAATGGCCTCTTCTACATTACACCATTCTAACAATAATCTTTATGAATGTCACAAGTAGGCTTACATTTACACTGCAATGAAGTTACTGTGAAAATCCTCTCGTCGCCACATTCCGGCGCTTGTTCAGGTACACAGATGGAGAATTCAGAATGTCCAATTCACTTAACAGCACGTCTTTCGGGACTTGTGAGAGGAAACTCACGCAGACACGGGGAGAACATGCAGACTCCGCACAGACAGTGACCCAAGAGGGAATCAAACCGGGGACCTTGGTGCTGTGAAGAAACAGTGCTAACCACTGTGCTACCATGCCACTTGTAAAGTCTGGGTTTAAAATTCAAATGACCATGAAATCATTGTTTTTTGTAATAAATTTAGAGTATCCAATTAATCTTTTGCAATTAAGGGGCAATTTAGCATGGCCAATCCACCTACCCTGCACATCTTTGGGTCTTGAGGGCGAAACCCACGAAAAAACGGGGAGAATGTGCAAACTCCACACGGATAGTGACCCAGAGCCGGGATCAAACCTGAAATCTCGGTGCCGTAAGACAGCAGTGCTAACCACTGTGCCAGACACCATTGTTGATTGTTGTAAAAACCCATCTGGTTCACAAATGTTCTTTAGGGGAGGAAAGCTGTCATCTTTATCTGGTCTGACCCACAGCAATGTGGTTGACTCTTAAATGCCCTCAGGGATGGGCAACAAATGCTAGCCCAGCAAGCAACACTGACATCCCATGAATGAATAAAGACAAAAATATACTGAGAACCCGGAGGAAACCCACACAGACATCAGGAAAATGTGCAGACTCTACACATGCAGTGACTCAAGGCAGGAAGCAAACCCAGGTCCGTGGTGCTGTGAAGCAACAGTGTTAACCATTATGCTACCGTGCCACGCATTCAAGCGATCCCTTGAATTGAGTTAAGACTTTCTGCAGTTCTTGGACCTCTGTTAATAGTTGCAGAAGTGCATCATATATGCAGAGGTCCCCATGAATGTGTCAATATTTGCATACCGTTCCAGAAAGTAGGCTGGATTCTCCATTTCTGAGTGTTGACGCCAGCGGAGCATGTATGGACTTTCACGACAGGAAAATCTGCGTGAATCCCTCATCGATTCCGGTACTGGTGAGGGGCCAGCACTGGCAACAAGTGAAACTCCCGTGGATCGCGCCAAAACCGGCCGGAGAATGGCCGGGTCCATGGTCGCGCATGCGCATGGCTGACGACCTGCACGGTCGTAACATACTACATGGCGCCGGCCGTGCGCAAACCCTAACCCGCCAACCGTGACCCCACAGCCCACCCCTGACCACCCCATGGCCACCCCACATCACTCCCCCCCAGCCGTAGCAGAAGCCCCCCCGGCCAGCGGCACTGATCCCGAACGAATGTGGTGGCGATGGACACTGTCCGCAGCTGGCACGTCGGGTACCGACCACTTGAAACCACATGTGGCCCGCGCCCAGTGGGGGCAGAGCATCGCAGGTGGGCCGGCCGATGATGCACCATCGGACTTGAAATGGTGCGCAGCGCACATCACGCTTGATCGCCGATCACGATTCTGCCGTTGGGCTACAGAGAATCACGCACAATATTTTTAGCATATGCTCCAAGAGTGTATCGTATTTGCTTGGGATCCCCACATATGTATTAATATTTGCTCATGGGCCTGGATGTGTTAGTAATTGAGATTGAGTGCGTTAATAGTTGATAGAAATAGTTGATAGAAATCACTGTGTGTTAATATTTGAGGTGATCTCTGGATGTGTGTTAATATTTCAGAGTAATCTCCAGAGGTGTGTTAATATTTGAAGGTGATCTCTGGGAGTGTGTTAATATTTTTTTAATATAAATTTACAGTGCCCAATTCATTTTTTTCCAATTAAGGGGCAGTTTAGCGTGGCCAATCCACCTACCCTGCACATCTTTGGGTTGTGGGGGTGAAACCCATGCAAACACAGGAAGAATGTGCAAACTCCACACGGACATCGACCCAGAGCCAGGATTGAACCTGGGACCTCGGCGGCGCGAGGCAGCAGTGCTAATCAATGCACCACCGTGCTGCCGTGCGTTAATATTTTCGGATGATCGCTGGCTGTGTGTTTATATTTGAAGGCGGGGGGGGGGCTAGCCCTCCCGAATCTACAATTCTACCACTGGGCGGCAACAGCCGAGCGAGTAAGGGGATGGATCCAGGAGCCAGAAGCCGAGTGGGTGCGTGCGGAGGAGGCCTCCTGCATGGGAACCTCCCTCCGGGCCCTCGCCACGGCAGCACTCCCATCCCCACCCAAAAAACACTCCACCAGCCCAGTGGTGACAGCCACCCTCCAATCCTGGAACCAACTGCGGCAGCAATTTGGCCTGTACAAAATGTCGGACAAGGCTCCCATCTGCAACAACCATAGGTTCAAACCAGCACTGACCGACGCCACCTTCAAAAGGTGGAGGCAGGACGGGGGGACACTGACAGTCAGGGACCTATACACGGACGACAGGATCGCAACACTGGACGAACTGACAGAGAAATTTCAGCTAGCTGGGGGGAACGAGCTACGGTACCTGCAGCTCAAAAACTTCCTACGAAAGGAGACAAGGACGTACCCACAACCGCCACGACAGACACTATTGGAAGACCTACTGGACGCAAGTATCCTAGAGAAAGGGAACTGTAGTGACATGTATGACCGACTGGTAGACAGGGACGACACCGTACTGGACGCAACAAGAAGGAAATGGGAGGACGACCTGGGGATGGAGATAGGGTGGGGACTCTGGAGCGAAGCACTGCATAGGGTCAACTCCACCTCCACGTGCGCAAGGCTCAGCCTGACGCAACTAAAAGTGGTACATAGAGCCCACTTAACGAGAAACCGTATGAGTAGGTTCTTCCCGGAGGTGGAGGACAAATGTGAGCGGTGCCAGAGAGGCCCGGCCAACCACGCCCACATGTTCTGGTCTTGCCCCAGACTTGTGGAGTACTGGACAGCCTTCTTCGAGGCTATGTCCAAAGTGGTGGGGGTGAGGGTGGAGCCATGCCCAATAGTGGCGGTCTTCGGGGTTTCAGACCAGCCAGATCTATTCCTGGGGAGGAGGGCGGACGCCCTTGCCTTTGCCTCCCTGATTGCCCGCCGTAGAATCCTGTTTGGCTGGCGGTCAGCAGCACCACCCAGAGCTGCAGACTGGCTGTCCGACCTCTCGGAATCTCTCCAAATGGAGAAAATCAAATTCGCCATCCGAGGGTCGGACGACGGCTTCCACAGAACGTGGGAGCCATTCATGCAACTGTTCCGGGACCTATTTGTGGCCAACGTACATGAGGAAGAATAGTCGGGTGGCCAAGAACCAGGGGAAAATGGGCGGGAATCGGGGGAAGGTAGCCGGGGGGGAGGGGGGGGGGGGGGGGGGGCTACGGGCTCGGTATGGGGGTTTGATGGCAAGCCAAGGCCCAAAACCAAACTATGAATAAATGCCTATAAACATGTGCCTCGGCCATATTGGGGAATGTAAAATATGTATGCTGGCTAAAGGGGGCGGCCACAATTATTGTTATGAAGATGCTTACCTGTAAATATTCATGTAAAAAAATTTTGTGTTTTCCTTTTTTTTTCTCTCTCTCTAATAACTTGTAATTTGTCATATATAAAATATGAAAACTCAATAAAAAACATTTATAAAAAAAAATATTTGAAGGCGACCTCTGGGAGTGTGTTAATATTTGAGGGTGAACTCTGGCCGTGTGTTAATAAATAAGGGAGATCTCTGGGAGTGTGTTCATAAATAAGGTAGATCTCTGTGATTGCGTTAATATTTGAGGGAGGTCCCTGGGACTGTGTTAATAATTGAGGGAGATCTCTGGGTTTGTTTTAATATTTGACGGAGATCTCTGGGAGTGTGTTAATATTTGAGGGTGATCTCTTGGAGTGTGTTAATATTTGATGGAAATATCTGGGTTTGTGTTCATAATTAAGGGAAATCTCTGGCCATGTATTAATATTTGAGGGAGATCTCTGGGAGTGTGTTAATGTTTGAAGGAGATCTCTGTGAGTGAGTTCATATCTGAGGGTGATCTCTGGGAGTGTGTTAATGTTTGAGGGAGATCTCTGGGTGTGTGTTAATAAATAAGGGAGATCTCTGGGAGTGTGTTAATGTTTGAGGGAGATCTCTGGGAGTGTGTTAATAAATAAGGGAGATCTCTGGGAGTGTGTTAATAAATAAGGGAGATCTCTGGGAGTGTGTTAATATTTGAGGGTGATATCTGGAGTTGTGTTAATATTTTTTCGTGTTTTTGGGATCCTTAAGGGGGAGGGGGAGCAGCCCCAAGTCGTGGTCCACATAGGTACCAACGACATAGGTAGGAAGAAAGATGGGGATTTGAGACAGAAATTCAGGGAGCTAGGGTGGAAGCTGAGAGCTAGAACAAACAGAGTTGTTATCTCTGGGTTGTTACCCGTGCCACGTGCTAGTGAAGTGAGAAATAAGGAGAGAGAGGAGTTGAACACGTGGCTACAGGGATGGTGCAGGAGGGAGGGTTTTGGTTTCCTGGATAATTGGGGCTCATTCTGGGGTAGGTGGGACCTCTACAAACAGGATGGTCTTCACCTGAACCAGAGGGGTACCAATATCCTGGGAGGGAGATTTGCTAGTGCTCTTCGGGGGGGTTTAAACTAATTCAGCAGGGGGATGGGAACCTAAATTGTAGTCCCAGTGTACAGGATGTTGAGAGTAGTGAGGTCAGGGATAGGGTTAAAAGTTCGAAAGAGGGCACCGGCAAGCAGGACGCTGGTTTGAAGTGTGTCTACTTCAACGCCAGGAGCATCCGGAATAAGGCGGGTGAGCTTGCAGCATGGGTTGGTACCTGGGATCTCGATGTTGTGGCGATTTCGGAGACATGGGTAGAGCAGGGACAGGAATGGTTGTTGCAGGTTCCAGGATTTAGATGTTTCTGTAAGAACAGAGAAGATGGTAAAAGAGGGGGGGGTGTGGCATTGTTAATCAAGGAAAGTATTACGGCGGTAGAAAGGACGCTTGAGGACTCGTCTACTGAGGCAGTATGGGCCGAGGTTAGGAACAGTAGAGGAGAGGTCACCCTGTTGGGAGTTGTCTATAGACCTCCGAATAGTCCCAGAGATGTAGAGGAAAGGATTGCAAAGATGATTCTTGACAGGAGCGAGAGTAACAGGATAGTTGTTATGGGGGACTTTAACTTTCCAAATATTGACTGGAAATACTATAGTTCGAGTACTATAGATGGGTCAGTTTTTGTGCAGTGTGTGCAGGAGGGTTTTCTGACACAGTATGTAGACAGGCCAACAAGGGGCGAGGCCACATTGGATTTGGTACTGGGTAATGAACCCGGCCAGGTGTTAGATTTAGATGTAGGTGAGCACTTTGGTGATAGTGATCACAACTCGGTTATGTTTACTTTAGCAATGGGCAGGGATAGGTATATACCGCAAGGCAAGAATTATAGCTGGGGGAAAGGCAATTATGATGCTATTCGGCAAGATTTAGGAGGTATAGGATGGGGAAGGAAACTGCAGGGGATGGGTACAATCGAAATGTGGAGCTTTTTCAAGGAACAGCTACTGCGTGTCCTTGATAAGTATGTACCTGTCAGGCAGGGAGGAAGTTGTCGAGCAAGGGAGCCGTGGTTTACTAAGGAAGTTGAAGCACTTGTCAAGAGGAAGAAGAAGGCTTATGTTAGGATGAGACATGAAGGCTCAGTTAGGGCACTTGAGAGTTACAAGTTAGCCAGGAAGGACCTAAAGGGAGAGTTAAGAAGAGCGAGGAGAGGACACGAAAAGTCGTTGGCGGATAGGATCAAGGAAAACCCTAAGGCTTTCTATAGGTATATCAGGAACAAAAGAATGACTCGAGTAAGATTAGGGCCAATCAAGGATAGTAGTGGAAAGTTGTGTGTGGAATCAGAGGAGATAGGGGAAGCATTAAATGGATATTTTTCGTCAGTGTTTACACTGGAGAAAGACAATGTTGTCGAGGAGAACACTCAGGTTCAGTCGACCAGGCTAGATGGAATTGAGGTTCAAAAGGAGGAGGTGTTAGCAATTTTAGAAAATGTCAAAATAGATAAGTCCCCTGGGCCAGATGGGATTTATCCTAGGATTCTCTGGGAAGCCAGGGAGGAGATTGCGGAGCCTTTGTCCTTGATCTTTATGTCGTCTTTGTCGACAGGAATAGTGCCGGAAGACTGGAGGATAGCAAATGTTGTCCCCTTGTTCAAGAAGGGGAGTAGAGACAACCCTGGTAATTATAGACCTGTGAGCCTTACTTCGGTTGTGGGTAAAATGTTGGAAAAGGTTATAAGAGATAGGGTTTATAATCATCTTGAAAAGAACAAGTTGATTAGCGATACTCAACACGGTTTTGTGAAGGGTAGGTCATGTCTCACAAACCTTATTGAGTTTTTTGAGAAGGTGACCAAACAGGTGGATCAGGGTAAAGCTGTTGATGTGGTGTACATGGATTTCAGTAAGGCGTTTGATAAGGTTCCCCACGGTAGGCTATTGCAGAAAATAAGGAAGTATGGAATTGAAGGTGATTTAGCGGTTTGGATCAGTAATTGGCTAGCTGAAAGAAGACAGAGGGTGGTGGTTGATGGCAAATGTTCATCCTGGAGTTCAGTTACTAGTGGTGTACCGCAAGGATCTGTTTTGGGGCCACTGCTGTTTGTCATTTTTATAAATGACCTGGAAGAGGGTGTAGAAGGATGGGTTAGTAAATTTGCAGATGACACGAAGGTCGGTGGAGTTGTGGATAGTGCTGAAGGATGTTATAGGATACAGAGGGACATAGATAAGCTGCAGAGCTGGGCTGAGAGGTGGCAGATGGAGTTTAATGCGGAAAAGTGTGAGGTGGTTCACTTTGGAAGGAGTAACAGGAATGCAGAGTACTGGGCTAATGGCAAGATTCTTGGTAGTGTAGATGAACAGAGAGATCTCGGCATCCAGGTACATAAATCCCTGAAAGTTGCCACCCAGGTTAATAGGGCTGTTAAGAAGGCATATGGTGTGCTAGCCTTTATAAGCAGGGGGATTGAGTTTCGGAACCACAAGGTCATGCTGCAGCTGTACATAACTCTGGTGCGGCCACACCTGGAGTACTGCGTGCAGTTCTGGTCACCACATTATAGGAAGGATGTGGAAGCTTTGGAAAGGGTTCAGAGGAGATTTACTAGGATGTTGCCTGGTATGGAGGGAAGGTCTTACGAGGAAAGGCTCAGGGAATTGAGGTTGTTTTCGTTAGAGAGGAGAAGGCTGAGAGGTGACTTAATAGAGACATATAAGATAGTCAGAGGGTTAGATAGGGTGGACAGTGAGAGTCTTTTTCCTCGGATGGTGATGACCAACACGAGGGGACATAGCTTTAAATTGAGGGGTGAGAGATATAGGACAGATGTCAGAGGCAGTTTCTTTACTCAGAGAGTAGTAGGGGTGTGGAACGCCCTGCCTGCAATAGTAGTAGACTCGCCAACTTTAAGGGCATTTAAGTGGTCACTGGATAGACATATGGATGAAAATGGAATAGTGTAGGTCAGATAGGCTTCAGATGGTTTCACAGGTCGGCGCAACATCGAGGGCCGAAGGGCCCGTACTGCGCTGTAGTGTTCTATGTTCTATGTTCTATGTTCTATTTGAGGGAGATCTCTGTGTGTGTGTTAATATTTGAGGTTGAACTCTGGGAGTGGGTTAATATTTTAGGGTGATCTCTGGTGTTTGTTAATATTTGAGGATGGTATTCTGGGTGTGTGTTAGTATTTGAGGTTGATCATTGGGAGTGTGTTAATATTTGAGGGTGATATCTAGGATTGTGTTAATGTTTGAGGGTGATCTCTGGGTGTGTGCTAATATTTGAAGACGATATCTGGGAGTGTGTTAATATTCAAGGTTGAACTTTTGGGGTGTGCTAGTATCTGCTGGGGTTCACCATGATCTTATCAATATTTGAAGGGGACCTCTGGGTGTGTGTTAATATTTGTCTTGATCTGCAAGGCATTTTATTGTTTGTGGAGAGAATGTGTTCCTATTTGCTGTGAGTCTGGGGGAGCATATTGGTATTGGCAAGGAATCCCTCAGGAATATGTTAACATTTGTTCGGTCCCACAAGATTGCACAGCATTTGCATTGGGCTGCAAGGCGGTTAATATTTGCAAAGGTTTTCCCTGGGAACGACTCCAGGTTACGTTTAATCGCCTCTGAGAGTTTGTTAATATTTGCATAGGTTCGCCACCCTGGGAAGCGTGGGGCAATATTATGGGCATATTTTCTGGGCACCTTTTTTACAACTCCTTCACTGGCTTCATGTCCATTTGAGATTACAACAATAACATCGGCAACAACATTAATTTGTATAGCTTCTTCAATATAATAAGAGGTCCCAAGGGGCATTACCAGACAAAGCTTGACACCACACGAGACCAAAAACTCGGTCAAAGTGGTCAGATATGTTGGTACCGACTTGCATTTCGAGCTCCTTATATGTTGTTTTCGGTCATCTGCTGCCATGGCCGACACCCTACACACGTTCAAAATGGGTCTCTCCAGCAGCTGGTTTCATCAAATTCACTTTGGAGCTCTTTAATGGCTGCTGCTGGCCTCCCTGGTGCCTCCGACTCCCATTAAATCCATATCCACGCTGCTGGGGCTAAAATTAGTAACTTGTTCCCTGCATTCAGCACAATTTGAACAAATCAAATGAATTGTGATCAGCTGACTTGTTCAGTCGTGAGACCTTGGGCAACTGTCAAATCAGCATTAAACACTGCAAATGCACAACCAACAGAGCGCTATTCAAGGACTGAAAATCTGCTCAGTTTTCCATTTTTTTAACTCATTTTGTATCTTTAATACGAACAGGAAAAGTACCCTCTTCCAATTAAGAATCATTAAGCGGCTGTTAAAAGTCGTTGACCTCTCTTTCTTCTGCCTTTGTCTGAATTCCACTGACCTGCCCATTAGCAACCAATAGTTTACAGGTGTGGGCGGCACGGTAGCACAGTGGTTAGCACTGCTGTTTCACAGCTCCAGGGTCCCAGGTTCGATTCCCAGCTTGGGTCACTGTCTGTGTGGAGTCTGCACATTCTCCCTGTGTCTGCGTGGGTTTCCTCTGGAAGTTCCGGTTTCCTCCCACAAGTCCCGAAAGGCTTGCTTGTTGGGTGAATTGGACATTCTGAATTCTCCCTCAGTGTACCCGAACACCCCTGGAGTTTTGCAACTAGTGCATTTTCACAGTAACTTCATTGCAGTGTTAATGTAAGCCTACTTGTAACAATAAAGATTATTATTATTATTATTACTACCTTTACCGCCTTTTGGCTTCCCCTTGCCAGGCTCCAGAAAGGGCAGACTCACACCATAGCATCGCCCTCCAAAATCTCACCCATTTCCGCTTGTTTATCATGTGGGAGGACCGAGTGTGATTGCTGGTGCGCTCATAGAACCCGAGCGCAGAAGGAGGCTATCTGCCCATTGCAGCCTGCTAGCTCTTTGGCTGGGTTATCCAGTTAGTCACACCCCCACTACTCTTTCCTGCAAATTTACATTTCTCTTTGAGCACTTATCCAATCTCCTTTTGTTCCAGGAAGCGCATTCCAGGTCAAGAAAACAAACGGCTGTGTAAAATAAAAATGTTCACACTTCGCATCTCTTCCTTTCACCAATTCCTTCTACCAAGAGGGTCAAGCAGACCTGAGCTTCACTCCAAATGGACAACTCGCAAAGGCACACAAGATCCCAAAGAGTTCACTGGCAATGTGTGGGAGAAAAATATTGTGCCAATGGTGCCCACCTCCAACACCAGAATTGAAAGAGCTTATCCTCACATTTAGCACTTCTCACAAGCCCAGGACCATGGCCAATGAAATGTCTCCCCTGGTTAAATGTAGGAAAGGTGGCAACCAGCAAGATCCCATATATATGAGATATATGACCTTATATCCCGCCTTGTTTGGTTGAGAGGCCAGATGGAATGTAATGCAGAGAAATGTGAGGTGATTCATTTTGGTATGAAGAATGTTATTGTTTCTCTTCCCACACCTAATGGTGCACAAGACAGACTTTCATCTGTTTCTCTAGCAAGTTTTTATCCGGAACAGGTTACTGTCACCAGAGGCTTATATCTTGAGGGGCTCAACTTCACATCAAGCATGGCTGATCAGAAGTCTCTCCCACTCTTACCGCCAGCCATTGGGAGGATATTGCAGGTTGATACTCAGCCTGTTTAACCACATTATGAACTCACCTTCCTTGGCCATCAAGTCCTGGGGTGGGACTGGAACCCAAACATTCTGGTTCAGAGATGCTACCCACTGTGCCACAAGACCTCCTTAGGAAGAAAAAGGAGACACAATGTAAAATAAAGGCTACAATTCTAAAGGTGCAGCAGGAATGGGGGGACCTTGGGGTATATGTGCACAATTGTCTGCTCCAGCTTCTAATTTTTGTGTCTGAATTGTTGAAGGTGGCAGGGCAGGTTGAGAAAGTGGTTAAAAAGGTAAACGGGGTTTATGGACTTTCTAAATCGAGGCACAGAATGTGAGTGCACAGAACCTGTGGAGAATCCTTGGACAACACCTGTTCAATATCAACTGGAATATTGGGCAGGATTCTCCAGTCCCCAGCCACAAGATTCCTGGTGGCACACTGTTCATCGGCAGCAGAATTCTCTCTTCCCGCCACTTGACAATGGGATTTCCCTTTGAAGCCACCCCACACCACCGGGAAATCCACAGGTAGAGCGTGCTGCATCCCAATGGCTGGAGAATTCTGGTCACTGTGTTTAATTCTGGACACCCGCACTTTCAGAAGCCCCGACAGGGAGAACATGCTGGGGCGGCCTAAACAAACTGAGGGCCAGACTTGCGCCCCTCAGTGGACAGAAGGTCCCTCCCTCAGGTTCTCCCACAGTTCTAACAGTCCCAACAGCACCATAACCTAGTAGTGGACATTGCTGGGACTGCAAAGGGGCCCACAGAGTTCTCAATCGTGTTTAGGCCCAGGGAAGGCCTGGGCTTTTAAAGTAGGAATGCATAAAGCATCCTAGGGAGGGTGGTGAGGGGGTTGGGGGAGCGGGCCTTGGAGGCTTGGTGGGGGGGAACAAAGGGGGATAACATCATTTCTGGGTGTCCCAATGCACATAGAACATCCCTCTGAATGATGTGACCCCCTCCCCCCTTCCTTCTTGCTTTTTCAACAAGGTTATAAAAACATAGAGTTCTGTCTCTTGCTCACCTGCCACAGCCCAATGTTTTATGGCAATGAAGATTGAATGAGATCTTAAGTAGAAATTAATTGACCACTTTCACCTTCAGTAGATCTATGGGCTTCCGGACTCACTTTAGCGACCCCATGCATACTGGGGAACATGTCAGGGATAGGCAGGAAGGCAGAGGTCTGGTCATACAATATATTTTACCTGCCTCTCTCTCTATAAACATGCCCAGTGTGTGTGGAGGAATAAGGGAGTCCTAAAATCCAGCTCAGGGTGATTGACAAAAAAAAACAAAAGTCAAATAAGAAAACATTTCTCTTTGAGTGAGTGGTTAGGAGTGATGAGTGATTAGGATTAGGATTGCATTGTATGAGATGGTGGTAGATTTAACTGTGATTTTCAAAAGGGAATTAAAAGACACGTGAGGAGAAAAAGATGTGCAAGACTATGGGAAAAGGGCTGACCTCTGGGACTGGCTGAATTACTCCAGAGGAGAGCTGGCACGGACTTGACAGGCCAAATGGCCTCCTTGTACTGCACCTATTCTATAATTAGAAGTCGGTTGATGGTTTTCACGGTGAGAGCAGTAACACTGAGTGTTGGAACCAACAATTCTACGGACACGTGCTTGTACGATTAGAATAGCGGTTTTAATATACTTACAACAGAGCCAGCCTGTTAGCCGTTGAACTTTCGGTGAACTGGCTGGCTGACGCTGTGGCACGGATCTTTAAACAGAAGCTCCAGGGGGAGGAGTCCTGGGCGGAGCCAAGGGAGGAGCCCAGTACAAACTCTTGAGTACTCCCAGAGCTACTCCCCCTGGTGGTCAGGTAGTGCAACTGCACTTACAATATTGACACATTTATACAGATTATAATACCGTGTGAATCTCATTCACCACATTCACCCCTGTGAAAAAAATCGAGTCTGGCAGGGGTGGTGGCTCACAGAGTTAGTCTGTCCAGTGGACGAATTGTTCATTTTGATCTGCGGAGCACCGGGGTTGCAGCCTCTTGCGGTGGCTGGGTGGGTGTTGAGAGCTGGGGTACGATGGCAGACTCCGGGGCGGGACTCGTCCAAACTTCATACACCTCTGGCTCGACCGGAGACTGGGGGCGCTGGGGGTGGGCTGGTGCTGGCGCGTGGAACCGGTGGTGCGAGCTGGCGGAATCGGGGGCGCAAGGGGGCAGCAGCATAGGGATCGGGGTAAGGGGTTCCTCAGTGGGGGTAGGGGGCCTGCTGGATCCAGCGGGTGCCAGGTCCCGAAGGGATACTGTGTCCTGGCGACCGTCCGGGAACTCCACAAATGCATACTGGGGGTTGGAATGGAGGAGGCGCACCTTTTCAACAAGGGGGTCAGTTTTGTGCCCCCTGACGTGCTTCCTCGGGAGAACCGGGCCCGGTGTCCTCAGCTACGCCGGAAGTGAGACCCCCCGTGGTAGTGTCCCTAGAAAAAATGAAGAGCCGCTCGTGCGGGGTTTGATTTGTAGCTGTACAGAGGAGGGATCTGATTGCGTGGAGCGCGTCTGGGAGGACTTCTTGCCATTGGGAGACTTGGAGTTTTCTAGACCAGAGGGTCAGTAGGACGGTCTTCAAGACCGTTGCGTTCTCCCTCTCCACCTGCCCGTTCCCCCTGGGGTTGTAGCTGGTAGTCCTGCTCGAGGCGATGCCCTTGTCGAGCAGGTACTGACGCAGCTCGTTGCTCATAAAGGACGAACCCTGGTCGCTGTGCACGTAGCTGGGGAAACCGAACAGGGTGAAGACACTATGCAGGGCCCTAATGACTGTGTGGGAGGTCATATCGGGGCATGGAATGGCAAAAGGGAATCGGGAGAACTCATCGATGATGTTGAGGAAATAAATGTTTTTGTTAGTGGAGGGGAGTGGCCCTTTGAAATCGATCGCAAGGCGTTCAAAGGGCCTAGACGCCTTGATCAGGTGGGCCCTGTCTGGTCTATGGAAGTGCGGTTTGCACTCCTAACAGATCGGGCAGTCCCAGGTGACCGCATTTACCTCCTCTTTGGAGAAAGGCAGGTTTCGGGCTCTGATGTAGTGGGCGTGCCGGGTGACCCCCGGGTGGCAGAGGTCCACGTGGATGGCTTTCAGACGGCTGATCTGCGTGCTGGCGCATGTCCCGCGGGATAGGGCATCCGAGGGCTCGTTGAGCTTCCCCGGTCGATATTTAATATCATAACTATAGGTGGAGAGTTCGATCCTCCACCGAAGGATTTTATCATTATTTATTTTGCCCCTTTGCGAGTTGTCAAGCACAAAGGCAACCGATCGTTAGTCGTTGATGAGGGTGAACCTCCTACCTGCGAGGTAGTGCCTCCAGTGGCGAACAGCCTCCACGATGGCTTGCGCTTCCTTCTCGACAGAGGAGTGTCGGAGCTCTGAAGCGGATAGGGTACGGGAGAAAAATGCAACGGGCCTCCCTGCCTGATTTAAAGTGGCTGCTAGAGCTACCTCTGAGGCGTCGCTCTCAACCTGAAAGGGAGTGGATTCATCCACCGCCCGCATGGCTGCTTTGGCGATGTCCTCCTTGATGCAGCTGAAGGCCTGGCGCGCCTCAGCAGACAGGGGAAATCGTGTGGCCTTAAAGAGTGGGCGGGCTTTGTCCGCATATTGAGGGACCCACTGGGCGTAGTATGAAAAGAACCCCAAGCACCGTTTGAGGGCCTTGGGGCAATGAGGGAGGGGGAGTTCTAAGAGGGGGCGCATGCGGTCCGGGTCTGGGCCCAGGACTCCCTTCTCCACGACGTAGCCGAGGATGGCCAGTCTGTTTGTGCGGAAAACGCATTTCTCCTTGTTATAAGTGAGGTTTAATTTCTGTGCCGTCTGGAGAAAACGGTGGAGGTTGGCGTCGTGGTCCTGCTGGTCATAGCCGCAGATGGTAACATTGTCCAGATACAGAAACGTGGCCCGCAGCCCGTTCTGGTCTATCATTCGGTCCATTGCTCGTCGGAACACCGAAACCCCGTTAGTGACGCCGAAGGGAACCCGGAGGAAATGGAAGAGGCAGCCATCGGCCTCGAACGCCGTGTAGTGGCGGTCCTCCGGGCGGATTGGGAGCTGGTGGTATGCAGACGTCAGATCCACCGTGGAAAATAGCCGATATTGGGCGATCTGATTAACCATGTCTGCAATTCTGAGGAGGGGATACACGTCTAGGAGCGTAAAGCGATTTATGGTCTGGCTATAGTCGACGACCATGCAAAATTTTTCCCCGGTCTTGACGACCACCACCTGAGCTCTCCAGGGACTATTACTGGCCTCTATGATCCCCTCACTGAGCAGACGTCGGACCTCCGATTGGATAAAGACCCTATCCTGTAGGCTGTACCACCTGCTGCGAGTAGCTACTGGTTTGCAATCTGGAGTGAGATTGGCGAAGAGACGAGGGGGGAGATGCGCAGCGTGGCTAGGCTGCGGATAGTGAGTGGGGGCAGGGGCCCGCCGAAGCTGAGGGTGAGGCTCTTGAGGTTGCACTGGAAATCCAGGCCTAATAAGAGTGGCGCGCAGAGGTCAGGCAGGACATAAAGTTTAAATTTTGAATAACTAGCGCCTCGAATTGTGAGCGTAGCGACGGTGCGTCCTTGGATTTGGACTGAGTGGGAGCCCGAAGCGAGGGCGATAGTTTGGCTCACAGGAAAAATAGGAAGCGAACAGCGTCTTACCAGTTCTGGATGTTTAAAGCTCTCGGTGCTCCCGGAGTCAAAGAGGCATGGCGTGCTGTATCCCTTGATCTGGACCTCCGCCATCGAACTTCGTAGGTGCTTGGGGCGGGAGTGATCTAGGGTGACCGTGTTGAGTTGCGGGCCGCGTGATGAGTGCCCGGGAAAGTCGTAGTCTTCCGAGTGGGCGTCCGGTCGAGTAGATGCCGGTACGTTCTGGCGAGCTTGATGCAGGATCACTGCGCTGAGTTGCGGGCCACGTGATGAGTGCCCGGGGAAGTCGTAGTCTTCAGATGAGCTTTCTGAGCATGCGGATGCAGATGGGGCCCGTGGATCGCACGTGGTGAGCGGCGAGGAAGATGGCGGCCCCCATGAGTCGCACGTGGCCGGCCGCATGGTGGGGGTTTGCCAAGATGGCGGCCCCCATGGATCGCACATGGCGGGAGGGGGTGGAGTCGGGGCGTAGGCCGCAGCGTTTCGGGCCCCGCGGGCCCGCTGGTGTTGGGAGCGATTTGTTCTCTCTGCAGGGGAGTTACAAACTGGGGCCGTTTTCGCGAGGCACACTCTGGCATAGTGGCCTTTCTTCCCGCAGCTGCTGCAGGTCGCGGATCGGGCTGGGCAGTGCTCTGCGGGTGCTGGCTTTGGCCACAGAAATGGCAGGCTGGGGCAGCTGAGTAGCTGGCTGGAGCAGCTGAGTAGCTGGCTGAGGCAGCAGAGTAACTGGCTTTGGCAGCACGGTAGCTGGGGGGCCGTGCGGCACAGGTCTGGGGGGATTGTTGGTCGGGGGTCCACTATGAGGTCGCAGGGTCCGCGGGAAATGACGTGAGGCTGCGGAAGGAGACTTCCATAGTGGTAGCAGCCTCCACAGTAGTATCTAAGTCCTGGGCCCCCTTTTCTAGCAGTCTTTGGCGCACATAGTTAGATCTAAGGCCCGCTACGAAAACGTCCCGCACAGCAAGCTCCCTATGTTCAGCCGCGGTAACAGCTTGATAATGGGCCTAATGTACATTTTGTCCAATATCGCCAGCGCTGCGGTGTACGAACCGGCCGGATTCAGCTGTGTGGAGATTCTGTGGCTTACCCTCGCGTGCAGTAGGATGAGTTTTTGATCCTCCGTTGTTCCGGCGGTGCTGGCTTCTGCCAGGTAGGCCTTAAAACATCTCAGCCAGTGTGAAAAAATTTCCTTAGCCTCTGCGTCCTGTGGGTCGAGTTCTAGGCATCCGGGCTTGAGGGCTGCTTCCATGAGTTACTTCGACTGTTTCGTAAGTATATTAAATTGTTGGAACCAACAATTCTACAGACACGTGCTTGTAGATTTTAATATACTTACAACAGAGCCAGCCTGTTAGCCGTTGAACTTTCGGTGAACTGGCTGGTTGACCCTGTGGCACGGATCTTTGTACAGCAGCTCCAGGGGGAGGAGTCCTGGGCGGAGCCAAGGGAGGAGCCCAGTACAAACTCTCGAGTACTCCCAGAGCCACTCCCCTGGTGGTCAGGTAGTGCAACTGCACTTACAATATTGATACATATATACAGATTATAATACCGTGTGAATCTCATTCACCACAC
Organism: Scyliorhinus canicula; assembly: GCF_902713615.1. Classification (NCBI taxonomy): domain Eukaryota; kingdom Metazoa; phylum Chordata; class Chondrichthyes; order Carcharhiniformes; family Scyliorhinidae; genus Scyliorhinus; species Scyliorhinus canicula. The sequence goes on along the minus strand of NC_052147.1, from coordinate 144,122,710 downwards.
TGAGGAAGATAAGTTTCTGGTTACTCTATGTGTTAAGATTTCAATGGCATCTGGCTACAATGCACAAGAAACACATTGCCATCCATGCTGCACAGTCAGCCAATCAGCAGCAAGAAACTTAACATGTACCAACCTATTGCAAACACAACAGCCTGGCCAATCGCACCCATATTCCATTCTCCAACTACCTCCTTCACTTCTCCTAGTCATCCCTTCAGATGGCGTGAAGAGAATGCTGCTCTAAAGGCCGATCAATTCTTCTAAAGGACTCTTTCAAGTTTACAAGTGCCCTTTTCAGAGCAGGATTCACGAGGTGTAATTATGACATTGTCTTATTCAATGCTAACATTCTCCTCCACCGTCACCTTCAACAACAAAAGCAAGGGGTTTCTGGGCTTCTTTGTGAGGAAGTCAGCTACCCCTGTTGCATTCCTGCCTTCTCGCACCCCACTGGGCCAAACCTTGCCCAATGTTCCCCCTTGTCCTGAAGCTAACCTTGCACTTATCCTTTGTCCCTCACCTATCTCCCCTTATGTCCCCTCCAATCTCACCTTGACCATGAGACTCACCTCCCGCCCTCTCGATATTGGTCCTACCAAACTGCTGACCAGCCCACTTCCCTTCCCTGCTCCTATTTTACCTGATGTTGTTAACAATTCCCTCTCCTTAGATGTTGTCATCTCCCCTTCTGTCCAGCCCTCCTTAAAAAAAAACTTTGACCCGTCTGTCTGTGCAACTGCTGCCTTATTTCCAACCTTCCTTTCCTCTCTGAAGTTTTTGTACTTTCCGGAAACTTTCCAAATCATGTCCCAATAATTCCCAGAACTCCATGTTTGAACATCTGCAATCTGGTTTACACCGTGCTATATTACTGTACTGAAATAGCTTTTATCACAGTTACAACTGTACTTCTGTGACTGTATTGTGTAAATTATCCCTCCCCAACTACGTGACTGGTCAGAAGCTTTTATATGGTTGATCACGCATCTCCTCCATTTTACATCTGAGTGAGACTGTTCTCAGCTTCTTAATGCTCCGGTCATAACCAGCGAACTTCCTGCAATGGCTTATCTTCCTGCTTCCCACATCACCACCTCTAAAGTCCCCCATGGATCCTTGGCTCCCTCTTATTTCTCATCTACACTCTGCCCCTCAGTGACATCATCCAAAAGCATGATGCTAATGTATGCCCTCTGCACCTAGTTCTACCTCAATGTAATCTCTCTTGACTCCTCTCTTGCCACTGATGTCAGTGCTGAATTCAAACAGATTCTATTTTCATTGTAGCAAGGGCCTTAATCCATAGCATGGGGGCTACAAATTTTTGGAATAATTCTTGAAGGATGGATAAGGCCTGCAGCACAAAGCTGTGAAGTTATTTAAACCCTATGCCTTTTAATAATTAGATAAACATCCTGCCTGTGTCAGTGAGATGTAAAGAAAGCTCAAGTTATAAAGATACTTAAATCGCCAGGAAAGTTTTTAAAGATGTATAAAAATATATGCTGCCTGTGTCAGTGAGTGTTGGAAAAAATCTGCATTAGCAGATAAAATAGCTGTTTGCTGACATTACCGCAAGGGTTATCATTATGTCATTATTAATGTTTGGCTAGATTTCACAACCTATTATTATCTCAGCAAAGGATCCTGAGTTCACATTTGATTTAAAAACTCCAAGTGGTTACTCAAGGATTGATTGGTTTTTGATGTGGGGTTATGAATATGTCTGTCTAAATAATGGATTAAGTACTTGAGAAGATTTAAATATTTTGAATGATCTGTCTAAAAATAGAGTGAAGATTGTAATGGATATCAAGAAATGCATTTTATTCAAGCTCAACATGATTCCTGAGGCCTATCTATAGTGAACATCAGATGAGTTGGATTAGAGGGTGTAAGGACAAAGGGCACTGGGTAAGTGGCATGAGTTGGAATTAAGTTGACTGGGGCTAAAAGGAGACTTTGGGGGTAGATGGGGCATGGGTGGCATAGAGAGTATAAGATACCCATTGCATGGGGACATGGGTTGGAATGGGTGAGGCTTGGGGAGTGGGTGCTGATGTGAGGGGTGTAAGGCACGAAGGTTAAAGGGCCTACATTTAACAAAACAACTGGGGCAAAGACCCAGAGAACCCAGGCAGTACTCTTTAAACAACCTGTTTTAGAACTCGGCAGCCCCTCTGGCCACCCATGAACTGTGTTCAGGAATAGCTGCCCGACTCCATCCTTCACTACACCCCCACCCCTCCCCGAAGCAAAGACCTGCCAATCATATGCGTTCCTCCCAAGGCAGGCTAGGTCAGTCAGGAAATTTTGCAATACCTGCTTTCTTCAATTTTTTAAAATCTAGAGTACCCAATTAATTTTTTCGAAGTAAGGGAAGATTTTAGCGTGGCCAATCCACCTATCCTGCACCTCTTTGAGTTGTGGGGGGAAACCAGAGCACCCAGAGGAAATTTACGCAGACACGGGGAGAATGCGCCATGAGGCAGCAGTGCTGCGCACTGTGCCACCTTCTCGATATCCAGTCCCTCGATTAGCCACTGAGCCTCTTCATGAAGAAGCACCCCTTCCCCAAGAAGGTGACAAGCTGACTGCATGGCTTCAGCTGCTGTGCATGCCGCTTGGCAACAGGCCCACCCGCCATTGGGTTAATGCTCAAGGTGACGGGATGAGACCCTTAATTTGCCATTGATTGTCCACTGAAAGGCCTCAATAGGCAGCAGGGCAGGGAAGTCGACCGTTGGCCACCCGCCAAAAACCTAATTCTGGTGGTGTGGCACCATCACACCTAATTACATGCCCTTCCCACCACCTCCATGCTCGGCACCAGCAAGAGCAGAAGATGCCACCCACATTTCCAAATCTTCCCATCTCTGGAATCTGCACCCAGCCATACATCCCTCCACGGCATCTGTGGTCCTACAATTCTGACCTCTTGCACATCCCCAATTCCATCCCTTCACTATCGGCAAACCAAGGGCTGGGCCCTACCAAAGATTATTTCTTGTGTGAAACAAGGACAGAAGCTCTGGACAAACTCAGCATGTCTGGCAGCATCTGAGGAGAGAGAAAATAGAGTTTGCGGCATACGGCTTCGAACGGTTAATTCTGTTTTCTCGGATGGCATGATGGCAGTGGATTCGATCCGGGCCCCAGGTCACTGTCCGTATGGAGTTTGCACATTCTCCCTGTGTCTGTGTGGGTCTCACCCCCCACAACCCAAAGATATGCAGGGTAGGTGGATTGACCGAGCAAAATTTCCCCTTAAAAAAAAAAGAGGGGAAAAAAATCTGTTTTCTCTCTCCACAAATGCTGCCAGACCCGCTGAGTTTTTCCCAGCGTTTTCCGCTTTCATTTTGGGTTCCCAGCATCTACAAATACTTTGCTTTTTATTTCAATCAGTGTTTCTGATGAGGAATGAATGGAAGGTTCTGATGACAGGTTGAAATGGAAGAAGGATGGGAGGCGACTGAACTGGAGCATAAGGACCAGCACATGCCCTTTGGGCTGAATGGCCTCCTTCAGTGCTGTAAATACTATGCAATTCTATGAATATGAGCCAAATGGCGGGTGTGCCTGGCAGGACCCTGCCATGGGGAAGATTTCTGACTGATTTAAGCCTCCTGATCAACACCGGGCATCTTTGTCGGTTGTTTGCAGTTACTCTTTTCTTCTTAATGCCAGAAATAAATGTCGAAAATCAAATGATTAAAATCCACATCTGTTTTGCCCAAGGTGATAACAATTTGGAATACTGAGTGAGGGAAAGATGAATGTGAATTGAATCTTCCTTCCCCCCCCCCCCCCATACCCCAACCCCTCCTCCACCTGTACCTAGGAATCCACCGAGCCTTCCATCAGATGTCACTGGCTCTGGATTTGAATCGTAGGAGCAGGTACCCCTGAGTGGCCTGGACAGAAATGTAATTGGTAAGGCTCTCCATCACTTTACATCAGAGTGGCTTAGGACCGAAATAGACAGTAAGTATCCCAGGTCGTTTTCAGGAAAGGTGAGATGGTGAAAAAAGTGAGGTGAAATTTTAATGGATCTGCCACAGCCGCAGACATGCTTGTGACTGGAGTTACAGGGAGCTGCTGTGGATGTGGGCTGCTTCTCTTCATGATTCCAGCATCGCCAAGCACTCACCTTACAAGTGCTGGATGAGCTACAGAATGTAAGGGCGGATTCATACCACACACTGATTATATCAGCAGCAATGCTTTATACTCAGTGTGCTCATGAGGCTGGAGAATCACGACTGAAACAAAGGCCCTGATCTTCTGTTCTCTGGCTGGGGGAAGGGTTCAAATCCTTGGGGTGTCCCCACCACCACCCCCCACCCCGGGTGTCCCCAAGCAAGGCCTGCAGAAGAATTGCCCGGGAATTTTTAATGTTCGTTGGGTGATTACTCCAGTTCTCCAATTTGACGTTGGATTATTCCAACTCTCTTAACAGAATAGTTATTCAGGAAAATTGGTTAGAAGGATTAAAACCACTTGGAACTCCTGGGTAACTATGTTACTGTCGGCATCCTCCGCCCTCCCCATCACCAAATCTTCTTCTTTGACAATCCCTCAGGACTGAAGATGCCTTTCTTCCACTTTGGGGTTGTGAGTTCTGAGGTGACTGATGTTGAATCCTCACACTCTGCCACAGGTGGGGCAGGTAGTGTTTAATATGGCGGGGGATAGGATGCTTGGATCTTTGGTCCGCTCCTTTGACTATTTGTGTTGGGCCTCCACCTGGGCCTGTCAGAGATGTTCAAAATGTTTGGCTCCTTTGCAGATGCTTCTTCTCCAGTTCGGCGGTCTCAAGCAAGAGATTCCCACAAATAGGTGGGGATGTTGCATTATTTTCAAAGAGTCTTTGAGGATGTCCCTTAAATGTTTCCTCTACCCTCCAAGTGTCCGCTTGCTATGTCAAAGCTGACACTGCCCCCAACCACCCCCAACTACTCCACCACCTCCCTCCCCCACCCTGACCAATTGAATCTACCACCTGGTCCCCGCTCACCCCGATCATATGACCCATCCTACCCAGTTACCTTCCACACTTACCTTCTCTCCTGTCAAAGTGGTTGGGACCTTTGATCTATCTGTTTATAGCAGCTTGTGTCTTAATTAGAGGTCGGGCTTCACCCCCAGTTTGATATCCTGCACAGAAAGGACTCCTGGAGCCAGTTGGCTGAAAGTTCATGCCTGGGCCTGGGTCGGTGGCCCAAGTGAGAAATGTACAGCTTCAGAATTGGGTATATAAGAAGGAGCAGGGTGGCATTCCGATTCAGCCCAAAGCGTTTAACAACCAAAGAAATACTTTTGAAATGTTGTGATGTAGGAAACCCAGCGGCCAATTTGTGCGCAGCATGCTCCCACACGTAGTGATGAGATTAATGATGTTGATTGAGGTATAAATAGCATCCCAGGTAGGGCAGCACAGTGGCGCAGTGGGTTAGCCCTGCTGACTCAGGGCTCCGAGGTCCCAGGTTCGATCCCGGCTCTGGGTCACTGTCCGTATAAAGTTTGCACATTCTCACCATGTCTGCGAGGGTTTCGCTCCCACAACCCAAAGATGTGCAGGCTAAATTGCCCCTTATTTGGAAGAAAAAAAAATTGGGTACTCTAAATTTACAGAAAAAATAATATTTATGCTAATCACAATAAAAACCCTAAATTATCTACATATCATCACATTTAGTCACTTGGTAGTGTGCAACTTGAGTATTGCAGAGAAAAGAGATTTGTTTTGACAAAGCTTTTCATCTTGCACTCATCAGGACAATATGTAAGAATACCAATGTCAGGAGAAACAGCATATTAATACAATATGAGAAGAGAGTGCTGATTTGCTGGCAAGTGGACGCTGATTGGTAAAGGTGTTGCCGTGGCAAATGCATCGTTTCTTTTTTAACAAACATTTTACGAAGATATTTATGATTTTAGAACAACAAAATATACAAATACAAATGTACAAATGTAAACACCCTCCCAACCAAGAACCATATCCCGCCAGCTTGGCTTACACACACTCCCCAAGTCCCTCCATCTCTGCTCGCTGTACCTGCCTAAACTAAACTAAACTAACTCCCCCTACCGCCCTTATTCCCTAACCCCCTCCCCCCTTATTGTGTCTGCTAACAGTTAAGTTTTCCCCAAAGAAGTCGATAAATGGCTGCCACCTCCGAATGAACCCTAACATTGATCCTCGAAGGGTGAACTTAATTTTCTCAAGCCTGAGAAACCCGGCAATGTCGCTAACCCATATCCCCGATTTCAGGAGATCTGAGTCCCTGTATGCTAATCGGATTCGTCTCTAGGATATCATGGAGGCAAAGGCCAAAACGTCAGCCTCTCTCACACCCTGGATTCCCAACACTCCAAAGATCGCCACCTCTGGACTCGGCGCCACCCTTGTTTTAGCACCGTGGACATGACATCCGCAAATCCCTGCCAGTATCTCCTCAGCTTCGGACATGCCCAAAACATGTGGACATGGTTTGCAGGCCTTCCTGCACACCTCACACACCAGTCTTCTACCCCACAAAACCTGCTCATCCGGGCCACCGTCATGTGAGCCCGGTGAACCACCTTGAATTGTATCAGGCTGAACCTGGCACATGATGAGGATGCATTGACTGTACTCAGTGCATCCTCCCACAGACCTGCCTCTAGCTCCTCACCTAGCTCATCTTCCCACTTGCGCTTCACCTCCCCTATCTGGGTTCCCTCCCACTCCATGAGCTCTTCATAAATTTCCGAGACCTTCCCTACTCCACTCCCGTTTTTGAAACTACCTTGTCCTGTATCCCTTGTGGCGGTAGAAGCGGAAAGCTCGAAACCTGCCTTTGCACAAAGTCCATCACCTGCAGATAGCGAAACCCATTCCCACCCGCAATTCAAAATCCTCCTCCAGATCCCCCAAACAAAGAAAGCTCCCATCAAAAAACAAATCTTCCAGTCTCTCAATAGCTGCTCTCTGCCACCTCCGAAACCCCTCATCCAACCACCCCAGGACAAACCAATGATAGCCACAAATTGGAGCCCACACATCCGCTCCCTCCGCTCCCATATGCTTCCGCCGCTTTCCCCAAACCCTCGGAGCTGCCACCACTACCGGGCTTGTAGAGTACCGGGCCGGCGAGAACGGCAGAGGTGTCATTAACAGTGCTCCTAAACTGGTGCTCCTAAATGATGCCGCCTCTGTCGCTCCCATAACTGACCCCTCCCCCACTTCCTGATCATAGCTATATTAGCTACCCAGTAGTAATTCCTAAAGTTTGGTCAGGCCAAACATTATTTGAAGTTTAAACCAGACAGTTTAACTCTGGTCAAAGCTTTGCCCTGGGGAATGAACCAGCAAATGGCTGTCACTTATTTTGTTTAGCTGAAACAGGTGCAATGGATGTACATGTTAATTCTGTCCACAAAGAACAGGGGGCGCGATTCTCCGCAACCACGATGGGTGGGAGAATAGCGGGAAGTCCGCTCCCGCACCTCCCGCTATTCTCCCACCCCCCCCCTCCGAAATGGCGTGTCGGGTTTTGCGACATGCCGCTCGGAGAAATGCGGGCTGCTGTTTTTCACGGCGGCCTGCGATTCTCCGGCCCGGATGGGCCAAGTGGCCTGCCGTTCCCGACTTGTTCACGACGGCGGCAACCACACCTGGTCGCTGCCGTCGTGAACATGGCGCACCAGGTAAGTGTGGGGCCTGTGGGGGGCGGATCGGGGATCGAGCACCACGACCGTGCTCGGGAGGGGACGGGCCCGCAATCGGTGCCCACCGATCGTCGAGCCGACGTCTCAAGGGGACACAATCTTTCCCCTCTGCCACCCCGCAAGATCAAGCCGCCACGTCTTGCGGGGCGGCTGAGGAGAAAGACAGAATCTTTTTTCAACCCGCGCATGCACGGCTGACGTCATTAGGCGCCGCCGCGGCGTCATTCTTGGCACGCCGGGCCTTGAAGCCAGGGACAAGGCCCGGCGGCCGAGTTTCCCGGTACGGCCCTCCTATCCCCCCGGGGAGGGGAGAATAGGGGGCCGGGAGAGGCTTCTGACGCCATCGTGAACCTCTCCGGTTTTCACGACGGCATCGGGCCGTGCAGAGAATTTCGCCCAGGGCCTACTAAACGCAAATGTGCCATACTGCAAGACCGACTGACAATTCTCAATTTGTTGTCAGCATAATTCTTAGCACACTGAGGTTAATTTCTGCTTGTGCAAATTTGCTTTGGTGTTCGCATGACGACAGTGACTACACTTTGAAAGTGCTGTGTTGTCCGTCAAGCACTTTGGAACATCCTGAGGCCATGAAAGGTGCTATATAAATGCAACCTTTTGTTTTTCTGGTAACAAGACAAGTGGCAATATTCGACACAGCAGCACCAGCATACTCTGGAATATTCTACCCATAGCTAAAGGATAAAGGAGATATGGGTTAAATAAGAAATGAAAGAATATATGTATATTTTTTGTAAATTAAAGTACCCAATTCAATTTTTCCAATTATGGGGCAATTTTGCGTGGCCAATTCACCTACCCTGAACATCTTTGGGTTCTGGGGGTGAAATTCACGCAAACATGGGGAGAATGTGTAAACTCTACACGGACAGTGACCTAGGGCTGGGATCGAACCTGTGTCCACCGCGCCGTGAGGCAGCAGTGCTAACAACTACGCCACCATGCTGCCTGAACGAATAGATATTTAAATGGAACCTTTGACAATTTAGAGGGTGAATTAGATGCTCTTGATATTTAGACACTGCTGGCATGAATGCCTAATCCCATTGGAGGGTAGAACCGATTCAAATAGAACCAATTCAAATTTATAACAAAAACTTAGAATATCATAGAATCCCCACAGTGCAGGAGGGGCCATTCGGCCCATCGAATCTACACCGACCCTCTGAAAGAGCACACTACCTATGCCAACTACCCCGACCTATCCCTGTAACCCGTAATACCACCCAACCTTTGGACACGAAGGGACAATTTAGCATGGCCAATCCACCTAACCTGTACGTCTTTGGACTTTGAGAGGAAACCGGAACATCCGGAGGAAACCCACGCAGTCACAAGAAAAAAGTGCAAACTCCACACAGACAGTCACCTGAGGCTAGAATTGAACCCGGGTCCCTGGCACTGTGAGGCAGCAGTGCTAACCACTGTGCCACCGTGCCGCCCCATTTATTGAGCAACTTTAAAATGTCCTGTGCTTCACAAGAGTGTTTGCAGGTAAATGTTTACAGCAGGCATGTGAGGAGATGTTTGGCCTGGTGACCAAAAGCTTGACCTAGGAGGTAGTGGAAGGAACACCTTTAAGAAGTAGATTGAGGAGGAGAAGTTTAGAGAGAAAATTCCAGAGCTTAGGCCGAGGCACCTGATGGCATGGCCACCAATGATGGGGTAGTTAAAATCAGGGAGCTAACACAAAGGACCCATACTGGAAGAGAGCAGAGAGCTCTTGAGTTTTGTGGGACTGGGGGGGAAGTTACAGAGATAAGGAGGGGCCAGGCCATGGAGTGATTTGATCACATGGATGGGCTAAAATACAGGTGCTGATGGCAGGGGTGATGGATGGAGGTGGGGGGGGGGGGGGGGGGGCTTGGTGCAAATAAGCTGAGGGAAATCATTTACTCTGAAATGCTTTTGTTTCCTGTGCTTCTCACATGCACTGTCACGGGCCTTCTGTTCCTGCTGAGTGCGAGTTCCCAAGATGACACCAGCATGCAACAGAAAACAGCATCATCCACTGACTATTCTGTACCCAGTCAGCATATTCTCAACTATTGATGCCTTGCTAACACCTACACTTCAGATCACTGCAATAGACAAGATATATTTGGAAAGGAAATCTGAGACAGATTCAACTCAAGTTGCTACACAGTGTAAATAACCTTCCTCACACACCACCAATGCCAATTTTATCTATTTTTTTCTATTTTTTTTTTTCATTTTGTCCTGAAGCTGATGACAGACGCTGGCATAGTCTCATGCATTAAATAATTCTGGGGAACGATCCTGTGGATATTGACACATTCTGAGGTACAGCTTTTTTTAAAATATAAATTTAGAGGACCCAATTCTTTTTTTCCAATTAAGGGGCAACTTATCGTGGCCAATTTACCTACCCTGCCCATTTTTGGGTTTGTGGGGGTACGACCCATGCAGACATGGGGAGAATGTGCAAACTCTACATAGACAGTGACCCGGGACTGGAATTGAACCCGGGCCCTCACCGCTGTGAGGCAGAAGGGCTAACCACTGCTCCACCATGCTGCCTGAACTGAGGTACAGCCTTGTGGGCATTGACACATTTTGGATTACATTCTTGAGGGTATTAATGTATTTTGGGCACAGTTCTGAGGGTATTGACACACTCTGGCGTACAATCGTGTGGGTATTAGGGCATTAGAACATTACAGCGCAGTACGGGCCCTTCGGCCCTCGATGTTGCGCCAACCTGTGAAACCATCTGAAGCCTATCTGACTAAGCCTATCTATTCTTGAATACAACCCCGTGGATTTGAAGGTGGGAAGTGTGGGTCTAAGACTCGTGTCTTAAACTTAAGTAACGGGAATTCCAAAAGTATGAGGACCAAGTTGGCTAAAGTGAGCTTGGAAAATAGGTTAAAGACATATTAATTTTCCCCAAGAATGTCGACCAATGACTGCCACCTCCGGGTCAACCCTACCATTGACCCTCTTAAGGCAAACTTTATTTTCTCGAGACTGAGAAACCCAGCCATGAAGCACTCTAGGGCTTCGGGTCCCTCCACATTAATAAGATCCGTCTCCGGGCTACCAGGGAGGCAAAGGCCAAGACGTCAGCCTCTTTCGCCCCCTGAACCCCCGGCTCTTCCGACGTTCCAAAGATCGTCACCTCCGGTCTCGGCACCAACCGTGTTTTGAGTACCATGGACGTTGCTTTAGCAAAACCCTGCCAAAACCCTCTAAGCTTCGGGCATGCCCAAAACATATGGACATGATTTGCTGGGCTTCCCGCGCACCTCACACACCTGTCCTCTACCCAAAAAAAGTGCTCATCCGGGCCACTGTCATGTGAGCCCGGTGGACTACCTTGAATTGTATCAGGCTAAGCCTGGCATATGATGAGGATGTGTCAATCCTGCTCAGGGCATCCGCCCACAGACCCGCCTCTATCTCTCCACCTAGCACGTCTTCTCACTTCCCCTTAAGCTCCTCCACCGGGGTTTCCTCCAATTCCAAAAGTTCCTGGTAAATATCTGAAACCTTCCCCTCTCCCACCCAGGTACTGGAGACTACTCTGTCCTGTATCCCCCGTGGCGGCAGCAGCGGGAAGGCCGGACCTGCTTTCTCAAGAAGTCTCACACCTGCAGTAAACTAAACCCATTCCCTGCTGGCAATTCAAATTTATCCTCCAAGGCTTTCAAGATGGGGATGCACCCATCTATAAACAGATCCCCTATCCTCCTAATTCCTGCCCTTTCCCAACTCCGGAACCCACCATCCAGCCTACCCGATACAAACCTATGATTATTATAAATCGGGATCCAAACCGATGCTCCCTCCACTCTCTTATATCTCCTCCATTGCCCCCAGATTCTCAGAGCCGCCACCACCATCGGGCTTGTGGAGTATCGGGCCGGCGAGAATGGAAGAAATGCCGCTATCAATGCTCCCAAACTTGTGTCTTTGCATGATGCCGCCTCCATTCGCTCCCACACCAACCCCCCACCCCCCTGCCACTACCCACTTCCTAATTATGGCCATATTAGCTGCCCAGCGGTAATTGCAAACGTTCGGCAGCGCCAACCCACCCTCCCCACTTGGCTGCGCTCCAGCAACACTTCTTCACTCGCGTGGTTTTACTCACCCCCACAAAGCTCGAAATAACCTTATTCACCTGCTTGAAAAAGGCCCTAGGGATGAAGATAGGGAGGCACTGAAAGACAAACAGAAATCTGGGAGGACCGTCATTTTCACAGTCTGTACCCTCCCCGCCAGTGATAGTGGGAGCATGTCCCATCTCTTAAAGTCCTCTTTCATTTCTTCTACCAGCTGGGATAGGTTTAACTTGTGCCATGCCTCCCATTCCCGGGCCACCTGGATTCCCAGATACCGAAAGCTCTTCCCTACCATTCTAAATGGCAGCTCTCTCTATCTCTTCTCCTGTCCGCTTGCCTGGATTGCGAACATCTCGCTATTCCCCATGTTCAATTTATACCCCGAAAAATTACCGCATTGCTCCAGATCCTTCTCCCGTTTCAGGATCAATGAAACTGAGGCCTGCGACATTGTTGGGGAGAAAACTTCCTTCTCTCTTGCTTCATTAAATGTCCTCACCGGCAGTAGCCATCCAGCCCCGGGGCCTTGCCCGACTGCATGCCCTCCAGCCCCTCAATTATTTCCTCAATTTCAATTGGGGCTCCCAGCCCTTCCACCAAATCTGCATCCACCCTCGGGAATCTCAACTGACTCAAAAACTGCCTCATCCCCTCCACCCCAGCCAGGGGCTCCGACTCATATAATTTGCTGTAAACATCCTTAAACACCTCATTCACCCCCACTGTGTCCAGGACAGTATTCCCACCTCTACTCTTTAATCTCCCTATCTCCCTGGCCACCTCCCTTTTTCTGAGCTGGTGTGCTAACATTCTGCTTGCCTTTTCCCCGTACTCATAAATCGCCCCCCTTGCCTTCATCAACTGTTCCACTGCTTTCCCTGTAGTCAACAGCCCAAACTCCACCTGTAACGTCCGCCTGCCCCTCAGTAGCCCCGCGTCCGAGGCCTCCGAGTATCTCCTGTCCACCTGGAGTATCTCCTCAACTAAACTATCCCACTCAGCCCATTCCGCCTTTTCTCTGTGGGCCCGTATCGAGATTAATTCCCCTCTGACTACTGCCTTCAAAGCTTCCCAAACCATCGCTGCAGAGACCTCCCCCGTATCATTTGTTTCCCGGTAATTTTGGATGGACTTGTTCACCCGCCCACAGATCACGTAGTCCGCTAACAACCCCACATCCAGTCTCCATAGCGGGCGTTGTCCTCTCTCCAAACTAACCCGTAGATTCACACAGTATGGGGCACGATCCGTTACTGCAATTGCCGAGTACTCAGTATCCACCATCTCCGGTATTAGAGCCCTGCTCTGAACAAAAAAGTAAATAGAACATAGAACATAGAACAGTACAGCACAGAACAGGCCCTTCGGCCCTCGATGTTGTGCCGAGCAATGATCACCCTACTCAAACCCACGTATCCACCCTATACCTGTAACCCAACAACCCCCCCCCCCCCCCCCCTACATTTTAGGACACTACGGGCAATTTAGCATGGCCAAATGCGAGAGTATACCTTGTGGAACATAGAACACAGAGAAATACAGCACAGAACAGGCCCTTCGGCCCACGATGTTGTGCCGAACTTTTGTCCCAGGTTAATCATAGATTATCATAGAATTTTGGACACTAAGGGCAATTTATCATGGCCAATCCACCCAACTTGCACATCTTTGGACTGTGGGAGGAAACCGGAGCACCCGGAGGAAACCCACGCAGACACGGGGAGGATGTGCAGACTCCGCACAGATAGTGACCCAAGCCGGGAATCGAACCTGGGACCCTGGAGCTGTGAAGCAATTGTGCTATCCACAATGCTACCGTGCTGCCCTTAAGAACAAATTCATCTATACTCCATTATTCTACCCTAATCCATGTACCTATCCAATAGCCGCTTGATGGTCCCTAACGTTTCCGACTCAACTACTTCCACAGGCAGTGCATTCCATGCCCTCACTACTCTCTGGGTAAAGAACCTACCTCTGACATCCCCCCTATATCTTCCACCATTTACCTTAAATTTATGTCCCCTTGTAATGGTTTGTTCCACCCGGGGAAAAAGTCTCTGACTGTCTACTCTATCTATTCCCCTGATCATCTTATAAATCTCTATCAAGTCACCCCTCATCCTTATCCGTTCTAATGAGAAAAGGCCTAGCACCCTCAACCTTTCCTCGTAAGACCTACTCTCCATTCCAGGCAACATCCTGGTCAATCTCCTTTGCACCTTTTCCAAAGCTTCCACATCCTTCCTAAAATGAGGTGACCAGAACTGCACACAGTATTCCAAATGTGGCCTTACCAAGGTTTTGTTCAGCTGCATCATCACCTCACGACTCTTAAATTCAATCCCTCTGCTAATGAACGCTAGCACACCATAGGCCTTCTTCACAGCTCTATACACTTGAGTGGCAACTTTCAAAGATCTATAAACATAGACCCCAAGATCTCTCTGCTCCTCTACATTGCCAAGAACCCTACCGTTAACCCTGTATTCCGCATTCATATTTGTCCTTCCAAAATGGACAACCTCACACTTGTCAGGGTTAAACTCCATCTGCCACGTCTCAGCCCAGCTCTGCATCCCATCTATGTCTCTTTGCAGCCGACAACAGCCCTCCTCACTATCCACATCTCCACCAATCTTTGTAACATCTGCAAATTTACTGACCCACCCTTCAACTCCCTCATCCACGTCATTAATGAAAATCACAAACAGCAGAGGACCCAGAACTGATCCCTGCGTACGCCACTGTTTACCTGGCTCCAGGCTGAATATTTGCCATCCACCACCACTCTCTGACTGCTATCGGTTAGCCAGTTCATTATCCAATTGGCCAAATTTCCCACTATCCCATGCCTCCTTACTTCCTGCATAAGCCTACCATGGGGAACCTTATCAAATGCCTTACTAAAATCCATGTACACTAGATCCACTGCTTTACCTTCATCCACATGCTTGGTCACCTCCTCAAAGAAGTCAATAAGACTTGTAAGGCAAGACCTACCCCTCACAAATCCGTGCTGACTATCTCTAATCAAGCAGTGTCTTTCCAGATGCTCAGTAATCCTATCCCTCAGTACCCTTTCTATGACTTTGCCTACCACCAAAGTAAGACGAACTGGCCTGTAATTCCCAGGGTTATCCAAATCCCTTTTTTATCATAATTTTTTTTTTATATATAAATTTAGATTATCCAATTATTTTTTCCAATTAAGGGGCAATTTAGCGTAGCCAATCCACCTACTCGGCACATTTTTGGGTTGTGGGGGCGAAACCCACACAGACACGGGGAGAATGTGCAAACTCCACACGGACAGTGACCCAGAGCCGGGATCGAACCTGGGACCTCAGCGCCGTGAGGCGGTTGTGCTAACCACTAGGCCACCGTGCTGCCCTCCAAATCCCTTTTTTGAACAGAGGCACGACATTCGCCACTCTCCAATCCCCTGGTACCACCCCTGTTGACAGTGAGGACGAAAAGATCATTGCCAATGGCTCTGCAATTTCATTCCTTGCTTCCCATAGAATCCTTGGATATATCGCATCAGGCCCGGGGGACTTGGCTATCCTCAAGTTTTTCAAAACGTCCAATGCATCTTCCTTCCTAACAAATATCTCCTCAAGCTTACCCGTCTGTTTCACACTGTCCTCTCCAACAATATGGCCCCTCTCGTTTGTAAATACTGAAGAAAAATACTCGTTCAAGACCTCTCCTATCTCTTCAGACTCAATACACAATCTCCCGCTACTGTCCTTGGTCGGACCTACCCTCGCTCTAGTCATTCTCATATTTCTCACATATGTGTAAAAGGCCTTGGGGGTTTTCCTTGATCGTACCCGCCAAATATTTTTCATGCCCTCTCTTAGCTCTCCTAATCCCTTTCTTCAGTTCCCTCCTGGCTATCTTGTATCCCTCCAGCGCCCTGTCTGAACCTTGTTTCCTCAGCGTTACATAAGTCTCCTTCTTCCTCTTAACAAGACATTCAACCTCTCTTGTCAACCATGGTTCCCTCACTCGGTCATCTCTTCCCTGCCTGACAGGGACATACATATCAAAGACACGCAGTACCTGTTCCTTGAACAAGTTCCACATTTCACTAGTGTCCTTCCCTGACAGTCTATGTTCCCAACTTATGCACTTCAATTCCTGTCTGACAGAATTGTATTTACCCTTCCCCCAATTGTAAACCTTGCCCTGTTGCACGCACCTATCCCTCTCCATTACTAAAGTGAAAGCCACAGAATTGTGGCACTACCTCCAAAATGCTCCCAACTAACAAATCTATCACCTGCCCTGGTTCATTACCAAGTACCAAATCCAATGTGGCCTCCCCTCTGGTCGGACAATCTACATACTGTGTTAGAAAAGCTTCCTGGACACACTGCACAAACACTACCCCATCCAAACTATTTGATCTAAAGAGTTTCCACTCTGTTTGGGAAGTTGAAGTCACCCATGACTACTACCCTGTGACTTCTGCACCTTTCCAAAATCTGTTTCCCAATCTGTTCCTCCACATCTCTGCTGCTATTGGGGGGCCTATAGAAAACTCCCAACAAGGTGACTGCTCCTTTCCTATTTCGGACTTCAACCCATACTACCTCAGTAGGCAGATCCTCGTCGAACTGCCTTTCTGCAGCTGTTATACTATCTCTAATTAACAATGCCACCCCCCCCCCCCACCTCTTTTACCATCCTCCCTAATCTTGTTGAAACATCTATAACCAGGGACCTCCAACAAACATTTCTGCCCCTCTTCTATCCAAGTTTCCGTGATAGCCACCACATCGTAGTCCCAAATACCGATCCATGTCATAAGTTCACCCACCTTATTCCTGATGCTTCTTGCGTTGAAGTATACACACTTCAACCCATCTCTTTGCCTGCAAGTACTCTCCTTTGTCAGAGTTACCTTCCCCACTGCCTCACCACACGCTTTGGCGTCCTGAATATCAGCTTCCTTAGTTGCTGGACTACAAATCCGGTTTCCATTCCCCTGCCAAATTAGTTTAAACCCTCCTGAAGACTACTAGAAAACCTCCCTCCCAGGATATTGGTGCCCTTCTGGTTCAGATGCAACCCGTCCTGCTTGTACAGGTCCCACCTTCCCCAGAATGCGCTCCAATTATCCAAATACTTGAAGCCCTCCCTCCTACACCATTCCTGCAGCCACGTGTTCAACTGAACTCTCTCCCTATTCCTAGCCTCGCTATCATGTGGCACCGGCAACAAACCAGAGATGGCAACTCTGTCTGTCCTGGCCTTTAACTTCCAGCCTAACTCCCTAAACTTGTTTATTACCTCCACACACCTTTTCCTACCTACGTCATTGGTACCAATGTGCACCACGACTTCTGGCTGCTCACCCTCCCCCTTAAGGATCCTGAAGACACGAACCGAGACATCCCTGGCCCTGGCACCCGGGAGGCAACTAAACTTCCGGGAGTCTCGCTCGCGACCACAGAATCTCCTGTCTATTCCCCTAACCATTGAATCTCCTATTACTATTGCTTTTCTATTTTCCCCCCTTCCCTTCTGAGCCCCAGAGCCAGACTCAGTGCCAGAGTCCTGGCCGCTAGGGCCTTCCCCCGGTAGGTCATTCCCCCCAACAGCATCCAAAACCGTATACTTGTTTTGAAGGGGAACGGCCACGAGGGATCCCTGCACTGTCTGCCTGTTAGTTTTCTTTCCCTTGACTGTAACCCAGCTACGCGGGTCCAGTACCTTGGGTGTGGCTACCTCCCTGTAACTCTTCTCGATAACCCCCTCTGCCTCCCGTATGGTCCAAAGTTCATCCAGCTCCAGCTTCAGTTCCCTAACACGGTCTCTGAGGAGCTGGAGTTGGGTGCACTTCCCACAGGTATAGTCAGTGGGGACACTGGTAGTATCCCTCACGACCCACATCCTACAGGAGGAGCATGCAACTGCCCTAGCCTCCATCCCCTCTTACTTTACAGAATATAGCTGCCCTGCAGCCCTGTGGACATGGGAGACAAAAGAAAACTCCTTCGCCCTTGGCTGTGCAAACGTCCATGGGTCTACTCCCCCATCTATTCCATAAACCCTTTCAATTCCTTTGCCATGGCTGGCACCCTCCCTGTCCATGATTTTGGCCGGTCCAATTCCGGATCAATGACTGTGTTAAAATTTCCCCCCATGATTAAGTTATATGACTAAGTCTGGGATCTTACCTAACACCCCCCTCATAAATTCCACATTGTCCCAATTCGGAGCATATATGTTCACGAGTACCACTCATACCCCCTCCAGCTTCCCAATCGCCATTATATACCTGCACCACCCCCCCCCCCATGTCTGACACAATTCTCCCAGCCTCTAACGCTCCAGGGGGTGGGGGGAGGGGGCAGCCTAGTTGGGGGCTTCCCTCCCGCCCCTCCTGCCGAATAGCCATCACCCTTTTAAGGCCAACCTCCAGCTCGTGTCCCCGGCCTCCTCGAGCCCCCCGTCGGGCATCCGCTGTCCCCGACCTCCCATTTGTCCCCTGGTAACAGTTCCTCCCCTGTCAGCAAAGCAGCTCCGCCCCACTCCATCCCCTCCTGGTAACAGCACCAGAAACCCAACCTCCCATATTAAGCTCACGCTTAACACCTGCTCGCCCCCCACTGTGCTTCTGTGAGTCAGCTGACTTATCTGACTTGATAGCTCCCACCCATGGCACCAAAGTCTGTCTCCCCATTGTTCTCTCTCCTCTCCCCCCACTTGGATTGGATTGGATTTGTTTATTGTCACGTGTACCGAGGTACAGTGAAAAGTATTTTTCTGCGAGCAGCTGAACAGATCATTAAGTACATGGGAAGAAAAGGGAATAAAAGAAAATACATAATAGGGCAACACAAGATACACAATGCAACTACAGAGGCACTGGCATCGGATGAAGCATACAGGGGTGTAGTGTTAATGAGGTCAGTCCATAAGGGGGTCATTTAGGAGTCTGGTAACAACGGGGAAAACCCACGTAGTCACGGAGAGAAAATGCAAACTCCACATAGTCACCCAAGGTTGGAATCGAGCCCGGGTCCCTGGCACTGTGAGGCATCAGTGCTAACCGCTATGCCACCAAGCCGCCCCGGTGGCTACTCATCAAGTGTCTATTCTGAAAACAGGCTGCTCTTGTCAAGCAGCTCAGGATGTCGTGCTGCAGTTAAGTTGCTGTGGCTGTCAGCTGCACCATAGTTGGCAGCACTCTTGCCTCTGAGTCAGAAGGTTGTAGGTTCAGGTCCCATTCATCAGACCTGAGCACAAAATCAAGGCTGATACTTCAGTGCTGGTCTGAGGGAAAGCTGCTGTCAGAGGTGCCAGCATTCAAATGACTGTTAAATCAAGGCCTAGTCTGTCCTCTCATGTGGATATGGATGATTTGAAGGTGCTATTTGAGGAAGGGCCTAATTTCCTGGCCAATCCGTCAGCCGACACCTGGAATAACACAGATTTTCTGGTCTTTCTGGTTAACATTATTGTTTACGGGAGCAACTTCTGGTTTGAAAATTGGTTGCTGCATTTCCTACATTACAACAGTAGCTAAACTTAATTGCCTCGAAAAAATTGAGATGTCCTGAGATTTTAAAAGGTGCGATCCAAATGCAAAGTTTGTTATTTATATAAATATATGAGCTGTTTTGTTTGTTTCTGCCACATGGTGGTGCTATCCACAAAGGTATTGACCCCTTGGTAAGGATACAGTTCAAATGGGTGTGAGAGACTCCCCCTGCATTGGAACCTCGCCCGAGTGCGTGTTATTTCGTGACAGCAAACGGGGACATGCTGCTTGTACGTCGAATGATCTCACAACAGGTTAATCAGAATCACTGCTGTAACTTAGTGCGCACGATCATGTGGCCAACGCAACAACACACAGGACAATGATCAGTCTGCTGCCTTGCGGAAGAGTTCGGTTTTTAAGGAGTGCCTTAAACAAGGAAGGAGAGGCTGTAAGATTTGGGGAGGGAATCCTAGAGCTTGAGGCCTCGGCAAGTGGAGGCACGGTAATCCGTCATGGAGCGATTTAAATCGGGGATGCTCGGGAGGCCAGAATTGGGAGGGAGGAGTGGGAGGGGCGACACTGTGGATTTGACAAAACGCTAACATTTTTTATAAATGCAGGCAGTCTTCTGCCAGGACAGGAGGGAAATGAAAATCGCTTATTGTCACAAGTAGGCTTCAATGAAGTTACTGTGAAAAGACCCCAGTTTCCACATTCCGGCGTCTGTTTGGGGAGGCTGGTACGGGAATTGAACCGTGCTGCTGGCCTGCCTTGGTCTGCTTTAAAAGCCAGTTTAGCCCTGTGCTAACGGCAAGTTTCTGCAGAGTGCTCGTGAGTAGGTGGATGGTCCAGTGAGTGGTAAGTCCAGGTGTTGTGATGTGTGACGTTCCTACGAGACAAACTGTTCATGTCAACATCATCCTTTCTGCTGTTTCAATTGATATAATGAGGTAGATTTTTTATTCACTGGTTGAGGTCACGTCTGGTTGACTGATGGGAACATCCATCGAGCAGTCTTCTGAATATTGGCCACTCCACAAGGAGGGATTTATGTTCAGGGCCAAGTTGAAAATCGATCTCATTAATGAAACACATAAAGGACTTTGGTCAGAATGTGCAAAGTAATATTATGATGATTCATATAATATATAGAGACAGCCGGCTGGATTCTCTACCAACACCTGTAGCGGAGTTCCTGACACGGCAGAGAATCCAGCATCAGGGGGAAAAACAGGATCGCTGCCTGTTTCTGATGCTCCGGTCCCCAGATGGCGACGGCATTGAGGTTTGCCTCCCGTGCCAGCGGCAGGATGCAAATCTCTCTAACAGGCTGGATGCCTGATTCTCCACTCCTCTTTTTAAAATTTAGAATACGCAATTCATTTTTTCCAATTAAGGGGCAAATTAGCGTGGCCAATCCACCTAGTCTGCACATCTTTGGGTTGTGGGGGTGAAAGCCACGCAAACACGGGGAGAATGTGCAAACTCCACACGGACAGTGACCCAGAGCCGGGATTGAACCCGGATCCTCGGCGCTGTGAGGCCGCAGTGCTAACCTACTGCGCCACCGTGCTGCGCACTGATTCTCCACTCCTGCGTGAATCACTGGTCCTCTGGACCGAATTCACATGGGCAAGAATAGATGCAGGTATTTCCCAGCGTGGCCCCAGCTTGGTGGACCTCACGGTGGGCCCAGGGGTAAGGCTTCAAGGTGGGTGCCCCCAAAGTCCATTGGAGGGCCCCCTTCCTCCCCCAATGTAAAACCTACCCACCCAACACCATCAGAACCCCCACTAGACTCCCACCAGAACCCCACCTGAGATCTCCCCCGTAAGAGAGGCCCCCAACGGAGACCCCCCCATAATCGAGCCCTCTGTCTAGAAGACAGAGAGAAGTCTGGCCAGAGACAGTAAAAAAAATCATTGCTTTAAAATTCACCTGTGCCCTAAGCCCGCTGCCTCAGCAGAGAAAGCAGCAGCTGTAAATTCCTAGAAAGCGAAAACCAGATCTCAAGCGTTTAAACTCTATCAGATCTTTGATCTACAAGGCTTTCAGTCACATCAATGGTAAATTGCTTGTACCAGGCTGTGATTGACCGCTTGCACACAGCCAGCTGTCTGGATTATTTAATTTCCTTTCCCTTCACGCTTGAATGTATCTCAAGTATCCTGCTGTGTAAGTAAGCGCAATGTTTATAAACATAAAGTTTTGATTGACAGCTTTTGACCACATCAAAAGCAGTAAAGTGTTTTCTGCAGAGAAAAATAGGAGGTGAGAGGGTCTCTGGGTTGTGGGCTCTGTTATGGCAGGGTCTCTGGTGGGGGCTCTGTTATGGGTGGGCCTCTGGTAAGGGTGCTGTTATGGAGGATCTCTGGTGGGTGGTTCTGTTATGTGGCTTCCCTAGTGAGGGGCCTCTGTTATGTTGGTCTCTGGTGGGGGTCTCTGGTATGGGAGTACTCTGGTGAGGGGCTCTGTTATGGGGTCTTTGGTGGGGGCTCTATTATGGGGGGCTCTGGTGGGGGCTCCGTTATGGGGGTCTCTGGTGGGGGCTCCGTTATGGGGGCCTCTGGTGGGGGCTACGTTAAGGGGATCTCTGGTGGGGGTCTCTGGTCTGGAAGTGCTCTGGTGAGGGGCTCTTTTATGGGGGTCTTTGGTGAGGGGCTCTGTTATGGGGGTCTCTGGTGGGGGCTCCATTATGGGGGTCTCTGGTGGGGGCTCCATTATGGGGGTCTCTGGTGGGGGCTCCATTATGGGGGTCTCTGGTGGGGGCTCTGTTATGGGGCATCTCTGTTGAGGGGCTCTATTATGGGGTCTCTGGGGAGGGGCTCTGTTATGGGGGTCTCTGGGGAGGGGCTCTGTTATGGGGGCCTCTGGTGGGGGCTCCATTATGGGGTCTCTGGTGGGGGCTCCATTATGGGGGTCTCTGGTGGGGGCTCTGTTATGGGGCTTCTCTGTTGAGAGGCTGTTATGGGGGTCTCTGGGGAGGGGCTCTGTTGTGGGAATCTCTGGGGAGGGGCTCTGTTATGGGGGTCTCTGGTGAGGGGCTCTGTTATGGGGGTTTCTGGTGGGGGGTAGATGGGGGGGTCGGGTCACCCTCATACTGTGTGGGAGGAGTGACTCAGCAAATCCTGTGGTGGGGGAGGGCGGAATTTCATTGCAGAGGGGAGGGGAGGCCAGCTATTGGTCCATTCAACATGGTGTTTGCATGGCAAGGGATAATGCATTGCCTCTTGTGCCTCTCCCAGCACAAACACAAATCAGAGGCGATTCATCTACAGCAGAAGATAGTCTCCCAAATGCAGAATTCAGCCCCGTTTTTCTGTAAATAAATTAATCTCATTTACAAATGCATATCTTGCATGGTTCTGTCCTTTTCTTCTTTGTTTTCTCTGCATTTAATGTTCTTTACACTCTCATTGTAAGTAAATATGTGAATGTGGGTGGGCAGCATTTGATGGAGGTGATGGTGGTCTCACACACCAGCTGGAGAGCCGGTCAGTGCCCCATGCTTTTGGGGAGGCCCATTGAACTGCGCGTGCTAGTCAGGCACTTAGCAGGTCTACGCTGTGCCTTCTCTGCCATTAAGGACCCCCAGAGCAGAAGTCCCACCCCCTGGGAGCTGCAGGCCAATCAGAGGGCAGAAGTTATGCATTGCTTGGCATTGTCATTGGCCGAGTGATGGCTGCTTCCGTATTGGCTTCACCTGAGGTCCCATGATCACCCAGGGGCTAGCCGCCCTCTGCCCTTTGCTGATGGCCCTACCCCTCTGCCCTACCCATGCCTCCCATTCCACCCTCACTCCCCTCTGTCCTTGGTCACCAGACGATCCTGGGCCTTGGGTGGGTGCATCGTTGGCATCTGCCACTGTTCCCGCTGGCCTTGCCCAGCAACACCCAACCGCCGACCTCAGATTGTCTGGCATCTCTCGTGGACCGGGGTTTCCACCCGTGGTCCTTGACCCAGGGATGTGCCGCCACCTTAATTCCCCACCTTTCCCAAAGGAAGTGACACGGAACTCTATCAGCTTCCTTCTTTTTTTTATAAATTTAGAGTACCCAATTCATTTTTTCCAATTAAGGGGCAATTTTAGTGTGGCCAATCCACCTACCCTGCGCAAAGATGCAGGTTGTGGGGGCGAAACCCACGCAAACACGGGGAGAATGTGCAAACTCCACACGGATAGTGACCCAGACCCGAGATTGAACCTGGGACCTCGGCGCCATGAGGCAGCAGGGCTAACCCACTGTGCCACCGTGCTGCCCTTCTATCAGCTTCCTAACCAGTGGGCAAAAACCCTGTTGCCTCCATTAAAAACCACATGTGTGTGTGTTTGTGAATAGGCGATGTTGCTAAAAACAATCCTTTCACCTAATTGGCTCCTGCTGCGAATATTGACAAAAGGTGAGTTCAGCAGAAGGTTAGGTTTTATCTGAGAAAAAATAGCATTTCCCGGGCTTATACGGTTCATTATGTTCTCTGAGAGGCGAGTAAATACAAACACAAATTATAAAAGCTATCTGGAGATAATTGTACAATTACCTCCCAAGAACATGACCTTAATGAAAAGAACATCAGGTCCCTGAAGTCAACATCTGCTGTCAGGGAGAGATGGTGAATTATGTCATGCAACTGTGTCCTGACATGTACACATCCTTTTCGTTTGAGTCGAAGGATTCGGGTGTTTTACACACACTGCAAAATTTAAGCACACAGGATACACGAACATTCCGACACAGTGATCCTTTATTCCTCCAGTGTCAAACTTGTAAGTACATTTGTGAAAGGCTTATCTGAAAAGAAGTGAACCATTTATAAAGGACAACCGTGGCCCAACTTTCCAGGCACGTGAGAAAACCGTACCTGGTCTCGAGCCAGCGGTGTTTCCAACTTGATAGTACAGTAATAGGAGTGGGGATGCTTTGCATCCAGTGGAAGCGATGGTTAGCGATCGTAGCACAGAAACAGTCACCCACCCACCACCCTACCCCCTGCCCCCAACCCCAGCGTGGGACTTGAACCTCGGCAAGCTGTATTTCTTTTCTTCCGTTAGATTTTTTTTAACAAAATTGACTTGCCTCCAGGAAAAAAAAGCTGCAGTCAAACCTCAAGAAATGTTTCACAGATCTGTCCTGGATCTAACACTGGCCTTTGTCAGTGACTGTATGGCACACAAAGGTGGGGAGTTCTGTCTGAGGAAAACAAAAATTCTTCCATTTGTGCACTGTTCAAATTTGCAAATTTAGCTGTTGCTGTTGGCAGTTATCTTATCTTATGTAAGATTGCTGTACACTAACTGCAAACATTGAGGACTGCTTATCTGTCATTGCTGGTCAATAAGGAGCATTGTAGAGTTGATTGCCAGGTGTGGCTCTCAGTGGGGCTACCTCTGGACTCTGAGTCAGATGATTGTGGGTTTTAATCCCACCCCTGACTGGCAATCCAATGCCAGTGCAGAAGGAGTGCTGCTTTTTCAGGTGAACAAAAAAGACTTGCATTTGTCTAGATCAGTGGTGGGCGACCAGGGGACCATGAGGGGTCTGAGTGCAACCCACAAAGCAGCACGGTGGCATAGTTGTTAGCAATGCTGCCTCACAGCTCCAGGGACCCGTGTTCAATTCCAACTTCGGGTGACTGTCTGTGTGGAGTTTATACGTTCTCCCCATGCCTGCGTGGGTTTCCTCCGGGTGCTCCGGTTTCCTCCCACTCTCCAAAGATGTGCAGGTTAGATGAAATGAAATGAAATGAAAAAATGAAATGAAAATCGCTTATTGTCACAAGTAGGTTTCAAATGAAGTTACAGTGAAAAGCCCCTAGTCGCCACATTCCTGCGCCTGTTAGGGGAGGCTGGTATGGGAATTGAACCATGCGGCTGGCCTGCCTTGGTCTGCTTTAAAAGCCAGCGATTTAGCCCTGTGCTAAATTGGCCATGCTAAATTGCAACATAGTGTCCAAAAGGTTAGGTGGAGTTACTGAGCTATGGGGATATGGTGGAGACGTGTATTTAAGTAGGATGCTCTTTCCATGGGCTGGTGCAGACACAATGGGCCGAATGGCCTCCTTCTGCACCGTAAATTCTATGAGACGGTATGTGGACCGTTGCCCACACGCAGGGTTGCTACATTCTACTGATTTTGTCCATGTAGTTTTGTTCCTACTGGTATGTCTGAAGTGATACACACGGTAAACAAGGGCAAGTGAAGTGTGGTGCCTGCTGATTTCTCACAACAGTGATGGTGATGGTGAGGGGCAGCACGGTGGCACAGTGGTTAGCACTGCTGCCTCACGGCGCTGAGGACCCGGATTTGATACCGGCCCCGGGTCACTGTCCATGTGGAGTTTGCATATTTTCCCCGTGTCTATGTGGGTCTCACCCCCACAACCCAAAGATGTGCAGACTAGGTGGATTGGCCACGCTAAATTGATCCTTAATTGGAAATTTTATTTTAAAACAATGACTGTGAGAGCCATTTACTCCCTCTGCTTCCAAACAAAACGTAAATATTTATTTTGTTTTAACATTTCAAATTTATAGTTTTATCCCCCCCCCCCCCCCCCCCCCCCCCCCCCCCCCCCCCCCCCACCCCGGGCCAGGGGATCCGATTCATACAATATCCTGTAAAAAGCCTCAAACACCTCATTCATCCCCACCAGGATCAACACCACCCTTCCCATCTCCTCCTTTACTCTGCCAATTGTCATGTGCGTGTCTCTTTAAGATGTGTGTATTATCACATAGCTTCAGTGATGTCATTGTGTGGTTGGGGCTGGGCTGTTGCTCTGGCTTTTACTTTTGCTTTTAGCTGGGAGCTGGCTGTGGCTCTGAGTTTTACTTTCGGTTTTCACAGTTGGCAGCTGGATTCATATAAAGAAGGTTTATTTTGTGTCTCTCTGCATGTTAAAAGGTGTCCAGATCACTTGATAATTTAAAAGTGATAACTGTTTTCTGGAAAGAATTCAACACTAGAGGGAGAACTGTAGTGGTGTGGGGTTTTTGTGTTTGCAGTTGATAAAAATTCTTACTGTGTGAGTTTATAAAATGTAAACTGAATTCGTAGAATAAACTTTGTTTTGATTTAAAGTGCTAAAGGTCTCTGTGAAAGTGACACCTGAAGAGTCGGCCCTTGTGCTCCTCATAACCAAAATCTATGAACAGTTGTAGGTCAGGTGAACTCCATGATATACTTTGGTGTTCTCTTAACCCTGGCCCATAACACAATCTCCCTCGCCGCCTCCTGCTTCCTCAGCTGGTGGGCTAGCATCCTACTCGCCTTCTCACCATACTCATATACTACCCATCTGCCCCTCTGCTGCTTCCCCACCACCTTCCCCGTGCACACTAATCCGAACTCCATCTGGAGCCTCTGCCTCTCCTTCAGCAGCCTTGCCTCTGGGACGTCTGAATACCTCAAAGTCTCTTCCACCAGCCTTTATTTTTTAAATTTAGAGTATCCAATTAATTTTTTCCAATTAAGGGGCAATTTAGTCTGGCCAATCCACCTGACCTGCACATCTTTCAGATTGTGGGGACGAAAACCAGGCAAACATGGGGAGAATGGGCAAACTCCACACGGACAGTGACCCAGGGCCGGGATCAAACCTGGGACCTCAGCGCCGAGTGGCAGCAGGGCTAATCCACTGAGCCACCGTGCTGCCCTCTCTTCCACCGGCCTGCCATCTCTGCCCATTCTGCCTTCTCCCAGTGCGCTCGAATTGAAATTAACTCCCCCCGAATCACTACTTTCTGAGTGTCTCCCAAAGCGTGGTGGCCGTGTCATTGAGCTCCACATACACCCGAATGGCGGCCCTCACCCGCTCGCACACCTCTTCATCCACTAACAACCCCACAATACAGCCTCCACTGCGAGCGCTTCACCCTCCACGTCCACTCTCAAATCCACCCAGTGCAGTGCGTGGTCTGAGACCACGATCGCCAAATACTCCGAATCGACCACCCCTGCCAATTCCCTGTCCACCACAAAATAGTCAATCCAGGAGTACACCCTGAGCACATGGGAAAAATATGAAAATTCCTTCACCTCGGCCTCCGAAACCTCCACGGGTCCATCCCCCCCATATGCTCTGTAAACCCCTTCAGCACCTCTGACACTGCCAATACCTTGCCCGACCTAGGGTTTGACTGGTCCAAGCTGGGCTCTATAACCATATTAAAATCCCCGCCCCCTCCATGATCAGCCGGTGTAAGTCAAGGTCAGGAATCTTCCCCAGGACCCACCTCATGAAATCTACATCATCCCAATCTGGGGCATAAACGTTTACCAGGACTATCAGCAACCCCTCCACCTTCCCCTCCTGAATCTGTCACAATACTCCCCACCTCGAACACCACCCGCTTATTCACCAACACCGCCACCTCGTCTTCATGCACAGTACCGAGTGGAACACCTGCCCACCCATCCTTACCTCAACCTTGTCTGGTCCCCTATATTTAAGTGCGTCTCCTGCAAAAAAGGCCACGTCCACCTTCACGTGACCTTTTGACCGGCCCATTCAACCCCCTCACGTTCCACATGACCAGACTGGTTGGGGAACTCCTCAGCCCCCTCGCCTGCCGATGAACCATATCCTTTTTTGGGCCAGCCACTGGCTCGTGTCACGTGACCCTCCAGGCCCACCCTCGGATGTCCATCGTCATCACTCCCTTTCCCACTGCGCCATAGCAACTACACCCTTGTCAGCAACTCTTCTCCCCCCCCCAAACAAAACACCAACCCCAGGCTCCTCCCCGACACCTACCTCCTGACAACGCCCCACTGCACTCCCATTAACTAGCCCGCCGAGCTAGCATGGTGGCCCCCACCCAAAGCCTCCCATCCCCCAACTCCCCCAAATCCCCCCCCCCCCCCCAATCCATGCTTCCCCAAGAAACAGAAACAGTGCACTCACCCTTGATATTCCCACCATGGAAAGACGTGCTTTCCAAACACCCCTCCAACAAAACCAAAAGAACATTTCACGGGGAAATGTTTCCCGAGAATAAAGAAATATCCTCACAAACTCCTCCAAAGTTCAATGTCCTCCTTCTCCTGCCAGTCCATTGTCTCTCACAAACCAAAATAATATTCTCGGCTCTGAACAGTCACCCAGAGTCAGGCTGTGTACAGCACCCCAAACTTGAAGAGGGCAGCCTTGACCCGATTGAACCCGACCCTCCTCTTCGCCAGTTATGCACCCAGGTCTTGGTACACCCGCAGCTTGTTCTCTTCCCAGGTCCGCTTCCTCATCTGCCTCGCCCACCAAAGAATCTTCACTTTATCCAGAAAGTGGTGCAACCACACCACCATCAACGCCTTTGGCGGCTCACCTGCTTGTGGCCTTCTCATCAGTGCCCTGTGCGTTCGGTCGAACTCCAGAGGCTAGTCAAAGGCTCACTTCTCCATCAACTGCTCCAACATTTTGGTCACATACGTGCCGCACCTTTGATGCCTTCTGGCATTCCCACGATCCTCAAATTTTACTTTCTGGAACAGTTCTCCAGATCCTCTACATTCTTCTTCAGCCTCTTTTGGGTCCCCCGCATTACCCCCACCTCAGCCACCAGCGAGGCCAACTGCTCCCCATGCTCCCGCACCGCCTCCTCCACTTTCTGCATCGTCTGGCCCTGGGATTCCAGCCTCTGCTCCACTCTCTCAATACCTGCTTAAACTAGCTGCACCACTTTGGCCAGGTCCCCCAGGGTCTCCTTCCTCAGCTGATTTACCTTAGCATTTAGAAATTCCACCAACTGCTCCATTGGCCACTGGGCGGGCAGAACGGGCCATTTGCCACCCCCGCCATGTTAACCTGTGGCCCACCACAAAGACTCTCCTCCTCCAACAGCTCCTTTCTTCTCATCCCACTCCTAGTTCCTGGATTCATCCACGAGCCACGCCAGAGGAGTTACACCTTCTCCAGGTATTCCTACACCTCTTTCCATCCAGAACTTCACCCCTCAGATAGAGAAAGGACCGGAAAATACCACCTTGAGCGGGAGCCACCAAATGTGTGACTGCTCACTCCATGATCACCACCGGACTTCCAACCAAGAGATTGATTAAGTGGGGAAATATAGAGTATGAGAGTAAACTTGCCAGTAACATAAAAGCTTCTATAAGTTTATAAATAGAAAAAGATTAGTGAAGACCACTCAGTCCCGAAATGGGAGGATTTACAATAGAGAACAAAGAAATGGCAGAGCAATTAAACAACTACTTTAGAACATAGAACATAGAATGATACAGCGCAGTACAGGCCATTCGGCCCTCGATGTTGCACCGACATGGGAAGTCAAAAACTAAAGGCCATCTAACCTACACTATGCCATTATCATCCATATGCTTATCCAATAAACTTTTAAATGCCCTCAATGTTGGCGAGTTCACTACTGTTGCAGGTAGGGCATTCCACGGCCTCACCACTCTTTGCGTAAAAAACCTACCTCTGACGTCTGTCCTATATCTATTACCCCTCAATTTAAGGCTATGTCCCCTTGTGCTAGCCACCTCCATCCGCGGGAGAAGGCTCTCACTGTCCACCCTATCTAACCCTCTGATCATTTTGTATGCCTCTATTAAGTCACCTCTTAACCTTCTTCTCTCTAACGAAAACAACCTCAAGTCCATCAGCCTTTCCTCATAAGATTTTTCCTCCATACCAGGCAACATCCTGGTAAATCTCCTCTGCACCCGTTCCAAAGCTTCCACGTCCTTCCTATAATGAGGCGACCAGAACTGTACGCAATACTCCAAATGCGGCCGTACCAGAGTTTTGTACAGCTGCAACATGACCTCATGGCTCCGGAACTCAATCCCTCTACCAATAAAGGCCAACACACCATAGGCCTTCTTCACAACCCTATCAACCTGGGTGGCAACTTTCAGGGATCTATGTACATGGACACCGAGATCCCTCTGCTCATCCACACTGCTAAGAATTTTACCATTAGCCAAATATTCCGCATTCCTGTTATTCTTTCCAAAGTGAATCACCTCACACTTCTCTACATTAAACTCCATTTGCCACCTCTCAGCCCAGCTCTGCAGCTTATCTATGTCCCTCTGTAACCTGCAACATCCTTCCACACTGTCTACAACTCCACCGACTGTGCCCTCCTCTAGGTCATTTATAAAAATGACAAACAGCAACGGCCCCAGAACAGATCCTTGTGGTACGCCACTCGTAACTGAACTCCATTCTGAACATTTGCCATCAACCACCACCCTCTGTCTTCTTTCAACCAGCCAATTTCTGATCCACATCTCTAAAACACCCTCAATCCCCAGCCTCCGTATTTTCTGCAATAGACGACCGTGGGGAACCTTATCAAACGTTTTACTGAAATCCATACACAACACATCAACTGCTCTACCCTCGACTACCTGTTCAGTCACCTTCTCAAAGAACTCGATAAGGTTTGTGAGGCATGACCTACCCTTCACAAAACCATGCTGACTATCCCTAATCATATTATTCCTATCTAGATGATTATAAATCGTATCTCTTATAATCCTCTCCAAGACTTTACCCACAACAGACGTGAGGCTCACCGGCCTATAGTTACCGGGGTTATCTCTACTCCCCTTCTTGAACAAAGGGACCACATTTGCTATCCTTCAGTCCTCTGGCACTATTCCTGTAGCCAATGATGACATAAAAATCAAAGCCAAAGGCTCAGCAATCTCTTCCCTGGCTTCCCAGAGAATCCTAGGATAAATCCCATCAGGCCCCGGGGACTTATCTATTTTCACCTTGTCCAGAATTGCCAACACTTCTTCCCTACGCACCTCAATGCCATCTATTCTAATAGCCTGGGTCTCAGCATTCTCCTCCACAACATTATCTTTTTCCTGAGTGAATACTGATGAAAAGTATTCATTTAGTATCTCGCTTATCTCCTCAGCCTCCACACACAACTTCCCACCACTGTCCTTGACTGGCCCTACTCTTACCCTAGTCATTCTTTTATTCCTGACATACCTATAGAAAGCTTTTGGGTTTTCCTTGATCCTACCTGCCAAAGACTTCTCATGTCCCCTCCTTGCTCGTCTTAGCTCTCTCTTTAGATCCTTCCTCGCTTCCTTGTAACTATCAAGCGCCCCAACTGAAACTTCACGCCTCATCTTCACATAGGCCTCCTTCTTCCTCTTAACAAGAGATTCCACTTCTTTGGTAAACCACGGTTCCCTCGCTCGACCGCTTCCTCCCTGCCTGACTGGTACGTACTTATCAAGAACATGCAATAGCTGTTCCTTGAACAAGCTCCACATATCCAGTGTGCCCAACCCTTGCAGCCTACTTCTCCAACCTACACATCCTAAGTCATGTCTAATGGCATCATAATTGCCCTTCCCCCAGCTATAACTCTTGCTCTGCGGGGCATACTTATCCCTTTCCATCACTAACGTAAAGGTCACCGAATTGTGGTCACTGTTTCCAAAGTGCTCACCTACCTCCAGATCTAACACCTGGCCTGGTTCATTACCCAAAACCAAATCCAATGTGGCCTCGCCTCTTGTTGGCCTGTCAACATATTGTCTCAGGAAACCCTCCTGCACAGATTGTACAAAGAACGACCCATCTAATGTACTCGAACTATATCTTTTCCAGTCAATATTTGGAAAGTTAAAGTCTCCCATAACAACTACCCTGTTACTTTCGCTCTTTTCCAGAATCATCTTCGCCATCCTTTCCTCTACATCCCTAGAACTATTAGGTGGCCTATAGAAAACTCCCAACAGGGTGACCTCTCCTTTCCTGTTTCTAACCTCAGCCCATACTACCTCAGAAGAAGAGTCCCCATCTAGCATCCTTTCCGCCACCGTAATACTGTCCTTGACTAGCAGCGCCACACCTCCCCCTCTTTTGCCCCCTTCTCTGAGCTTACTAAAACACCCAAACCCCGGAACCTGCAACAACCATTCCTGTCCCTGCTCTATCCATGTCTCTGAAATGGCCACAACATCGAAGTCCCAGGTACCAACCCATGCTGCCAGTTCCCCTACCTTATTTCGTATACTCCTGGCATTGAAGTAGACACACTTCAAACCACCTACCTGAACACTGGCACCCTCCTGCAAAGTCAAATCTGTGCTCCTGACCTGTATACTCTCAATCTCCCGTACCCCAAAACTACAATCCAGGTTCTCATGCCCCTGCTGAATTAGTTTAAACCCCCCCAAAGAGCACTAACAAATCTCCCCCCCAGGATATTGGTGCCCCTCAGGTTCAGATGTAGACCATCCTGTCTATAGAGGTCCCACCTTCCCCAGAAAGAGCCCCAGTTATCCAGAAATCTGAATCCCTCCCGCCTGCACCATCCCTGTAGCCACGTGTTTAATTGCTCTCTCTCCCTATTCCTCATCTCACTATCACGTGGCACGGGCAACAACCCAGAGATAACAACTCTGTTTGTTCTCGCTCTGAGCTTCCATCCTAGCTCCCTAAAGGCCTGCCTGACATCCTTGTCCCCTTTCCTACCTATGTCGTTAGTGCCAATGTGGACTACGACTTGGGGCTGCTCCCCCTCCCCTTTAAGGACCCGGAAAACACGATCCGAGACATCACGTACCCTTGCACCTGGGAGGCAACATACCAAACGTGAGTCTCTCTCGCTCCCACAAAATCTCCTATCTGTGCCCCTGACTATTGAGTCCCCAATTACTAATGTTCTACTCCTTTCCCCCCTTCCCTTCTGAGCAACAGGGACAGACTCCGTGCCAGAGGCCCATACCCTATGGCTTACCCCTGGTAAGTCCCCCCCCCCCCCACAAGTATCCAAAACGGTATACTTGTTACTCAGGGGAACGACCGCAGGGGGTCCCTGCACTGACTGCTTCTTCCCAGTCCCTCTTACAGTTACCCATCTATCTCCAGTCTTTGGTGTAACTACTTCCCTGAAGCTCCTATCTATGACCCCCTCTGCCTCCCGAATGATCCGAAGTTCATCCAGCTCAAGCTCCAGGTCCCTAACACGGTTTTTGAGGAGCTGGAGTTGGGTGCACTTCCCACAGATGAAATCAGCAGGGACACTGACGGCGTCCCTTACCTCAAACATTCTGCAGGAGGAGCATTGTACTGCCTTCCCTGACATCACCTCTAGATTTTAAAAAAAAACAAGAAAAATAAAAATAAAGGAAGAGCTTACCTGATATTCCCTCAAACCCTGCTCCCGCTGAAAGGTAAGCAAATTTAAAGGCACTCACTCACCTTCACGACAGGCCCCTGCTCCCGCTTCCCAACGACCGTGGGGGGGGGGGGTTTGGTTAAAGGAGGAGGTAGGGTGGGAAACACTGACGAAGTGTTTCGGGTTTAACTGTCACTTGACAACAGCCCCTCCACAAACCACCTTTAAATTAGGCTGACCGCACTGCACGTATGCAAATTTCCCCAGAACAGCTGATCAGTAGCTCTGCTCTGCTGCCCTCTGCTGGATGCTTGCCTTCACTCAAACTCCTTGGGTCTTCTTCGCAGGTACACCTTCAAATTAGGCTGACCGCACTGCACGTATGCAAATTTCCCCAGAACAGCTGATCAGTAGCTCTACTCTGCTGCCCTCTGCTGGATGATTTAGTTCTGTCTTTACGTAGGAAGACACAAATTACTTCTCAGAAATGCTGAGGGGACGAAGGTCTAATGACAAGGAGGAATTGAAGGAAATTCGTATTGCTAAAAAAATAGTGCTGGAGAAATTAATGGGACTGGGACCCAGAGCCTGATAAGGTACATCTCAGAATACTAAAGGAGGAGGCCATGAAAATAGTAGGTACGTTTGTTGTCATCTTCCAAAATTTTAGGGCAGCACGGTGGCACAGTGGTTAGCATTGCTGCCTCACGGCGCCGAGTTCGAGCCCGGCTCTGGGTCATTGTCCGTGTGTAGTTTGCACATTCTCCCTGTGTCTGTGTAATTTCACCGCCACAACCCAAAGATGTGCAGGTTAGATGGATTGGCCACACTAAATTGCCCCTTAATTGGGAAAAAAATTATCGGGTACACTAAATTTTTTTTTTAATCTTCCAAAAATTCTGTAGATTCTGGAACAGTCCCGGCAGATTGGAGGGTGGCAAATGTAATCCCACAATTTAAAAAAGGAAAGAGGGAGAAAACAGGGAACCACAGACTGGTTAGTGTGACATCAGTCAAAGGAAAAATGCTTAAGTCTATTATGAAGGATGTGATAACAGGACACCTAGAAAATATCAACAGGATTAGACAAGGGCAGCACGGTAGCATTGTGGATAGCACAATGGCTTCACAGCTCCAGGGTCCCAGGTTCGATTCCGGCTTGGGTCACTGTCTGTGAGAAGTCTGCACATCCTCCCCGTGTGTGCGTGGGTTTCCTCCGGGTGCTCCGGTTTCCTCCCACTGTCCAAAGATGTGCACGTTAGGTAGATTGGCCATGATAAATTGCCCTTAGTGTCCAAAATTGCCCTTAGTGTTGGGTTATTGGGATTGGGATAGCGGGAGGTGTTGACCTTGGGTAGGGTGCTCTTTCCAAGAGCCGGTGCAGACTCGATGGGTCGAATGGCCTCCTTCTGCACTGTAAATTCTATGAAAGTCAACATGGATTTCTGAAAGGGAAATCATATTTGACAAATTTGCTGGAATATTTTGAAGACATAACTAATAGAATTGATAAGGGAAAGCAACTGGATGTGGTGTACTTGGGTTTTCAGAAAGCTTTTGATGAAGTTCCTCATAAGAGGTTAGTGTGCAAAATTAAAGCTCATGGGATTGGGGTAATAGATTGGCATGGATTGAGAATTGGTTAGCAGACAGCAAACAGAGTAGGAATAAATGGCAGTGGACTAATGTGTTACCACAGGGATCTGTGCTTGGACCTCAGCTATTCACAATATATATCAATGATTTGGATGAGGGAGTCAGATATAATAATGGGCAGCATGGTGGCACAGTGGTTAGCACTGTTGCTTCACAGTGCCAGGGTCCCAACTTCGATTCCCGGCTTGGGTCTGTGCGGAGTCTGCACGTTCTCCCTGTGTCTGCAGGGGTTTCCTTCGGGGGCTCCGGTTTCCTCCTACCAGTCTCAAAAGATGTGTTGTTAGGTAATATGGACATTCTAAATTCTCCCTCCGTGTATCCGAACAGGAGCCGGAATGTGGGGAGTGGGGGCGTTTCACGGTAACGTAATTGCAGTGTTAATGTAAGCCTACTTGTGACAATAAAGATTATTATTATTATATTTCCAAGTTTGCTGATGACACTAAACTTGGGGGAAATGTGAGAGACATCTCAAACTGTTTAAGTGTACAGTGAAGGAATCTGACATTCGGTGGCATTTACCATGCCAGCAGACATTTTGTGCACAGGAATATATGATTAACAGGAACAGGATGAATCTGTTTCCTCATGGGGTTGGCCGAGGGAAGAAAGTAGGCTGGATATTGGGAAACTCTTTGCAAAAAGTGTCACTGGGTTTCGAGGCATAATCCTCCAATGGCTTGACCAGCAGGATCAATGGTAGGCGGCTGGCGGGGCGGGGAGGATTCAGTGGGAGGCCCAAAAATCAGTTTCACGCCAGCATGAATTTACAACAAAGTCTTCCGATGCTGCCCGCCATGTGGGGCAGCACGGTAGCATTGTGGATAGCACAATCGCTTCACAGCTCCAGGGTCCCAGGTTCGATTCCGGCTTGGGTCACTGTCTGTGCGGAGTCTGCACATCCTCCCCGTGTATGCGTGGGTTTCCTCCGGGTACTCCGGTTTCCTCCCACAGTCCAAAGATGTGCAGGTTAGGTGGATTGGCCATGATAAATTGCCCTTAGTGTCCAAAATTGCCCTTAGTGTTGGGAGGGGTTACTGGGTTATGGGGATAGGGTGGAGGTGTTGACCTTGGGTAGGGTGCTCTTTCCAAGAGCCGGTGCAGACTTGATGGGCCGAATGGCCTCCTTCTGCACTGTAAATTCTATCTATGATGCATTGAGAATCCCGCCAGAGGCCAGTGTGAAACCACTAATGGAGGCAAATGAATGCCTGACAGGAATTGCTCCTCACGCCCAATTCTCCGTTACTCCAGCGGGAAAACACATTGGTCCAGAACACGCCGGGATCAAAATGGTGTGCAAAGGCTGGGTGATTAGACCTTGAAAGGAGTAGGCGCTTCCTCTCTCTCTTTGCTGACCTAAAATACTACTCTGTTGTTCTAAAACCAGTGTGTGCCTGGCACATATTTACTATATAGTTGAAGTGATCTTGAATCTACAAAGAAAGTAGACAGCCTTGTCAGAGAAAACTCTCTCAAGGTTCGGAGGAAGAAGTATCAAAACCCCTGTAAGACTTTAGCTGATGGAGATCCTTCATCCTTTTTCTTTATTATCAGTTTTCTTCCTTCTCCACCACTTTTTCCCTCTATGTTGTGTGTGTGTGTATATAGAGTGGGGTGAGTTGGAAAAGGAGGGGTTGGGAATGAGGTATTAAGTAGTCAGGTGTATATTTTCTCAGTTTATCTATTTTACTGTTAAATAATAAAAGGTTGGGACTTCCGGCGGTGTTTGCGAACGGGTTGGCCGCATCGAGAGGAGCTCCCACCGGTGGCCACTATTTGCGGCGCTTTTGGGGCTTTTCCTGATTCTTTGCTCTCCCCTCTCGATTATTGTCGGCCTTTGGAGTCGGCTTGGGCATCAAGCGGGGCCCGTTTGAAAACCGGTGAGGAACCCCGCGTGGTTGTCGGGCGGCTGGTGCTGAGGCGTCGGGCCCAGTGCGCGCGGAGGTCGGAACAGCGGGGGCGGAGGTAAACAGAGGTCGAGGCAGCAGGCCCGAAGCCAGGGCGCGATGTAGGCGAGATGTCCCACATCGGGTGGCTCCCGCCCAGAATGTTGTAAGAAGACTGCAGTCTGGTCCCAGGGGAATTCTGGAGGAATACAACAAAGAAGAGAAAGAGGTTTTAAAGAAACTTGGTGAAAGTTTTGTTTTCTTTTTTTGAAGGAAGAATTTTGAAGAAAGAAAAAGATTGAAGAAGGAAAGAAGGGTGGGAAAAAAAGGAAAAAATAATAAGTTGTTAAAGAATGCGAAAAGCAGCGTTGAAGAAGGGAGGAAACGCAGACTCGCCGTTGAATGAGGGGACCAGCAAAAGTGCTGACAAGATGGCGGATGCCGGACCGCATGGTGGGGCCGTACAACGTACGGTGGAGAAGATGACTGAGGTGATGGCGGTGGAGCTGGAAAAGCAGTTTGTGAGGCACATGGAGGCTTTGAGGAAGGAGATGACGGTCGCATTGAAGTCATTGGTGAAGAAGGCAATCGCCCCGGTGAGGGTAGCTGTGGCAAAGACATCGGCCGAGGTGAGAGAGCAAGGCGAGAAGATGAAGGAAGTGGAGGAGACAGTGTCACAGCACAGCGAACAGTTCACCTCGATGGGGGAACGAGTTGCAGAGGGTGGTGGAGGCCAACAGAGGATGAGCAAAGCTTGAGGACTTGGAGAACCGCTCGAGGCGGCACAATCTGAGAATTGTGGGCTTGCCCGAAGGGACAGAGGGCGCAAGGCCAACAGAGTACTTTGCTAAGAAGTTGGCGGAGCTGATGGGGGAGGGTGAGAACCCCTCCCGGTACGAGCTAGGCCGAGCTCATCGGTCATTAAGGCCAAAGCCCAAAGTGAATGAGCTGCCAAGAGCAGTAATTATCTGCTTCTATTAGTACTGCATGAAGGAGAAGGTGTTAAGCTGGGCGAAGCAGAAGCGCAAGTTGCAGTGGGATGGTGCTGGAATTCAGATATACCAGGACTTGACAGTGGAGTTGGCGTTTGGGCGAGTGAAGGCGGCACTGTACAAAATGGGGGTGCGATTCGGTATGGTATACGCGACGAAGCTGAGGGTGACGTATGGTGCCAAAGACTTTTATTTTGAGACAGCGGAGGCGGCTGAGGCATTCGTGAGGGCAGAAGGCTTGGGACAGACGTGAGGAGCGGAGCTGGAAGAGAGTCTGTGGACTGTGATTGGCGATCTGGAAAATGTACAAATGCTACAACTTTCTTTTTACTGACGTGTACTGTAATTGACTTTACTTCACATTGTTACAGAGTTCAAGTTATTTGGTTGGGTTGTTTGGCGTTCTATGTTGCGACAGTTATATCTTATTTTAATGAATTGTATGGTTTGGATTGTTACTTTTGTTTTTTCTTTCTCTGGGACTGGGTGGGGGGAGGTGGGAATCGTATACCTTGGCGGGGGGAGCCACCCGCACTAGCTAACTAAAGTCGGCTAGTGAACTGAGGTGAGGTGAGAGGAGTGCTGCAGACATTGGAGCCTGGTTAGCAGGTTTTGATGGGCCTACGAGGCGAGCGAGGGCGGGGGGGGGAAGGGATTGATGCTGGGAGATGTTTTTCGAGAGGAAATGTGGGGGGGGATTGGGAGGCGGGGAAAGGGTTCGATGTTAATAATGGATCGGGGTGGGTCAGGCTCATGGGGCAGGGCCCGGTGGTAAGATGATGATGGATAAGAAGGGTGGGGGGGTGAGAGATCCCCAGTTAGGATAGTCACTGATGTGTTATTTGTGTTGGTCTAACATCGACTGCAACTGGATGCAGTAAAACAAGAAACAGGCTTCCGACACAGGAGATGGTCCAACATTTTTTATTGAACCTGTTGATTGCTGTACATAATCTGCTGTGGGTTGACACTCTATTATCCTAACTGATAACCTCCTACTGGCTTGACCAGACTAGCTCTCTATCACATGGTGATGATGTTCATTGGCCTGTGCACTGTGACTATCACCCTCGCCGTGTCCTGTGAGAGAGGGAGAGCCTTAATGCCCTGTGGGCTTTATAGTAGTGGTGTCCTGTCTGGTGATTGGTTATTCTGTGTCATGTGTATTCATTGGTTATACTGTGTGTCAATCACTGCCTGTCTGCATCTCATGATATACATGAGTGGATATTATGACAGTCACATGGAACGTGAGAGGGCTAGGAGGTCCGGTCAAGATGTTAAGGGTGCTTGCGCATCTTAAAAGTTTGAAGGCCGATGTAGCAATGCTGCAGGAGACTCACTTGAGGGTGAAGGACCAGGTGATGCTTAAAAAGGGCTGGGTTAGTCAGGTGTTTCACTCTGGATTTGACGGAAGGGCTCGAGGGGTAGCAGTAATGGTCAGCAAAAGGGTACGCTTCCAGATGGAGAAGGTGGTGGCAGATCAGGGGGGTAGTTATGTGATTGTGGCAGGGGCGCTGGATGGTGGTTAGTGGTGCTGTTAAGTGTATATGGTCCCAATTGGGACGATGTGGGATTTGCAAAGAAGGTATTTGGGGCCATTCCCGACATGGACGCACACAAACTGATATTGGGGGGGGACTGGAACTTGGTGCAGGAGCTAAGGTCATGAGACCATCAATTCACCAGACATGTGATTGGAAGTAAACTGTGGTTTTAATAGTCTTACAACTAAGCCAGCCTGCGACCAGAGGAACTGAGAGCAGGCTTACGGCTGCAGTGCTTTATACTTCTGATTAGTGGGAGGAGCCATGGGCGAAGCAATGGGCAGAACCAAGGGTGGAGCCCAGTACAAGCTCCTCATCTCCCCCTATGGACAGAGCCGCGCAACGGCTCGTATACAGAGCCCACAAGGATACAATATATGTTAGGCAATACAGTGTGAATTACGAGGTATATAATTCACCACATTCACCCCCTGTAAAAAAAATCAAATCCGGCGGGGGTGATGGGTCTACAAATTGAGCCGGTCCGGTGGCCGAGTCGTCCTTTGGGATCGGCGGAGCACCGGGGTTGCAGCCTCTTCGGCTGGCTGGATGGGGGCGGTCGTCAAGGGTACGATGGTGGACTCCAGAGGTAATTCAGTCCGAGCTTCGTACCCGACTGGTTCGACAGGCGACGGGGAGTGCAGGAAACCTATAGGCGTGGGGGCGCGGAGCATGGGCAGTGAATCCACAGGTGCGGGGGCGCAGGGTGCGGAGGGTTGTGTGGAGTGTAGTGTGAGGGGTATCTCAGCGGTAGTGGTGGTGGAGTTGGATCCTGCAGGCGCCAGGTCCCGGAGGGAAACAGTGTCCTGACGGCCGTCAGGGTATTCGATGAAAGCGTATTGGGGGTTTGAGTGGAGTAGTAGCACTCTCTCTACGAGTGGGTCAGTTTTGTGTGCCCAGACTTGCTTCCGGAGTAGAACTGGGCCCGGTGTCTTCAACCATGCTGGGAGCGAAACCCCCGTGGTAGTGCCCCGAGAAAAAAAAAATAGCCGTTCGTGAGGGGTCTGGTTGGTGGCAGTGCAGAAGAGGGTCCTAATAGCATGGAGCGAGTCGGGGAGGACCTCCTGCCAATGGGAGGTCGGGAGATTCCTGGACCGGAGGGTCAGTAGGACGGTCTTCCAGACCGTCGCGTTCTCCCTCTCCACCTGCTCGTTCCCCCTGGGGTTGTAGCTGGTAGTCCTGCTCGAGGCGATGCCCTTGTCGAGCAGTTACTGACGCAGCTCGTCGCTCATAAAGGATGAACCCCTGTTACTGTGTACGTAGCTGGGGAACCCAAACAGGGTGAAGATACTGTGCAGAGCTCTGATGACTGTGTGGGAGGTCATATCGGGGCACGGGATGGCAAAGGGGAAGCGGGAGAACTCGTCGATGACGTTCAGGATGTACACATTCCGATTGGTCGAGGGGAGTGGCCCTTTGAAATCGATGCTCAGGCGTTCAAAGGGCCGGTATGCCTTTACCAGGTAGGCCCTGTCTGGTCTATAGAAGTGCGGTTTGCACTCTCGCAGATTGGGCAATCCCTGGTGATGGCTTTTACCTCCTCGGTGGAGAAAGGCAGATTTCGGGCTTTGACGTAGTGGGCGAGCCGGGTGACCCCCGGGTGGCAGAGGTCATTGTGGATAGCTTTCAGGCGGTCGTCCTGCGCGCTGGCACACGTGCTGCGGGACAGGGCATCTGGGGGCTCGGTGAACTTCCCCGGACGATACATAATATCGTACTTGTAGGTGGAGAGTTCGATCCTCCACCGCAGGATTTTATCATTTTTAATTTTGCCCCTTCATGAGTTGTCAAACATGAAGGCAACCGATCTTTGGTCGGTGATGAGGGTGAACCTCCTACCTGCGAGGTAGTGCCTCCAGTGACGTATAGCTTCCACGATGGCTTGTGCTTCCTTTTCGACCGAGGAGTGTCGAAGTTCCGAAGGGGAGAGGGTTCGGGAGAAAAAGGCGACTGGTCTCCCTGCCTGATTTAGAGTGGCTGCGAGAGCGACCTCTGAGGCATCGCTCTCAACCTGAAAGGGTATGGATTCGTCCACCGCCCGCATGGCCGCTTTGGCGATGTCCTCCTTGATGCAGGTGAAGGCCTGGCGAGCCTCATCTGATAGAGGAAAGAGTGTGGCCTTAAATAGTGGGCGGGCTTTGTCCGCATACTGAGGGACCCACTGGGCATAATATGAGAGAGTCCCAGGCACCTTTTGAGGGCCCTGGGACAATGAGGGAGAGGGAGCATACGGTCCGGGTCGGGGCCCAGGACTCCGTTTTCCACGACATAGCCGAGGATGGTTAGCCTTGTCGTGCGGAAAACGCATTTCTCCGTGTTATAAGCTTCTGGGCCGTATGGAGAAATCGATGGAGGTTAGCGTCGTGGTCCTGCTGATCATGGCTGCAGATGGTGATGTTGTCCAAGTACGGAAACGTGGCCCGCAGCCCGTACTGGTCCACCATTCGGTCCATTGCTCGTTGGAACACCGAGGCCCCATTCGTGACGCCAAAAGGGACCCGGAGGAAATGGAAGAGGCGGCCATCTGCCTCGAATGTTGTGTAGTGCCGGTCCTCCGGGCTTATTGGGAGCTGGTGGTATGCAGACATCAGATCCACCGTGGAGAAAATGCAGTACTGGGAAATCTGATTCACCATGTCTGCAATCCTGGGAAGTGTGTACGCATCGAGGAGCGTGAACCGATTAATGGTTTGGCTATAGTCCACTACCATTCGGAATATTTCCCCAGTCTTGACAACCAACACCTCAGCTCTCCAGGGGCTGTTACTGGCCTCTATGACTCCCACACGTCGGAGCCTCTGGACCTCGGTTCTGATCAACACCCTGTCCTGCAGTCTATACCGCCTCCTGCGAGTGGCTACATGTTTGCAGTCCGGAGTGAGGTTAGCAAAGAGTGGAGGGGGGTCAATTGTTAGCGTCGCTAGACTGCAGATAGTGAGTGGAGGTAGGGGTCCGCCGAAGCTGAATGTGAGGCTTTTGAGGTTGCACTGGAAGTCGAGTCCCAGTAAGAGTGGGGCGCAGGATTCGGGGAGTACG
Organism: Scyliorhinus canicula; assembly: GCF_902713615.1. NCBI lineage: Eukaryota > Metazoa > Chordata > Chondrichthyes > Carcharhiniformes > Scyliorhinidae > Scyliorhinus > Scyliorhinus canicula. The sequence goes on along the minus strand of NC_052147.1, from coordinate 144,080,145 downwards.
TACAGCTGGAAATTAGAGTAGCTGGCGCCCTGAATCGTTAGAGTCGTAACGGTGCGCCCTTGGAGGTGAACAGAGTGTGAGCCCGAAGCGAGGAAGATAGTTTGCCGTGCAGGGAAAATAGGGAGCGAACAGTGTCTTCCCAGGTCAGGGTGTATGAAGCTCTCGGTGCTCCCGGAGGCGAAGAGGCACGGTGTACCGTACCTGTTGCTTTTAACGGTCATCATAGGGTTGCGGAGGTGTTTCGGACGCGACTGGTCCAACGTGACCGCGCTGAGTTGCGGGTAGTCGGCGGCTCGATCAGCTGTGCTGGAGTGGCCCCGTGATGGCTGTCCGCTGAGGTCGTAGTCTTCGAGGTGAGTTTCAGAGTTTGAAGAGGATGGATCCCAAGATGGCCACCCCCGTGGATCGCACGTGGCAGGCGGCGAGGAAGATGACGTCCAAGATGGCATCCCCCATGAGCGCACGTGGCCGACCGCGTGGAGGAGGGTTGCCAAGATGGCGGCTCCCATGATTCGCACGTGTCAAGTGGGGCTGGAGTCGGCATACATGCTGCAGCATTTCGGGGCCTGCGGGCCTGCGAGTTTGGGAAGCGAGTGCTCTGGGCTGCGGGAGCGTTTGGAGTGGGAGTTTTCTTCGCCAGGCAGACCCGGGCATAGTGTCCTTTGCAACCGCAGCTGCTGCAGGTCGCGTTGCGGGCCGGGCACTGCTGCCGTGGGTGTTGGGGTTGCCCACAAAAATGGCACATTGGAGCTGCGTAGTGGGTGGGTGGCCGCGCGGCGCAGGCCTGGGGCGGTTGCTGGTCGGGGGCCCATGATGGGGTCGCTTGGTCCGCGGGGAACGAGGTGAGGCTGCGGAAGAAGACCTCCATGGTTGTAGGAACTCTACAGTGTCCTCCAAGTTCTGGGCCCCTTTTTCAAGCAACCGCTGGCGCACATAGTTGGACCTGAGCCCTGCCACGTATACATCTCGGACAGCGAGCTCCATATGTTGGGCGGCTGATACAGCTTGATAATTGCAGTCCCGAGCTAAAGTTTTTTAATTGCGCAGGGATTCGTCCAGCGACTCCGCGGGGCGCTGGCGGCGGGTCGTAAAAATGTGGCGCGCGTAGACCTCGTTGATGGGCCTCACGTACATTCGATCGAGCATGGCCAGGGCCTCCATATATGAGGTAGTACTGTTAAGTTGAGTAGAGATACGGTGGCTCACCCTTGCGTGCAGTAGGCTGAGTTTCTGCTCCTCCATAGTTTCTGAAGTGCTTGATTCAGCCAGCTAGGCCTTGAAACATCTGAGCCAGTGTAGAAAGATTTATTTCGCCTCTGCAGCCTGCGGGTCGAGTTCTAGTCGGTCAGGTTTGAGGGCTGATTCCATAGTAGGTTTTTCAACTTTCCTAAGACTATTAAATTGATGAGACCATCAATTCACAGGACACGTGATTGGAAGTGAACAGTGGTTTTAATAGTCTTACAACTGAGCCTGCCTGCGACGAGATGAACTGGCAGTAGGCTCACGACTGCAGAGCTTTATACTTCCGGTTAGTGGGAGGAGCCATGGGCGGAGCCACGGGCGGAGCCATGGGCGGAGCCCAGTACAAACTCCTCATCTCCCCCTATGGGCAGAGCCGCGCAACTGCTCGTATACCGAGCTTACAAGGACACAATACATATAATACAACACAGTGTGAATTACTAGGTTTATAATTCACCACATTAATATTGGCCTATTCTTGTAAATACGCTCACATATGTCATCCAAACATAAAGAAAAGGGGAGATGTCATGATATGCAGGCACACACACACACACACCCATAATGATATACAGACAAGCAGCTAATGAGCACAGATAACAGGATATGACCAATAAGCAGGCAGGACACTCAGGGGTGGAATCTGACTATAAAAGACACGAGACACTCACACTCCGCCTCTTTCCACTGATGAATATCTAGAGAGTCAGTCAAGGGTGTTGTTACAATCTCACACCCCCACCACGTGGCTAAGAGCCAGTCTGGTTCAGTCAGACAGAGTAACCACACTTAGGTTAGCAGAGAGTCGAACTCACAGAGAACTGTGCTAACTGTGCTATTAGTTCAATAAACCTGATTGAACTAACTTCAATTCTGGAGTATCTTTCTGATCTAAGCTGCATCCAGTTGCAGCCAGTGCTAGACCAGTGTACCTAACACGACAGAGCTGACGACAGGGGGACTGGGGAAGGGGGGAGTGTGGGCGGTTTACGGAGCTATTTTGGAAGAGGAGAAGGCACCACTGGAAGGGATCAAAGCAAAGTGGGAGGAAGAGTTGGGAGAGGATATGGAGGAGGGGTTCTGGTGTGAGGTGCTCCGGAGAGTGAACGCCTCCACCTCGTGCACGAGGTTGGAGCTGATACAGCTGAAGGTGGTATACAGAGCACATCTCTCAGGGCGAGGATGAGCCGGCTTTTTGAAGGAGTAGAAGATGTGTGTGAACGTTGCAGGGGAGCCCCACTAATCACGTTCATATGTTTTGGTCCTGTCCAAAGGTAGAGGATTACTGGAAGGAGGTTTTTAGGGTAATTTCTAAAATGGTGCACGTGAAACTGACCCAGGCCCCCGGGAGGCCATATTCGGGGTGTTGGACCAGCCAGGGTTGGAAACGGGTGCGGGGCCAGATGTTGTAGCCTTCGCCTCATTGATCGCCCGAAGACGGATCCTGATAGGTTGGAGAGCAACCTTTCTACCCTGTGCCCTGGCATGGCGGGGGGACCCGTTGGAATTCTTGACTCTTGAGGAGTTCTGCAATTCATGGGCATTATTCATTTGCACTTTCAAGAACTGGATAACATCAAACATTAGTTGGGGCGGGTGGGTGGGAGGATTGGGGGGAGGGGGGCTGTGTGTGTTAATGGTGACTATGGGGGATTCCTGATCCCTTTTTGTTATTTGTTTATGTAAACATGCGGGCTAATGTTTGGGGGTTGGTGGGAGGATGGGATTGTTGTTATTGATATGGGGATTGACATATTTGTTACTGATTATTGTTTATTGTTGGTGGGTGTAAATTTGGGAGAAAATGTGAAAAAGGAGGAGAATAAAAAAATAGTTAACAAAAAAAAATAATAGAAGGTTACTTGTGTTACATTTACAACCTGGTGTCTGCAGTTTACTGGACTTTACTCAGCCAACGTCCTCGGGTATATTAAAATAACATTCCATTTCACTCATGTTGTGCCTCAGGATGGAGTGGGGCTGGCACTAGCTCAGGGGGTTGAAACAGACGTGTAAAATGGTGCCCCCCCCACTCCTCCTGTCTTCTCATGTTCACTACAATTGGGATGGAGCTTCTTCTGCTGAAAAAAGAGAACATGTTTGAGAGGAATTGCATGTTGCATGGATCGGAGCATCGGAATTTGGTTCAGTGATCATTTTTCCTCAGGTAAGATATTCCACCTGTGTGTGGTAGGTCAGCACAGGTATGATTTGGACAGGAGGATTGTGGACTAGCTTCCTCCAGAGTGGAGCGCATCCACATATTAGGGGAAGGTTCAGACAGGCATATGATTTGCAGGGGTTGCTGGTTCCCTTTGCACCTACGCTGCCCCCTCCCCCGCTCCCCGCTCTTCCCGCCCATCCAAAGCCCACCATCCTTTTCTTGCAGCATTCCAAGTCTGTGGATGGTGAAGGAAGCACAATGGTCACTCCACTGCATTGTGGGTGCACTGAAGTGGGGCTGTGAGGCAGGACACGTCATTGCCACTGGGCCTTGGAGCCTGACATATTGGAGTCTTTGTGGCTTATGCAACCATCCGATGCAACTTACCCTGACAGAGCGAATAAGGCCACCCCTCGTATCAAGCACCTGCGCCCATGCAATATGGTTTTCCTGCTCGGACTCCTCCTCCCATCAGACAAGAAGAGCACATTCCCGCACATCTGCAGGTGGTCCAGGAGGACCTGCAGAGAGGCATCACTGACTTTCAGAGCAGGGCTGGTGGACAACTCTCTGATTCTAGTCTGACATTGTGAAGGCCCGGGCACCTTGTAACTATGGCTCCCTGATATGATGGGGGGCGCCTGCCACCAAGCCCTCCCCGCCATGGAGGATGGAGTGAAACCTCCCCAGATGCATAATTAATTATGTCAGGGCCGGAAGATACAGAATGGCTTCCCAACAACCTCCTCATGAGAAACACTCCCTGTCCTCACTCCCGCCACGGACTTTAGATTTGGATGGCAGAATTCCACCCATGGCATCCACCTGAATTACCAGTTGGTGGAGATGAAGCCCAAGATTAGTGCCTCATCCGAAGGATGGCTCCTCGAACGATGCATCACACCCCTAGGCATACATTGGTTTTGATATTTGAACCACACCCCAACCCCTTCAATAATGAATATGCTACTAGCTAAGCCAAGCCAATACACAACTGATTGCCACTTCAAACATTGAGTTCACAACAGAGAAGGACATGGGAGAAAGAGCACGCTATGGCACCAAAGCTTTGAAGCTCAATGGTGTTTACCTATATGCTGCCGGACAATAACATAATTTGTTTCATATCATCAAATATAAAATATGTTTCTATTTATATCTCGTTAGGTGGGTTGCTTTTATGAGTTATTGTTTCAAACAATAGCAAGGCATTTTCGGTTGGATGATAACCATGGCAACCGTTGCCATTGAAGGCAGTTGCCAGGTAACAGGCGTGTGACCAAAACCAGAGGCCTCATCCAACAATGAGCAAAAGGTCAGAGCTCTCTGTAATATCCAAGCTCGTCCTCACATCAATGTATTCATAAATTCACTATGGAATAAACCAATAAAGGAAAGGAAACAAAAGAGTTACTTACCATGCACCTGAAAGCTTTATGACTTCAAATAGGAAATGTATTTTTGTTTCAAATGGACTTGCAAATGGCAAGGCCAATTTCTATCAGTCTGCTATGAGAGTCAAATAAAGCCGTGGAACTGTCAAGTTTGCAAAGCTGCCAAAATAGTATCAGTGAATTAGGGTTGAACCAAAATGTTAGCCCAATCTGGTCCCTGTGCTCCAGAAAGAGGTGTTATTTGGGTTGCCAACTCTGGTTGGATGCAACCCTAGAGGTTTCCTCACAGGCCAGCCAGCTAATCCAACCAGCGAAGGCGCCTTTTTCACCTTTAGTGATATTTTTCTATCTTAGAAACAAAAATGTTCCATTAAACCAACACCAACACACCAGTTTTTGGTGGCCGCTATGATTTTTTCCCCCCTTGCCAGATTTGCCCACAGCCGTATCTTTGAGAGTTGATCTTCAATTCCTGAGAGTCTAGGGTAATCCAGGAGGGTTCGTAACCCATGTCAAACCTGACAGCTACAATAACAAAAAATATTTTTACAACACCAGGTTAATGTCCAACAGGTTTGTTTGGAATCACTAGCTTTCGGAGCACTGCTCCTTCCTCAGGTAAGTGAAGAGGTGGTTGACTTTGTCTATATGTGTGTTTGTGGAACCCACCTCTTCATTCACCTGAGGAAGGAACCATGCCTAGAAAGCTAGTGATTGCAAACAAACCTGTTGGACTTTAACCTGGTGTTGCAAGACTTCTTACTGTGCCCACCCCAGTCCAACACCGGTATCTCCACATCAAAAAATATTTTGACTGAATGGATGGCCACCCACATAATCGTGAGGAGGAAGAATGTTTTTGGAAATAGTATGGAAAATCTTTGTTTTAATTCTGGATAACTTTTAAAATATATGTATTTAAACTTATATTCTTTCTTGCGACACAGTGGGTAACATCCCCACCTCTATGCCAGAAGCTAGGGATCAAGGACCACTTCAGGACTTTATGGTCAGGGAGGTGCATTCATTATCTGGTCAAACAGGTTGATTATCAGCCTGTAAATTCTTCCAACACAGGTATTAAGTGAGGGAGAGCTTTGTGGTCAGCCATACTGCAGGAGACAAGTGTAATCATGGCCCAATCCAATGAAAGTTTATTGTGAGCAATTTCCTCTTAGGCATAGTACCTGAAGGAGGAATATTCTTTCATGGGATTTGGGTATCGTTGGCAACGCCAGCACTTGTTTTCCATCCCTAAATGCCCTTAAGAAGGTGCTGAACTGCCTTCTTGAACCTCTGCAGGTGCATCCAGACTGCTGTGAAGAAGGGGACTCCAGGATTTTGACCCAGCGACAGTGAAGAAACAGTGAAATATTTCTGAGTCGGGATGGTGTGTGACTTGGAGGGAAGTTGCATGTGGTGGTATTCCCATGTCTCTGCTGATCTTCGTACTTCTGGGTGGGAGAGGCTGTTGGGTTTGGAAGGAGACTTGATGAGTTGCTCAATTCATCTTGTATATGGTACACACATGCTGCCACTGTGGTGCTGGGTGGGGTGCAAGTCAAGGGAGCTCCTTTGTCCTGGATGGTGTCGAGCTTCTTGAGGGTTGTTGGAGCTGCACTTATCCAGGTAAGTGGAAAGTATTTCATCAAGGTCTTAAAGGAGTGGAAGCAAAGAGAGTATTGGCTATAATATTCCAAAATTCCCTGGATTCTGGAAATATTCCAGTGGATTTGAAAAAAGCTAATGTAACGCCCCTGTTCAAAAAAGGAGAAAGGCAGAAAGTAGGAACCTATACCAGTTAGTTTAACATCTGTTGTTGGGAAATTGTTGGAATCCATTATTAAGGAAGTAGTAACAGGACATTGGAAAGTGAAAACACAATCCATGAGACTAGGCATGGTTTTCTTAGGGTAAATCGGGATGACTAATTAGCTCGAGTTCTTTGAAGATTTTACAAGCAAAGTGGATAATGGGGGTCCGGCAGATGCACTTCCAGCAGACATTTGCTAAGGTGCTGCACAAAAGGTTAATACACAAGGTAAGATCCCACGGGGTTGGATAGAGGATTGGCTAATCAACAGAAAGTAGTGAGGATAAATGTAACTCGTGGGGTACCACAGGATTTGGTTCTCGGGCCCCAACTATTTACAATCTATATTAATGATTTGAATGGGGGCAGCACAGTGGCGCAGTGGGTTAGCCTTGTTGCCTCATGGTGCCGAGGTCCCAGGTTCGATCCCGGCTCTGTGTCACTGTCCGTGTGGAGTTTGCACATTCTCCCCATGTTTGCGTGGGTTTCGCCCCCACAACCCAAAGATGTGCAGGCTAGGTGGATTGACCATGCTAAATTACCCCTTAATTGAAAAAGTGAATTTGGTACTCTAAATTTTTTTATTTTAATTAATGATTTGAATGCAGGGATAGAATGTACTTAGCCAAATTTGCAGATGATACTAAAATAGGTGGGAAATCAAATTGCAATGAGGAGATAAGAAATGGATGTGGATAGGTTAGGTGAGTGGGCCAAATTTTGGCAGATGGAATTTAACGTGGATAAGTGTGAGGTTATGCATTTTAGTCAGAGGAATTAAAAGGCAACTTATTATCTAAATGGTGAGAAACATCAAAATGATTTGGGGCAGAGGGATCTGGGTGTCCTCCTGCATAAATCACAGAAAGTAAGGACGCCACCGTGGCACAGTGGTTAGCACTGCTGCCTCATGGCGCTGAGGGCCCGTGTTCAATCCTGGCTCTGGGTCACTGTCCGTGTTGAGTATGCACATTCTCCCTGTGTTTGTGTGGGTCCATGTTGCCTTCCACATTGCAACCTTTCCCCAGCAGTGTGTGGCACCGGGGGGAGCCTGTATCCTCACCATCCATCCTCACCGTGGGGAGCCTGTATCCTCACAGGGGGTACCAGTGGCTGCCGTAACCCATGTCAGCCTCTGTGGCCTCTGTCCTGTCTCCCCAGTGGAGTCTACTGTGGTTGCCCTCATTGAGTGGGTTGTGTGTTATCCTGCCAGCAGGGTGGCACCTGGTTGTGCAGGCGGGAAGGGTCACAGTGTGCCACCAATCATCTACGTGCTTAGAGGCTTGTTTGTGGGGTGAGACAGGGAAGTGTGAATCTGCTGGAAGCATAGCTGCAGTGTGATGTGGGTCCTAGGTTTGACACACAGGTTATGACAACCTGACCGGGGGCAGGACGAATGGCAGCAGGGGTGCGGTGGACAGGCAGGGCTTGGAGACATCTGGTGGTCCTGGGGAGTGGTCTAGCTGACAGTGTCACTGGTGAGGCCTCTGCCCTGAGAGGGGAAATGTGCCAGGGAGGGTGCCAACGTCACGGTGCATGTGTCCTTTGTTTGGTATGAGCTCTGCCATTCCTCTTCTTCCCCTGCAGTGGGGCTGTGCTTCTGATGAATGAACTGAGGAATGGCAGGACCTGGTGTGCCACTGATTGAGCGTGGCCTGGCTCATCCTGTTGATGGGTCAGCTGGGGTCTGAGGGGCTCCAGAGGGGTGGCCTGGGTGGGCTCCCAAATAACCAGAAGCTCTATGAACACTTGCAGGACACAATGTGCAGGTAACAGAGTGAGCAGCCAGGGGCCTGTAACTTCAAACAAATGGGTGCATTTACAACAAATGCTGCAGCAATGGCGGCCTGAGCCAGACCATCCTGAACCCAAGGGGAATCCATGGAACTGTCACCAAGTCACTGTCTGTTACCCACCCCAGTGGCCCTGGCAGCCACCCCCCAGCAAGAGGTACAAATTTTAACATCTTTTCAAACTTTGCTTACCTTCTCTCTCCCCCTCAGCAGCCATGGCGCCCAGTACCCGTTTGTAAATACCTGTAGTAAACTGCGTCCGCATGACTTCTGCCTGAGAGCGACGGAGCATGCGGAGGCCTGAAGCATACTGAGTCAAAAACGCTAATGACATCGAAATACATGCAAATGCTGGTTTTGCATAGCAACGCCAGCATGGGCCGCAAACCTCGTTATAGGAGCACGGCGGCAGAATTGGCACTGGCGCAAACCTCGATTTTGGCTGGGTGTCCGATTCTCCGCCAAAGCATCGTTTGCGTTTGTGGCGTGTTGAGGCGGAGAATTTTGCTCATTGTGGAAACCATCGATACCCCTAGTTGCATTTCACAACAACTTTGAAAGGAATTACTCATTTGATGAGGTGAAATGAGATCAGCTGTCTCCAGGTTTCCGTGTAAACCAATTTAACAGCACACACACTACTGAGTGACAGGACAATAGAATCCTTCAGGCCCAACGGACTAACTAAACTATGGGCTATAGAAATTGATAAAAGGCTGGGTGTATATACCTGCCCAGCTGTAAATATGCCATTTGGGAGCGAACTGTCCTAATGCGGGCTGACATCATGCTGGTTGGAGGGCTGCCTCTTGTCCACTCAACTGTGCAGTTTGCACAAATAACTAACATTGAGGCTAAACATGCTTGGATTATCAATGCAGTAAGAAGTCTTACAACACCAGGTTAAAGTCCAACAGGTTTGTTTCAAACACGAGCTTTCGGAGCACGGCTCCTTCTTCAGGTGAATCCCTCCACATCATGGATTATCAATGGCAGTCTTTGCTGTCTCTCCCCCCCATGCATGCCTCAGTCAACAACAAATAACAACTTACATTTATATGGCATCCTTAATGATATAAAACGTCCCAAGTGTTGCTAATTGTGTTCTCTCTTTAATTGGCTCTGTTTATGGCGGTTAATATGGTCGCCGTCCTTAATTCTAATTACGTTTGCTCAAGAGTCGCCAGGTATCTTTTGATACCGCCACAAGGTTCAAAACCGAATACTGATCAAAGACTCGAAAAACCAGTTAGTAAGTTCGAAATCAATACTCATTCATTTACACACACAGTCAAATATACTCATGCACAAAACTCTACCAACTAAACTATCACTACTACTAAAGCCTATACTTAGCTTCGGGTGCCCACTCAGTCAGAGGAACAATGGCCTTGTCCGGTTCTGAGGCTGCTGGGGTTGAGCTGGTACGGAATAGTAGATAAGAGCGTCTGTCTCATAGCATGCGTTGACTTTGGACTTACTTGTTCTGGTGCAGCTGCTATGCAGGTCTCTCCTCGCTGAGAGCCAAGACCAAGAGAGCGATTCTCTCTCGGGGACTTCTTCTTATACCTGAAGGGGGCTTCGCGCGCTTTTGGGCGGGCCTTGAACTTGGCCCCAATTAATTGGGCCGTTTCTCAATCGTTCCTATCGATTTCCTCCAATAAAGGGGTGGGTACCCTGATAGCTGGGTGGGCCCTAGGTGGCCGTTGGCCTGCTTTGTTCTAGTCTCCTCTGGCGCCAGGGTATCTGCCTTGGTATTGTTCACTTAAATGTTACCTTTTTGTCCCCGGAGATGGCTCATTAGTATGGTAATGGCTTTGCAGTATCGGTCTTGTCTGGGAGCTGCGGCTCCAATCAACAGACAAACATTGCACCTGCTTGCTTTCTCAGTATTGTCCATTTTCCCTGCATTCTTTGCAAAGTGTCCATTTTGTAATCGGGACGTGGCCATCCCAGATGGCTACACAAGCATGAGTTTTATCAAACAAAATTTGAGCCATATAGGGCAGCGACCACAATGCTTTAAGGTGGAAAGCGAGGAAGTTGGAGAGGTTCATAGAAGCATGGAATGGTCAGAGCACTGGAGGAGGCTATTCAGCCCATTGTGTCCATGCTGGCTCTCTGCAAGACCAACTCAGCTAGTCCCATTCCCCCCATCCCACACAATCCAACCCCACCGCCAGCCTTTTCCCTGCTGCCCTGTGCATCTTTTCTCTGGATAAATATCCAATTATTTTTTGAAAGCTACGATTGAATTTGCCTCTGGCACACGCTCGGACTGTCTAGAGCAGGGAGGGAATTCTAGACAAAGGTTCTTTGACAGAGTCATTGGACTCAAAACGTTAGATCTGTTCTCTCCCTACAGATGCTGGCAGACCTGCTGAGATTTTCCACATTTTCTCTTTCGTTTCAGATTCCAGCATCCGCAGTAATTTGCTTTTATCCAGGGAATTCTAGAGCTTGGAGCCAAGCAAGGCCATCAATGGTGGAGAAACTCAAATAGGGTGGATGCTCAAGAGGTCAGAAATAGAGGAGTGCAGAGACCTGCTGGATTGCCAGACTGGCAGAGGTTACAGAGATAGGGAGGATGAGGCCATCAAGGTATTTTGAAAGCAAAGGCCAGAATTTTAAAATGGAGGTAGAGCTGGACTGGGAGCCAATGTAAGCCGGCCAATCTGCTTTGCCCAGCTCGAGGAAGGCTCCCAAAAAAGAGGAGGACAAAGGAAGCACTTCAAAGACACCCTGAAGGCTTACTTAAGAAATGCAACATAGACGTCAGCACCTGGGAAACCCTTGCTCAGATGGAGGAGCCGCCTGATTGAAGGGACACGATTCTTCAAGGACACCCGATGGCAAGAGGAGGCCCGGAAAAGGAGACGGAGAAAGGAATACCTGAAATCTAGAGACCAAGAATCGATCCCATCTTCCAGAGACACCTGCTGTTGTCTGGTGAATTATCAAACAGTTTGACCAGTCTATTATTAAAAGATTTACCCAGGTGCCCTTACTTATGAGACAAGGGCAGCACGGTGGCCTAGTGGTTAGCACAACCGCCTCACGGCGCTGAGGTCCCAGGTTCGATCCCGGCTCTGGGTCACTGTCCATATGGAGTTTGCACATTCTCCCCGTGTCTGCGTGGATTTCACCCCCACAACCCAAAAATGTGCAGAGTAGGTGGATTGGCCACGCTAAATTGCCCCTTAATTGGAAAAAATAATTGGATAATCAAAATTTTTTTTTTTTAATTTAATTACTTATGAGACGAACAAAGCACAGAACAGGTTTGCGGTTTAAACCAATTTTATCCACAATTCTCTGATTCTTTTACTGTGGTCGTGACCTTCCAAAAGGGAACAAAGTCCCCGAGTGAGCGTATTTAGCCGCGTGTATCCCGGCACTCGCAGTGCCGAGAAACACATGGCTATTCAACGCTATTCCCGTTGAATGAGGGGCCTAAACCGGGAATGCATGGCCAAAGCTGCACATAGCCCCATTTTGTACAATGGGGAGTTCTGCTATCCTGAACTACCTGTTGGAGTGAGAGATTGGGATTTCCTTTTTAAAAAGCATCCCGATCTTCGAGGGCCAGAAAAATAAATCCCCGACCTCCCCCCAGTCCAAACACAACATGGGATGTTCCCCCGGGCTCCTGCACACCCCCACCCCACTCCACCACCAACACACATGGTGGGCAACCCCGGCCCAATTGTGCGTGTGCAAAATATGGCAGCTTGGCACCTTGGCATTAGCAACCTGACACCATGATAGTGCCCTTACCAGCTGGCAGTGCCACCTTGGCAGTGCCAGGCTGGCACCTGGGTGACTTTGCCAGGATGTCCAGGTGGCACCAGCAGTGCCAGGGCACCACCCTTCCCAAAAGGAATGCAGCTGGGGGCCTCCAAACGCCTTGGAGACCCCCAATAGTGCTGTTCTGTCTGGTCCTCGTTTGGGGACCAGTACCAATCGGTGCTCGCCCGAGGTCTCCAAGGTGAAGGGATTGAATTGGGAATCTGCACATTAGAGTAAGGCTTACTGTTTCGCTCTAACATGCAGATTTTCCAAAACCTGATCCCGCCCACAATGGCCAGGATTCCCCTTGCAACATCTCACAAGATTGCATTGAATCTCGCGAGGTGTTGCAAGCCGGATAGATCCCGGGAGCGGGGTCTCTGGGTTTTCACCGGCCACACTGCGCCAAGGCGAGCTGCTTTTCCATTGCAGCGTAGCTGGAAGATGGCGCTCTGTAACTTTGTCTAATTTGGGTATTACAATCTTCAGCATTATTCACGCAGAATATGACTCGGACTCACAGCTGAGCTTTCCTGGTATTACCGGAACTTAGTGAAGGATGCTGGCCAAGCTATGATCACACAATGTGAATACCTTCTTCTCTCGGCCCAGGGCTTCTTCTTCTCGCGATGGTTGTGCCTGGGGGATGCCCAGGTTGTCGCTGACCATCTGTTTTGATGTTCCTTCATTTATACCGGTTCTGCTAGCACCGAGTCATAGGTACAAGCCCACGCCTGGCCTGAGTTCTTTGTCCCATCCAGACTTAAACTCTGCAACAGGAATAAAAAGGCTACTCCTGTTCAGCCAGGATGATTCAATCAAGTTCCATTGTCCTCTGACCAACTGTTAACCCATTATGGAATCTGATGTTTGTCGTTCGTCCTTTTGCAAAGTTCATCACTTCTGTCTGGAAGTTAGTTACATATTCATCGCATGGTTTTTTCTCCTTTTGTGTAAAAGCGTTAACTACTGTGAGCAGGTAATCACAAAGTCCAGATAGCAATAATGAGATTCTGTGTTGACTTGAATGCTCTGGCAGATGGCCAGTATTGATTTCAGCCAGGGTCTCACTTTGGTAGTTTCTATCTCTGGTCTATGTGTGTTTTCCCCCTTGTCAGCCTGTTCTCAGTACAACATTTCCCCTTTGATCCATAAGTGCAAACGCATGGGATCACTAGTTTGGGCAACCCTATTTCTGAGGGTGAGTCCGAGATACATACTTTCTTCACAGTATTCAACGCTTATTCAATTACATACTTGGTTACAGTTATTAAAAGCTTGTTCAATTACATAATTATACATTTAGAAACCAATCACTATGTCTCATTACCGATAAAACATTTAATCTACTGTTACAACCCCCTGGGCTGGTGCGCAATCAATTCCAGCCCCACTTGACCCGGAGTTGGAACATAATTGAAATTAACAAAGAATTCTTAGAAAATACCCAACATGTTTGGTCTCTGGCTGCCCCATAACTATAAATACCACTTTTGTAAATTTAAACAAAATTCATTTTTTTTAATAACAGTAACTATGCACTGGGACTGCGGCGCTGAGGACCCGGGTTCGAATCCCGGCCATGGGTCACTATCTGTGTGGAGTTTGCACATTCGCCCCCATATCTGCATGGGCTTCACCCCACAACCCAAAAATATGTGCAGGTTATCCATTTTGGTAGGAATAACAGCAAACGGGATTATTATTTAAACGATAAAATATTAAAGCATGCCGCTGTGCAGAGAGACTTGGGTGTCCTAGTGCATGAGTCACAGAAAGTTGGTTTACAGGTGCAACAGGTGATTAAGAAGGCAAATGGAATGTTGTCCTTCATTGCTAGAGGGATGGAGTTTAAGACTAGGGAGGTTATGTTGCAATTGTATAAGGTGTTAGTGAGGCCACACCTGGAGTATTGTGTTCAGTTTTGGTCTCCTTACTTGAGAAAGGACGTACTAGCACTGGAGGGTGTGCAGAGGAGATTCACTAGGTTAATCCCAGAGTTGAAGGGGTTGGATTATGAGGAGAGGTTGAGTAGACTGGGACTGTACTCGTTGGAATTTAGAAGGATGAGGGGGGATCTTATAGAAACATTTAAAATTATGAAGGGAATAGATAGGATAGATGCGGGCAGGTTGTTTCCACTGGCGGGTGAAAGCAGAACTAGGGGACATAGCCTCAAAATAAGGGAAAGTAGATTTCGGACTGAGTTTAGGAGGAACTTCTTCACCCAAAGGGTTGTGAATCTATGGAATTCCTTGCCCAGTGAAGCAGTTGAGGCTCCTTCATTACATGTTTTTAAGATAAAGATAATTTTTTGAAGAATAAAGGGATTAAGGGTTATGGTGTTCGGGCCATAAAAGTGGAGCTGAGACCACAAAAGATCAGCCATGATCTCATTGAATGGCGGAACAGGCTCGAGGGGCCAGATGGCCTACTCCTGCTCCTAGTTCTTATGTTCTTATGTTCTTATGTTAGGTGGATTGGTCACGCTAAATTGGAAAAAAAATAACTGGGTACTCTAAATTTTTAAAACAATAACAATAACTATAATTATTATATAGTTACAAATACAACTGATTAACTATTATCTAATTCCTAACCCCCCCCTCCCTTTAACTCTCCCTACCCTCTACACACACACACACACACACACACACAAGACAGACAAACACAGAGCGGATAGAGGGGTGTAAAATAATGATGAAAATAAAAGGATAAGAGTCTTTGTTTCAGATGGACATCTTCCAATACAGGTTCCAGAACAGTCTAGCACAGGGCTAAATCGCCTAATGTCGTCAGCCGCGCATGCGCAGGTTGGCCAGCTCCAACCCGCGCATGCGCGGTTGACGTCTTCCCCTCTGCTGCCCCGCAAGACGTGGTGGCTTGATCTTGCGGGGCAGCAGAGGGGAAAGAGTGCATCTCTTGGAGACGCCGGCCCGACGATCGGTGGGCACCGATCGCGGGCCAGTCCCCTCCCGAGCACGGCCGTGGTGCTCAATCCTCTCTCCACCCCCCCACAGGCCCCAAACACACCTGTCGCGCGCTGTTCACGCCGGCAGCGACCAGGTGTGGTTGCCGCCGGCATGAACAGGTCGGAAACGGCAGGCCGCTCGGCCCATCCGGGCCGGAGAATTGCGGGTCGCCGTGAAAAACGGTGACCCACGATTCTCAGAGCGGCGTGTCGTAAAACGCGACACGCCATTTTGGGGGGGGGGGTGGGAGAATCGCGGGGGGGTGCCAGAGCGGCCCTCCCACGATTCTCCCACCCGGCCTGGGGAGCGGAGAATCGCGCCCAATATCTCTTGTATCCAAGGCATCAATATATCCTGTTTCCATATTAGGACCCCAATCCCAAATATTGTCCCACCAAGTGGTTTCCTTTATTTGCTCGATGTTATTATTTATCTGAAGTTTCTTATTCTACCTGAAGATATGTCTTGTACACCCTTTTAATTTCTCCAATTTCCTCCAATTATTCAGGCAACAACTTTATTTCTGTAAGGTAGCTCTCTTTATAGTCTTGCAGATTCCCGTTAATCTTTTCAGTGACATTCAACTTGACCTTTGATCATTTATGTATGCTTATTTCCCATATATCCTACTCTTTATCATAAGAACATAAGAACTAGGAGCAGGAGTAGGCTATCTGGCCCCTCGAGCCTGCTCCGCCATTCAGTGAGATCGTGGCTGATCTTTTGTGGACTCAGCTCCACTTTCCGGCCCGAACACCATAACCCTTAATCCCTTTGTTCTTCAAAAAACTATCTATCTTTACCTTAAAAACATTTAATGAAGGAGCCTCAACTGCTTCACTGGGCAAGGAATTCCATAGATTCACAACCCTTTGGGTGAAGAAGTTCCTCCTGAAAATGAAAATGAAAATGGCTTATTGTCACAAGTAGGCTTCAAATGAAGTTACTGTGAAAAGCCCCTAGTCGCCACATTCTGGCGACTGTTTGGAGAGGCTGGTACAGGAATTGAACTGTGTTGCTGGCCTGCCTTGCTCTGCTTTCAAAGCCAGTGATTTAACCCTGTGCTAAACCAGCACCTTAACTCAGTCCTAAATCTACTTCCCCTTATTTTGAGGTTATGCCCCCTAGTTCTGCTTTCACCCGCCAGTGGAAACAACCTGCCCACATCTATCCTATCTATTCCCTTCATAATTTTATATGTTTCTATAAGATCCCCCACATCCTTCTAAATTCCAACGAGTGCAGTCCCAGTCTACTCAACCTCTCCTCGTAATCCACCCCCTCAACTCTGGGATTAACCTAGTGAATCTCCTGTGCACACCCTCCAGCGCCAGTATGTCCTTTCTCAGGTAAGGAGACCAAAACTGAACACAATACTCCAGGTATGGCCTCACTAACACCTTATACAATTGCAGCATAACCTCCCTAGTCTTAAACTCCATCCCTCCAGCAATGAAGGACAAAACTCCATTTGCCTTCCTAATCACCTGTTGCACCTGTAAACCAACTTTTTGCGACTCATTCACTAGCGCACCCAGGTCCCGCTGCACAGCAGCATGTTTTAATATTTTATTATTTAAATAATAATCCCTTTTGCTGTTATTCTTACCAAAATGGAGGTTTGGATCATGTTTTGTTTATTTTACAGCTATCCCTGTAAACCTAAATTCCCAATAGTCATAGCACAATAGTCATAGCATTTATTCAGTATGGAAAACACACACAAAAACAATTTACTTTCAGATTCAAATCATGACAGCGTGACTGAGAATATGTTTAATTTATCTCTTTTCAAACAGCGAAAGGGTTTTCAAAACCCCAAAAAACTCCTATTACCCTTTATTTGTCAAAATTCTAAAATATGTTTTTATCCCCTTTTATATGAGTTGCTATTTTCAATTTATTTAATCAATTAAATCTCAAGCACAATTAGATCCCAGCATGGTAGTTTTAAGAAAACAGTCAAATTATCAGACCTACAATTGGTGTGGAATGGAAGTTAAGTATAACTAATCACAAACATTTTAATTCAAAGGGCAACAGCAAAATCTAAATGAGTTAACCCTTTCCACAAAAGTCAAAGCCTTTAGATTCCCGATTGTCACTATGTTTTGGTAATGCAATCTTGGAAGTCTTGAAGCTGCTAGACCTGTTAGCTGTGAGTTGTGATTCATCTTTATTTAAAACAAAAACACAAAGATACACTCGGCCTGGAGCCAAATGAGTTAATTCAGTCTAGATGTATCTGTTAATTTAAAAGAAAATTTAAATTCATAATATCTGCTGGATAACAATTCTCAATCCGCAAATTAGATGTGTAATGAATTTAGAGAGAAAATATTAAAATCTCTACCAGTTGGAAAAAACAGAATAAAAGTTTTCAAATGTAATTACATCATCACTGCCCTTAACAAAGGGATTGTTTTCCTTAAACAAAGAATACTGGGCTGGGATTCTCTGATGCAATCGGGGCCTACCGATTGGCCGGCCAGCTTCTCCTGGTGGGGGCCTCTTTTACTCCGCGACGGCCCCTGAAGCTCTATGCCATGTTGCGGCGGGGCCGGCGCGGAGAAGGAACCTAGCGCGCATGCGGGAGTTCGCACCGCTCGCAACGCGCATGCGCAGACCCGCGGCACCCGTTTGATCCCGGTATCGGCAGATGGAGCTGCGTGTGTCGCTCCAGTACAGTGCTGGCCCCCTGTCGGGCTCAAGATCACTACTCCTGCGACGGCATTTATGAGGCATCAACACTTAGCCTCAGGATCAGAGAATCGTCGACTGTCTTCAAATTCGAATTTCGATTCCTTTGGATTATTTTTCAATTTGAGCGCCAGGATTATGCTAAGATCAAACTGATCATTTCCAAATTCCAACTGATACACTTTTATTTTCCATTTACTTTCTGAGAATTGTGTTCCAAGTAACTTCTACAATGTTGATCATTATTACTCTATTTTGTTTTTTATAAGTGTGCGGTCAAAGATGTGGCTCTAGGATCAGGCTCATTGGCCACTGAAGAACTCACAGAACCCATGGCCAGAAGTACGGAATTCCTTAGGTGAACAATCATACTCGTTAGTGGGAGATCGCTGAAGAAGAAGGTGAAGAAGCCAGCAAGCACAAGTGATGGGTGAATCGTGCGTGTTAGGATGTGGGCAGCAGAGTTTTGCAATGACCTCAAGTTTATGAAGGAAGGAAGTTGAGAGGCCAGTCGGGAGAGAATTGGAATAATAACGTCTAGGTTTAATAAGGGCATGGATGATTTGATTTTATTTGATTTGATTTATTGTCACATGCACAGTACAGTGAAAAGTATTTTTCTGCGGCCAAGGGAACGTACACAGTATATATACATAGTAGACAAAAAAAGAATAATTGACAGAGCACATTGACAAATGGTACATCGACAGTGATTGGTTACAGTGCGGAACAAGGGGCCGAAAAAAAGCAAATACATTCGCAAGAGCAGCATAGGACGTTGTGAATAGTGTTCTTACAGGGAACAGATCAGTCTGAGGGAGGGTCATTGAGGAGACGTGTAGCTGTGGGAAAGAAGCTGTTCCTATGTCTGAATGTGCGGGTCTTCAGACCTCTGTGTCTTCTGCCTGATGGAAGGGTCTGGAAGAGGGCAAAGCCTGTGTGTGAGGTATCTCTGACAATGCTGCCTGCCTTCCTGAGGCAGCAGGAGGTGTAGACAGGATCAATGGGAGGGTGGCAGCTTTTGTGATGCGTTGGGCTGAGTTCACCACACTCTGCAGTTTCTTGCGATCTTGGGCCGAGCAGTTGCCAAGCTGTGATGCTTTCTATGGCACATCTGTAGATGTTTGTGAGAGTCGATGCAGACATGCTGAATGAGTGTTTCACCAGCTGATAAACTGAGGTGGGGTGAAGTTGGGCGATTTTATAAAAATGTGAATAGGATTCCATTTATGTCATGCTGGTCACAATCTCAGGTCATCTTGTGTGGCACTGTTATAATGTGGTAGCCAATTTGTTCACAGTAAAGTTTCACAATGGCTCAATATTGGCTTTTAGTGATATTGGTTGAGTGATAAACATAGCACAGGACATTGAGGGAAACACCCAGGGCCACAGACTGGGGCGCCAGCTGGGGCCCAGAAGAAGGGGGAGGTACAAGGTGTAAAACACCAGGGGCTGGGGGCTAGGGAGGCCTAAGCTTGATGTCACAATTCATGGCACTCTCATCATTGTACAGAGGCAGGCTGAGCAGCAAGAGTTCACCCTGGGCAATCTGCAGCATTTTCTGGCCATCCAGCATCTGTCGTCCTCCATTGTTTTGATAGGAAGTTACCTGGGCTGAATTACTTGAGAGAAGAGCAGGGTCTCTATTTAAGATACTGCAGTTTCAATTCCTTCCAATACGCCATATGGCAGGCAGTAAGAGGGGGAGAGTTTCCTGATCAACCACATTGCAGAAGGCAATGACAAACCACTACAGTACTTTGTCAAGCGCAATCATGGACCAATCCAATGGAAGTCCATAGATGCCAAGCTCTCTCAGAGCACGGTCCCTGGAGGAGGGGGAATTATATATGAACGGAAGTTTCGGTACTAGCCATGCACTCCTTAGAATATTGCTTACATAAAAACAAATTAGATCTATTTAGGCATCAGTAGGTTACAAATTCAGTTCTGAGGTAAAATAGGGTACCCTTATATCGTGAACTTTAAAGGACCTTTTGGAATCAAAGCACCCTCATGCTTTAGAGAAGTAGATAATAAGCCCAAACGTCTTCAGCTGCTTCATCAATGACCATCCTTCCATCAAAAGGTCAGGGGCGTGATTCTCCGCAAATGCGGTGAGTCGTAAAGGCTGCCGTGAAACTGGCCAGTCCGCGGGGCGGCGGAAGAACAAATAGTGCGCGGGTATCGGACCCGCTGCTCGCGATCAGTGCCCACCGATCGCAGGCCCATGCCACCCTTGGCACGGCCGTGCCAATCGGTGCCATGGTTGTCCTGGACGGGCACTTTGTGGCCGTTTTCACGAACGCTGAAAGCAGGTGTGATCGCGGCCGTGAAAACGGCCGTAAACTCCGCGGTATTCGGCCCATCGGCCTGCGGAGAATCGCTGTTCGCCGTAAAAAATGACGAGCAACGATTCGTGTCGGGGGGCCGGCCGGAGGGGGGGGAGAATAGCGGGAGGCCGTGAAAATTGTCGGGAAGGCCCTCCCGCTATTCTCCGACCCGTCGTGGGCAGCGGAGAATCGCGCCCCAGATGTTCGCTGATTATTACACAATATTCAGCCCCATTCACAACTTTTCACATACTAAAGCAGTCCATGTCCAAATGCAGCAAGACCTGGACAAAATCGAGGTTTAGGCTGACAAGTGGAAAATTAAATTTGCACCACACAAGTGCCAGGCAATGACCATTTAGAACAAAATAGAATCTAACCATCACCCCTTGACATTCAATGACATTACCATCGCTGAATCCCCCACAGCCAACATCGTGGAGGGGGTTATCATTGACTGGAAACTGAATTGGATTAGCGGGCAGCACGGTAGCACAATGGTTAGCACTGTTGCTTCATCGCGCCAGGGTCCCAGGTTCGTTTCCCGGCTTGAGTCACTGTCTGTGCAGAGTCTGCATGTTCTCCCTGTGTCTGCGTGGGTTTCCTCCGGGTACTCCGGTTTCCTCCCACAAGTCCCGAAAGACGTGCTTGTTAGGTGAATTGGACATTCTGAATTCTCCCTCCGTGTACCTGAACAGGCACCGGAATGTGGCGACTTGGGGCTTTTCGCGGTAACTTCATTGCAGTGTTAATGTAAGCCTACTTGTGACAATAAAGATTATTACATTAAATTACAATTAAAATATAAATACTGTGACTACAAGAGCAGGTCAGAGGCTAGGAATCCTGTGCTGAGTAACTCACCTCCTGATTCCCCAAAGCCTGTCAACAATTTACAAAGTACGGGTCAGGAGTGTGATAGAATACTCTCCACTTGCCTGGATAAATGCAGCTCCAAAAATACTCAAGACGATAGACACCATCCAGGACAAAGCACCCAATCCACAAACATTCACTCCTTCCACCCCCAAGGCTCCTTAGACAGCACCTTCCAAATCTACTATCTCTTCAATCTGGAAGGACAAGGGTAGCAGATACCTGAGAACACCATCAGTTGAAAGTTGCCCTCCAAGTCATTCACCATCCTGATTGGAATGGTTCCTTTGCTGTCGCTGGGTCAAAATCCTGGAATTCCCTTTTTAGCAGCACTGTGAATGTACCTGTACCTCAGCGACTACAAGGTGGGGTTACGGAGAAAGGGTGGGGGGTTGGGTTTAGGTAGGGTGCTCTTTTGGAGGGTTCGTGTAAATTCAATTGGCCTCTTAAATGGCCTCCTTCTGCACTGCAGGGATTCTATGAATTAGGAATGTGACAAATGCTGGCCTAGCCAGCAACGCCCACATCTCACGAATAGTTTAATATTTTGCCAGACTGACATATGTCAGTGAAGAGCAAAATTTGCATTTTTTTATTAAAGGGGCAGAGGGAGAGAGGATGGATGAGCCTCAGACAAACAGGAAGGACTCAGATGAAAGCATACTGGGAGGGGGGAGGGTGGGGGGGGGGTAGTTGTGCATAGAGAGGGAGGGGGTAGTGAGAGGGAGGGGGTAGTGAGAGGGTGGTGGTAGTGACGTATGGGGGCATTGAGACAATCAATCCTTGAGAGATCAAAACCTTTCGCACTGCAAGCATCCCCCCTGTTGGCAAGTAGTATTCTTCTTATGAGTGTTTCAGCTGTTTTTATAAATTTAGAGTATCCAATTCTTTTTTTCCAATTGTGGTGAATGTGATTCACACCGGATTATAATCTGTATATACATGTGTCTATATTGTAAGTGCAGTTGCACTACCTGTCCTCCAGGGGGAGTAACTCTGGGAATGCTCGAGTTGTACAGGGCTTCTCCCTTGGCTCTGCCCAGGACTCCTCCCCCGGAAGCTGCTGTATAAAGATCAGTGCCACATGGTCAGCCGGCCAGTTCACCGAAAGTTCAATGGCTAATAGGCTGGCTCTGTTGTGAGTATATTAAAACCGCTATTCTAATCCTACAAGCACATGTCCGTAGAATTGTTGGTTCCAACACCAATTAAGGGGCAATTTAGCGTGGCCAATTCACCTACCCATGCTCCAGCCTTTTACGGAGCTTTCCCCATTGGAATGGGGGGAGGGGGGGGGCGGGGGGGGACAAGGACGGTGAGACCAGGTGTTGCTTTTCGACAGCAAGCAAAGGTGCCCTTAGTGCATCTCTACAGACGGGTGCCCTCCCCCACAATATTAAAGGCTCCATATCGTGGTGATGTATGCCCAGGCCAGAATAGAAATGATTGGCCCCTGTGGGTGACACCCTGGAGTCTGCAATTCTATAACTAATTGGTTTTGTTTCGCGGTGACAAAATTATAAATGCAAGGAGGCTGCTATAAACTGAACCAGGGCTGAAATGTCCATAAATTTGTGAGCCATCTGCAGAGTTCAGCAAATAGACAGGAAGTAAAAATGTCATCTTTGTTTACAAAATGAGCCTGGGCCATCTCCAGTGAGTGGCGCATCTGCAGCCGCCATTTCGCTCTTGTCTTGCCTTTTCAGTCGCCTCTCTGGCAGCACAGACGCATTTCAAGGACAATGGTGCATGAGTAGCTAAGAGACTGAATTTCCAGAGCGAGGGAAGCACTTAGAGAAACAGACAGATCCGCCATCAAAAGGAGCCTGAAGAGGCTCGGGTCCTCTTTGTGCTGAAGTAAACAAGGGCAGATGAAAGGACTGCGAGCACTGCACTGCTGTCCCACTTAGCAATCAGTGAGATAGGTGCACAATCAGAGCCACAACAAAGGTGGTGGTAGTGTGGGGGAGGGGGGGGGGGGGGGGGGGGGGGGGGGGGGGGCAAGGACGGTGAGACCAGGTGTTGCTTTTGGACAACAGAATTACCAAGAGCCTCCCAAGCAATCTTGCCTTTTTTTCCCCAGTCATATTCGCTGCACTTTGGGTCTATTACAATGAGAGCTGCGCTGTGTTTGTACTGTATTTCCCGCTCTTTATTCTATGTGTAATTCATTGGAAAATTGCTGTGTTTTGTCACAAGGGATGGTTGATTAAAAGCAAAGGGTATGAAAGGGAAAGATAGACTCTATTACTTTCCCAGGCCTTGGTGAAGCAGTTGGAGGAGCGGCAACTTGCGGCCGCGATGAGAAGCAGTCTTTGGCCGGGATCCTCTGCCGCCCCACCTCCTCCTCCCCCGCAATGTGTTTTTCGGTGGTGGCAGTGGCTCGCTATCGGCCGCTGGCAGGACATTCCAGTCCTGCCAAGGTTTGTGGCATTTTGTATGGCTTGCCCGCCCCATTGCTGGGGTCCCCTCCGCAAGGGGTGAGGTGGAGGATGGGCCGGTGTGGGGGGGGGGGGGGGGGGGGGGGGGGGGGGGGGGGGGGGAGGGGGGGGGGGGGGGGGGGGGGGGGGGGGGGGGGGGGGGGGGGGGGGGGGGGGGGGGGGGGGGAGTGTCGCTTTCGGCAGCACCAGATGATCCTGCTTGCAGGATGGGCCGGAAAATCCCACCTTTGGTGTCAGCAGGGGCTCAGTGGGTTCCACTTTTGGCTCTACCTCATTTAGCCAGGCATTCACGTGCAGTCCTGTCAGAAGTACTGCCTTTCAGATGAGATGTTAAACTGAGGCCCTGCCCTCTCGAGTGGACAAAGAGGAGCAGGGGAATTCTTCCCTGTGTCCTGCACAGTATTTATCCCTCAAGCAAATCACCAGAACGGATTATCTGCTCATTATCACATTTTTGATCAGGGGAACTTGCTGCACACCAATTGATTGCAGCTATATCTTCTTATTTCATTGGCTGTAAGGCACTTTGAAACAGCCTAAGATCATGAATAATTATATAATTGCAAAAATTCTTACTTTCTTTAAATTGCGGCAATAGTCAACAATCCTCTGGATTTTTGTTTACCAATACTTGGAAACATTTCATGGCGGGCAAAGGGGTTTCAGGCACTGGCGTATTAAAACTTTGGGTTGGCACACTTCTTTTTTAAATTTAGAGTACCTAATTATTTTCTCCCCAATTAAGGGGCAAGTTAGCGTGACCAATCCACCTAACCTGCATATCCTTGGGTTGTGGGGGTGAAACCAACGCAGACATGGGGAGACTGTGCAAACTCCACACGGACAGTGACCGGGGCCGGGATTCGAACCCAGGTCCTCAGCGCCACAGTCTCACTGCTAACCATTGCGCCACATGCCGGCCATCGGGTTGGCCCACTTGCCTCTATTTTGGCAATACCTCCTTTTTCAAATTGTAGCATTTTACATTCACAGCTAGTTAATATTATCCTTTTCCAGGGCAGCACGGTGGTGCAGTGGGTTAGCCCTGCTGCCTCGTGGCGCCGAGGTCCCAGGTTCGATCCCGGCTCTGGGTCACTGTCCGTATGGAGTGTGCAAATTCCCCGCCGTGTTTGCGTGGGTTTCGCCCCCACAACCCAAAGATGTGCAGGGTAGGTGGATTGACCATGCTAAATTGCCCCTTAATTGGAAAAAATTGTCCTTTTCCAGCTCTGTAACTTCGCCCACCTCTACCCAGCCTCAGCCCACCTGCTGCTGAAACCGTCACCCGTACATTTGCCGCCGCCAGCTCTAACTAATCCAATGCTCTCCTGGCCGGCGCCCTGTTTTCCACCCTCCACACACTAGCACTCATCCAAAAACTCTCCTGTCCTAACTTGTACCAAATCCCATTCACCTATCATCCTCCTAGTCATTCACCCACATGGGCTCCTGGTCCAGATGAACCTCAATTTTAAATCAGATCCATGAGACCAAACCCTAATTTTTCACTAGCTCTGTAATTTCCTATCGTTGTATGAAATATCTGAACTGAGGGCAGCACGGTGGCACAGTGGGTTAGCACTGCTGCCTCACGGCGCCCAGGTCCCAGGTTCAATCCCGGCTCTGGGTCACTGTCGTGTGGAGTTTGCACATTCTCCCCATGTGTGCCAGGGTTTCACCCCCACAAAGCCCAAAACAAGATGTGCAGGCAAGGTGGATTGGCCAGGCTAAATTGCCCCTTAATTGGAAAAAATGAATTGGGTACTCTAAATTTATTTAAAAAAAGAAATATCTGTACTGATCCAAATTTGGCCTCTTGAGCATCCAAAATATTCTTTCTCCCAATATTGGTAACCAGGCCTTCAGCTGCTTAAACTGGCACCCCCTCCCCAAATCTCTGAACCTTTCTAACTCTCTCTCCTCAAAGTGCTCCCTGAGGGCAGCATGGTGGTGCAGTGGTTAGCACTACTGCCTCACGCTGCCGGCAACCCGGTTTCAATCCCAGCTCTGGGTCACTGTCAGTGTGGAGTTTGCACATGTCAAGTTATGTCAGTAATGTTCTGGCAGAGCACCTAGGAACATTTTACCACATTAAAGGTGCTGTATATATATTCAAGTCTTTTCTTGCAATTGGCTAATCATTTCAACTGTGGTGATGTGGTTGGGTATTATCTCACATTGACCCATGCCAGGGTACAGACAATGGAAGGGACTGGTTTTCTACTGCACTGCAGTATTGGGATGGCTTGGGGGCAAAAGTATTTTTTGCCTTTAGAAGCATTGGTCATAGCTATTGGGCAGAATTCCCTGCAAGGCCCGACGCCGTCGTGAAACCCGGAGAGGTTCACGACGGCATCGGAGGCCGCTCCTGGCCCCCTATTCCCCCCCCCCCCCCCCCCCCCCCCCCCCCCCCCCGGGGGGAGGGAGGCTAGGAGGGCAGTGCCGTAAACCTCGGCCGCCGGGCCTTGTCGATGGCGTCAAGGCTCGGCGCGCTGAGAATGATGCAGCCGACGCGCCTAATGACGTCAGCTGCGCATGCACAGTTTGGCCTGCTCCAACCCGTGCATGCGCGGCTGACGTCACGCCGGCTGATGGCTCAAACCCGCGCATGCGCGGTTGCCGTCTTCCCCTCCGCTGCCCTGCAAGACATGGCGGTTTGATCTTGCGGGGCGGCGGAGGGTAAAGAGTGCGTCTCGTTGAGGCGCCGGCCCGACGATCGGTGGGCACCGATCGCGGGCCAGTCCCCTCCCGAGCACGGCCGTGGTGCTCAATCCCCTCTCCGCCCCCCCACAGGCCCCAAACTCACCTGTCGCGCGCTGTTCACGCCGGCAGCGACCAGGTGTGGTTGCCGCCGGCATGAACAGGTCGGAAACGGCAGGCCGCTCGGCCCATCCGGGCCGGAGAATTGCAGGTCGCCGTGAAAAACGGCAACCCACGATTCTCAGAGCGGCGTGTCGCAAAATGCGACACGCCATTTTGGGGGGGGTGGGAGAATCGCGGGGGGTGCCAGAGCGGCCCTCCCACGATTCTCCCACCCGGCCTGGGGAGCGGAGAATTGCGCCCAATATCTCTTGTATCCAAGGCATCAATATATCCTGTTTCCATATTAGGACCCCAATCCCAAATATTGTCCCACCAAGTGGTTTCCTTTATTTGCTCGATGTTATTATTTATCTGAAGTTTATTATTCTACCTGAAGATATGTCTTGTACACCCTTTTTAATTTCTCCAATTTCCTCCAATTATTCAGGCAACAACTTTATTTCTGTAAGGTAGCTCTCTTTATAGTCTTGCAGTTTCCCTTTAATCTTTTCAGTGACATTCAACTTGACCTTTGATCATTTATGTATCCTTATTTCCCATATATCCTACTCTTTATCATAAGAACATAAGAATATTGAACATAAGAACATTGGGAATAGATAGGATAGATGCGGGCAGGTTGTTTCCACTGGCGGGTGACAGCAGAACTAGGGGACATAGCCTCAAAATAAGGGGAAGTAGATTTAGGACTGAGTTTAGGAGGAACTTCTTCACCCAAAGGGTTGTGAATCTATGGAATTCCTTGCCCAGTGAAGTAGTTGAGGCTCCTTCATTACATGTTTTTAAGGTAAAGATAGATAGTTTTTTGAAGAATAAAGGGATTAAGGGTTATGGTGTTCGGGCCGGAAAGTGGAGCTGAGTCCACAAAAGATCAGCCATGATCTAATTGAATGGCGGAGCAGGCTCGAGGGGCCAGATGGCCTACTCCTGCTCCTAGTTCTTATGTTCTTATGTTCTTATAAGAACTAGGAGCAGGAGTAGGCTATCTGGCCCCTCGAGCCTGCTCCGCCATTCAGTGAGATCGTGGCTGATCTTTTGTGGACTCAGCTCCACTTTCTGGCCCGAACTCCATAACCCTTATCCCTTTATTCTTCAAAAAACTATCTATCTTTACCTTAAAAACATGTAATGAAGGAGCCTCAACTGCCTCACTGGGCAAGGAATTCCATAGATTCACAACCCTTTGGGTGAAGAAGTTCCTCCTGAAAATGAAAATGAAAATCGCTTATTGTCACAAGTAGGCTTCAAATGAAGTTACTGTGAAAAGCCCCTAGTCGCCACATTCTGGCGACTGTTCGGGGAGGCTGGTACAGGAATTGAACCGTGTTGCTGGCCTGCCTTGCTCTGCTTTCAAAGCCAGCGATTTAGCCCTGTGCTAAACCAGTCCCTTAACTCAGTCCTAAATCTACTTCCCCTTATTTTGAGGTTATGCCCCCGAGTTCTGCTTTCACCCGCCAGTGGAAACTACCTGCCCGCATCTATCCTATCTATTCCCTTCATAATTTTATATGTTTCTACAAGAATGATGCAGCCGACGCGCCTAATGACGTCAGCCGCGCATGCACAGGTTGGCCGGCTCCAACCCGTGCATGCGCGGCTGACGTCACGCCGGCTGATGGCTCAAACCCGCGCATGCGCGGTTGCCGTCTTCCTCTCCGCTGCCCCGCAAGACATGGCGGCTTGACCTTGCGGGGCGGCGGAGGGGAAAGAGTGCATCCCTTTGAGACGCCGGCCCGATGATCGGTGGGCACCGATCGCGGGCCAGTCCCCTCCCGAGCACGGTCGTGGTGCTCACTCCCCTCTCCACCCACCACAAGCCACAAAACAGCTGCTGGCACCATGTTCACGCCGGCAGCGACCAGGTGTGGTTGCTGCTGGCGTGAACCGGTCGGAAACGGCAGGCCGCTCGGCCCATCCAGGCCGGAGAATCGTGGGCTGCCGTTTTTCAAAACGCGACACGCCATTTTGGGGGGATTGGGAGAATCGCGGGGGGTGCCAGAGTGGCCCTCCCACGATTCTCCCACCCGGCGTGGGAGCGGAGAATCGCTCCAATTGAATGTGAGAATGAGGGAGAAAGTGGCAAAGAAGTGACCGGTTACAAACCAAGGAGGGCAAGTGTGAAAGAGAACAGGTGTGACAGAGGCCAGGTGTGAAACAGAACAGATGTGACAGAGGGCGGGTGTGAAACAGAACAGGTGTGAACCAGAACAGGTGTGAAATCCGCAGGTGTGCACTGCTGGCGGGAATACAGAACCGCAATGGCCAAAGAATTCTGGCCAATGAGAATATTTGTGGTTCTGCGGCTCAAAGTTTGGGAAACCGTGTGTTACAGGAGTAGACCATTCAGCATCACAAGTCTGCATCTGTATCCATTTAGCTTAAGCAACCGCAACCTAATTTTACTTGTTGAGTCTTTTTGTAAAATTGCCTAAATTAATGTCTATTGGGAGCCACAATATGAAAATTTGACATTTCTAATATTCTTAATAAATTGCCAAACGTCTCTGGTCGAGTGCATAATTTGCATATATAACATCTATTGAATTTATGTATCAATAGAAAAAAATTAAAATATACCTAACTCTGAATTATTGCCTTTTAGACTTTTTTACCTGTAATGTTCTCAGTAAAGTCATCTTTGAAACTAATTTTATCTTGAGATGTGTAGAATTAAGACAATATTTTTGACTACCCATTCTTTCCATTAAAAAACAGCTTCTTAAAAGAAGCACATTCAGGATAATTTGTCGGCTCAGTTTACTGGAAAGAATATTTTAGAAAGGTAACATAAAAGTTGTTTCTTGAACCTGAGGCATTATCTATAACTACCGTGTAGCCATACCACTCAAATGAGTTTATTTAGAGCATTATGATATTTTGCCTTAAAATACTCCTTTGAAAGCATAAAGTGCAGCATAATTATTAGCCTTTTATCCCCACAATAAAAACACAGCTCTTGAATTAATTATTTTTGTTGCCTTTTTCATGTTAATGCGATCCAACCGGAAAGATTGGGAGCCACAAATGAGATGTTAAAGAACCACATGTGTCTCGATCTGGAGTCACAGTTTGAACACTGCTGATTTAGGTCATCTGTATTTTAACTCCATTTAGAACATATGAACTCGAAGCAGGAGTAGACCATTCAATACGAACATAGCCGATCTCATCTCGGCCTCCACCACCTTCCTGCCCGTTACTCATAACCTTTCTTTCTGCTAATAATAAAAACTCTAGCGTAGAGACTCCCACAATTCTTTGAGTGAAGTTAGTCCTCCTCATTTCTGTCTTAAATCTGCCACCCCTCAGCCTAAAACCAGGGTCTCTCATTCTAGAATGTCCAACAAGGAGAAACATCCACTCTATATCAATCCCCTTTAGTGTCTTCTGTACCTCAAATAGACCGCCTCACATTCTTCTAAATTCCAGTGAGTATAGGCCTAAACTGATCAATCCATCTTCAAAAGACAAGCCCTTCATCCCTGGAATCAAGCTAGTGAATCTTCTCTGCACAACTTCTAATTGCATTTACTTCCTTCCTCAAGCAAGGGGACCACAACTGTGCACAGTACCACAAATGTGATCTCACCAATGCCCTGTACAGCTGTAACAGCACTTCCCTACTTGCCTTGATTCTGTAACCCTTAACACCTTTGCCTCAACAAAAAACAATCAGTCCCAGTTTTGAAATGTTTGATTGGCCTCCAGCATCAACAGGGTTTTGAAGGGAATAGTTTCAGATTTCCATTAGCCTTTGTGTGAAGAAGTGCTTCCTGACATTACCCTCGAATGGTCTATCTCTAATTTTACGGTTTGGCCCCCCTTGTTCTGGACTCCCCCGCCAGACAGGGCTGGGTGCAGCCATGAGGTGAACAAGGTAAAGTTTGTCGGTCCTCAAACAAAACTATGTAAGTAAATAAACAGGCGATAGGAGTGGGAATGGAATGTCTAGATCCACATTGTGATGATGATGGAAGGAAACACCCTGGACTGATTCACGGAAATATAGGCCTTTAAAAAGACCAGAGGTTTACATTTTTAAAAAAGACAAAGACCCCGGAAGATGGCTGAGAATGTAGCGCCAGCGACTGACAGGAATGGCTGCAGGCTCTTTCTCTGAAGTAAAATGGAACACCTCCCTGTGGTTCCAGACGAGGCAATACTAAAAGAATCCAAAGTTTGATTACCATGTCTTATAAAGGCAAGGAACATAATGGCTATCTTGTCCAAAGACCCCGGGTATAATTGCCCAGACTAACCAGTTGACTCCAGTTTGAATACACAAAGACAGGGGCTGAAAGTTAGCTGAGAGAGCTGTCCAGGGCCAGTGTGTCTGTCAGTCTGTGTGTCCTGTGAGAAAAGCAACTGGAGGTTTGCCACACAGAAGAATGCAGAAATTAGGTAGGGCCCCTGCAAAAATAGCCAGCTTTTGTAGGAACATCTAAACATCTCTCTCTGACTGTGAACGTCGAGCAGCCAGCAGAAGAACCAAAGCTGGAAAAAGAACTTAAATCTCTCCACTGAACAAAAGAATCAACTATTTGCCAGGAGAAGTCAACTACTGGAATCAACCTGCATCAGCTGCAATGGTCATCGTCTACTCCTCACAATCAAAGACTGTTCCGTATAACATTTTATTTACATTTACTTACTATTGGACTCAGTTTTTATTTCTAATCCGTACAAATGTGGTTGTATGTGTTTTACCATTTCTCCATGCCTTTTTAGTAGTTAATAAACTTACTCTATCTCAACTCAAGAAAGCCTGGTTAAATTGGCCCCTCTGAAAGGTATCCAAGGGAAAGGAACCTTGTTAGATTAAACCCTGTTTTGCTACCAGCAGAGGGGGATTGAATAAAGATGGAAGCAGTCAGCTCTCCTCACTCAGGTTTGTAACAATTCTGGGGGTATCCCAACTGGCCGGTGACAACCTCCGTGGAACCCCACTTTGGGCTGGTTGGAAACATTTACTGGCATACATTTTTTTTTTCAATATATATTTTTAATTTTCCAATTAATGGGCAATTTAGCAAGACTAATCCACCTACCCTGTACATCTTTGGGTTGAGGGAGTCAGACCCACGCAGACATGGGAAAAATGTGCAAACTCCACACGACAGTTACCCGGAACCGGGATTGAATCCGAGTCCTCAGCGCCATGAGGTAGCAGTGCTAACCACTGCACCACCATGCTGCTCCATAACATTTACATATAAGGCTGGACTTTCAGTGCAACCGGCTGTGTGTTTTGTGGCGGCGGATGTGGCCGGATCTTCCAGTCCCGCTGTTGTCAACAGGGTTTCCCGTTAAATGCACCACTCGCCGCCGGTGTGAACAGCCAGAAAAACCCGGCTATAGAGTTCCATGTGTTCACATTACAGTCTTACCCAAAGTTTCTATTTATATTCCTTATTATGTTTATGTGACAGTTTCACAACTCTGTTCATCTATATGACTATTTCAAAACTGAGAGACCAGTAAATAATATCAAAGAATGTAATGGAATCTAACCCAATCTATCATGCTGATTATTGATTGTGTAAAGTGCACAAAACAATCATCCAGTAACTGTTTCAGGAACACATATTATTACATCATGTGAACCATATTACACATTATTACTATCAACATCCTAGGGATTATCATCGACCAAAAATTAACTGGACTAGCCATATAAATACTCTAATTACCAGAGAAGGTATTGGCAGGAATACAGTGGACTGTATTTCACCTCCTGCTCCCCAAAACCTGTCCACAATCTACAAGCACAAGTCATGAGTGTGCTGGAATACTCCCCACTTGCCTGGGTGAGTGCGGCTCCAACAACACTCAAGAAGCTCAAAACCATCCTGGACAGAGCACCCAATCCACAAATATTCACTCCCTCCACCACCAAAGAACAGTGGCAGCAGTGTGCACCATCTACTAGATGCACTGCAGGAACTCAGCAAAGCCCCTCAGGCAGCAATTTCCAAACCCACAACCTCTATCACCTAGAAGGATAAAGGCAGCAGATACCTGGGAACACCTCCACCTGGAGGTTCCCCTCCAAGACACTCAACATCCTCGCTTGGAAATATACCGCAGTTCCTTCACTGTCGCTGGGTCAAAATCCTAGAATTTCCTCCCTAACAGCGCTGTGGCTGTACCTACACCACATGGGATCCTGTGGTTCAAAAAGGCAGCTCGCCACCACCTTCTCAAGGGCAATTAGGGATGGACAATTAAATTATCTCCGTGTCTGCATGGAGCTCGCCACCACAATCCAAAGATGTGCAGGGTAGATGGAATGGCCATGCTAAATTGCCCCTTAATTGGGAAAAAAAGAATTGGGCACTTTAAATTTAAAAAAAGGTTGGACAATTAATGCTGACCTAACCAGCGAAGCACACATATATAAATTAATGAATGTTTAAAAATTATAATGTGCATTTCTTCTAGTACATATCCTGTGAAAAGAGTGGAATAATAAGAATGTACAATCAGCAACATAATATTCTCATTTATCATGTAAAATAAATCTGCGTTTATAAATGCTGAATTTTTATTCATACTAGTGCACAATATTCATTTTCAGATGTTAATTGTGGGGGTGGGGGGCTGAAGGTTTGCCTCAGACACTAATACTTCTGCACTGGTCCTGACACCGGGGTAAACAGTTTCACTCTATTCACCTGCCTTAATCCTTTAATCCTCTCAAACACCGTGATCAGGTCACCCCTCAGACTTCTGTGCTAAAGCAAACAAAAACCTAGGAAGGGATTTACTGATGCCACTCATCCCATGGCAGGAGATTCTTGCTCAGGAACTGCAGACCGTTTGTTGGTCCATTAAATCAACCGTCCCACCTGCTCTGTGGAGATGGTTCGCCATTGGCCACCAGTGGCATCTTCCAGTCTATGGCGTTCTGTATGTCCCCATCATGCGCGGGGGGGGGGGGGGGGGGGGGGGTCACCTTTGGTGGGACCAGAAGATCCCGCTGGTGGGAAGAGCGGGAAGGTCCCGCCCAATACCTTCCCTGAGGCGCAATGCACAGCGCCGAGTGCATAACGCACAATGGGCGCTGATCAGAGCTCTCCACAATTTTATTGCACAGACAACGCACAGGAAGAAACAAGATTCAAGCATGTTGCTAGGAAAGGGTCAATGGTTGAACACTAGTCACAGCCATAAAACAAGCATGCAGCTCTAAAAGCTTCCCACTTGTACCACGAAAGGCCCCAAGTCCCAACTGTGGAAATCACATCGCTTATTTAGACCCATTAGTTAAGCCCCCATTAGCAGTCTCATTGAAACAAATGCAGACAATGGAGAGAGATGCACTTGTCAACAGGGCTGTGATAATTGCTTTGCCTCCTCTGTGAGGTATGAATAATGTTTGAATAATGTTTCTCTTTCTGTGGGGCTCGGACAATGCTCTCTGGAGCCGGCATCAGCGGTGCCAATCCCATTAGTGGAGAATGCCTGTGCTTTGGCTTCAGTGGGAACTTGGGCCTGAGCATCACCCAACCCGCTTTCACTGTGTGTTTGGGTAAACGTCCACTTCAATCACAATCACTCCATTGAAGTGACTCAGAACCGAGTGGCTTGAGAGCATTTGCAGAATCAGTGGAGCATGTCGTAATGGGCTGTTAGTCCATTTAACATTCACAGTAAGAGAAACAAGTAAACAAGCAGGGTGGTGATGGGGGAGGGGGGGGGGGAGTTGAGGGGGAAATAATGTGCAAACTTTAACCCTTTGCGAGGTTCCTCTGCTCCATCATCCCTGAGTGTCTTCAGTCCATTTTCGCCCCATGACTCACTCCCACAACTGGGAGGCTAGAAATAGGAGCTAAGAAATGGGCGCAGCTAAACACGTGGCTAAACTGTTGTTGTAGGAGTGAGGTTTTCAGATTTCTGGACCACTGGGATCACTTCCGGGGCAGATGGGACCTGTACAAGAAGGACGGGTTGCATCTAAACTGGAGGGGCATCGATCTCCTGGCTGGGAGGTTTGCGAGAGTCACTAGGGAGGATTTAGACTTGTATGGCAGGGGGGGTGGGAACCAGAGCGTTAGCTTAGAAGGTGTCGTAACTGAAGGGGAAGTACAGAACAAAACTAAGAGAACAATATCTCTCTCGGGCAGAGCAAAAAATGGTGACAAGTGTGAGAAGGGAGTTGGTCAATGCATGACTGAGGGTGTTGTTCCTAAATGCGCGCAGTATGCGGAAAAAGGTAAATGAGCTTGTTGCACACATTGAAATTGGCCGGTACGATGTTGTGGGCATTACAGAGACGTGGCTGCAAGGGGATCAGGGCTGGGATTTAAATATACAAGGATATATGTCCTATCGAAAGGAGAGGCAGATGGCAAAGGGGCTGGGGTTGCATTCCTCGTGTGGAATGAAGTTAAATCGATAGCAAAGAGCGATATAGGATCAGAAAGTGGAATGTCTAAGAGATGCTTTCTTGGAGCAGCTTGTGGTAGAGCCTACGAGGGAACAGGCAATTCTGGACTTGGTGAGGTGTAATGAGGCAGACTTGATTAGGGAACTTAGGTGAAGAAACCCTTAGGGAGCAATGACCACAATTTGATAGAATTTATCCTGCAGTTTGAGAGGTAGAAGCTTGAATCAGATGTAACGATATTACAATTAAATAAGGGTAATTACAAAGACATGAGGGAGGAGCTGGCCAGAGTTTTTTAAAAATAAATTTAGAGTACCCAATTCATTTTTTCCAATTAAGGGGCAATTTAACATTGCCAATCCACCTACCCGGCACATCATTGGGTTGTGGGGGCGAAGCCCACTCAAACTCCACACGGACAGTGACCTAGAACTGGGATCGAACCTGGGACCTCGGCACCGTAAGGCAGCAGAGCTAACCCACTGCACCACCGTGCTGCCCCTGGAGCTGGCCAGAGTTGATTGGAAAGGGAGCCTCACAGGGAAGACAGTGGAACAGCAATGACAGGAGGTTTTGGGGGTTATTCGGGAAGCACAACTGAAATTCATCCCAAGGAGGAGGATACATGCTAAGGGAAGGACAAGGCATCCATGGCTAACGAAGGAAGTCAAGGACAGCATAAAAGCAAAATAAAAAGCATACAAAGTGGCAAGGATTAGTGGGAAGCTAGAGGATTGGGGAACGTTCAAAAGCGAGTCGAGGACCAATAAAAACACAATAAGGGGGGAGCAGATGAAATGTGAGTGCAAGCTAGCTAGTAATATAAAAAAAGATAGGAAGAGGTTTTTTTCAATATATAAAAGCTAAGAGAGAGGCAATAATAGATATTGGACCACTGGAAAATGTGGCTGGAGAAGTAAGAAACAAAGAAATGGCAGACAAACTAAATAGTTACTTTGCATCAGTATTCGTGGTGGAAGACACCAGTGGGATGCCAGAACTTCAGGAGAATCAGGGGGCAAATGTCAGTGCAGTGGTCATTACTAAGGAGAAGGTTCTGGGTAAGCTGAAAGGTCTGAAGGTGGATAAATCACCTGGACCGGATAGACTACACCCCAGGGTTCTAAAAGAGGTAGCTGAGGAGATTGTAAGAATCACTAGAGGCAGGAAGAGCCCCAGAGGACTGGAAAGTGGCTAACCTAACACCACTGTTTAAAAAGGGAGGGAGGCAGAAGACGGGAAATTATAGGCCAGTTAGCCTGACTTCGGTCATTGGTAAGATTTTAGAGTCCATTATTAAAGATGAGATTGCGGAGTATTTGGAAATGCATGACAAAATAGGACTGAGTGAGCACGGCTTCGTCAAGGGGAGGTCATATCTGATAAATCTGTTAGACTACTGTGAGGAGGTAACAAGGAAGTTAGACAAAGGAGAATTAGTGGACATGATTTATTTAGATTTCCAGAAGGCCTTTGTTTTTTTTTATTATTATTTTTTTTTAAATTTAGAGTACCCAATTATTTTTTTCCAATTAAGGGGCAATTTAGCGTGACCAATCCACCTAACCTGCACATCTATGGGTTGTGGGGGTGAAACCCATGCAGGCACGGGGAGAATGTGCAAACTCCACACAGACAGTGACCCAGGGCCGGGATTCGAACCCGGGTCCTCAGCGCCGTAGGCAGCAATGCTAACCGCTGTGCCACCGTGCTGCCTGTCCAGGGGCAAAACAGGGCTGGACAGGCTGACTGTGGAGTTCTTCAGGGTGTTCTGGGACGTCCTGGGGAGCGACTGGCCGGGGGTCTTGGGGGAAAGTATCACTACCGGGGAGATCGTCTCTCATGGCGCAGAGCCATCATTACCCTGCTGCCAAAGAGGGGGGATCGCCCCCATCTTAAAAACAGTCTTCCGGTCTCCCTCCTCAGCATGGATTACAAGATATTTGCCAAGGCGATGTGTTTGTGCCTTGGCACTGTGCTGGACCACATGATCTACCGCGATCAGTCCTGCACTAGAATACCACACCTGAAAAGCAACCACAACATGCTCACCCCTCACTGTCTTTAAAATCACTAAGCCTATCCAATAGATAGACTTTTATTCCCCTCGAACCCCCAGTTTGTTATGGGCTAGGGTTTAGAGAACCCCAAAATGTATCATGGAGTTCACTTGACCCACAATTTTTAATAGATTGTGGTATGGGGAGCACACGGCCCACTCTACAGGTGTGGTACAGCAGAAATCAAAAAGTATTTTTTAAAGCAAAACAATGTTTATTCTATGAACTCAAGTTAATCTTTTTAAACGAACAGTGAACATCTTAGCAACCATCAATTCAAATACAACTCACAAAGAGTACAACACTAAGTAATGCATACGCTGTCCTTTTAACATCCAGAACACTTACAAAAAACATAACCTTTAACAGAAGCACATTAGGTTTACATTCTCTACTGAGAACATTTATAATTCTGAATTCACCAAATGATCAAGAGATAGTCTTTTCATAGCAGAGAGATCAGCAGTACACCTGCTCTGTCTGGCTTCAGCTCCAACACTGAAAATGAAACTAAAACACACCCTGCAGCAAACAGCCTAAAACGAAAGTAAAAAGCTGACAGACAGCCCAGCTCCACCCACACTCTGACATTACTGCAGTAATATGAGCAGCCAAACATTTCTTAAAGCGATATTCTTATGAAACTTCCCTGCGCCTCCTGCGGAGGAGATTGTTGGACTGCTTCTGCGCGGGCCGGGCATTGGGGTGATCCTTTCGGCTTATACTGATGACGCTCCTCATGTTCACCGTTCCTGTTGACCGGCGGAGGATGCAAGGGTGCCAGGCTGTGTACTCCGCCGCGTCCTCTGCTTGCCAGGATCAACAAGGTCAAGTGTTCCGGTCTCCTCATCGGCCTGTGCCAAACCAGCCCCTTCCCATAAGAGCTCAGACCTTTCACCTGGAGCAGGACCAGCCCCCTCTATTTGGGAGTCCATCTTTGCCCGGCTGAGGAATCCTGACTGGTTAACTGGCAGGAGCTGGAGACCAAGGTCACCGCTCGCTTGAGACGCTGGACAGGACTGCTCTACGTGCTGTCTTACAGGGGTCGATTTGTCATCTAAAACCAGCTGACAGCCTCCATGTTGCGGTACCGGTTGGTCACTTTGACCCCTCCTCCTGACTTTGTGAAGAAGATCCAGAGAATGCTTGTAGAGTTCTTCTGGGACAAGAGACTGCACAGGAGGGCAGCACGGTGGCCTAGTGGTTAGCACAACCGCCTCACGGCACTGAGGTCCCAGGTTCGATCCCGGCTCTGGGTCACTGTCTGTGTGGAGTTTGCACATTCTCCCCGTGTCTGCGTGGGTTTCGCCCCCACAACCCAAAAATGTGCAGAGTAGGTGGATTGGCCATGCTAAATTGCCCCTTAATTTGAAAAAATAATTGGGTAATCTAAATTTAATTTAAAAAAAAAGAGACTGCACAGGGTCGCTGGGTCGCTGGGTTGCAGGGTCGCAGGGTCGCTGGGTCGCTGGGTCGCAGGGTCGCTGGTCGCTGGGTCGCAGGGTCGCTGGGTCGCTGGGTCACAGGGTCACTGGGTCGCTGGGTCGCAGGGTCGCTGGGTCGCAGGGTCGCTGGGTCGCTGAGTCGCTGGGTCGCTGGGTCGCTGGGTCGCTGGGTCGCAGGGTCGTTGGGTCGCAGGGTCACTGGGTCGCTGGGTCGCAGGGTCGCTGGGTCGCTGGGTCGCTGGGTCACTGGGTCGCAGGGTCACTGGGTCGCTGGGTCGCTGGGTCGCTGGGTCGCTGGGTCGCTGGGTCACTGGGTCGCAGGGTCACTGGGTCGCTGGGTCGCAGGGTCGCTGGGTCGCTGGGTCGCTGGGTCACTGGGTCGCAGGGTCGCTGGGTCGCAGGGTCGCTGGGTCGCTGGGTCGCTGGGTCGCTGGGTCGCAGGGTCGCTGGATCGCTGGGTCGCAGGGTCACTGGGTCGCTGGGTCGCAGGGTCGCTGGGTCGCAGGGTCACTGGGTCGCTGGGTCGCAGGGTCGCAGGGTCACTGGGTCGCTGGGTCACTGGGTCGCAGGGTCACTGGGTCTCAGGGTCGCTGGGTCGCTGGGTCGCTGGGTCGCAGGGTCACTGGGTCTCAGGGTCGCTGGGTCGCTGGGTCGCTGGGTCTCAGGGTCGCTGGGTCGCTGGGTCGCTGGGTCGCTGGGTCGCTGGGTCGCAGGGTCGCTGGGTCTGGGTCGCTGGGTCGCTGGGTCGCTGGGTCGCTGGGTCGCTGGGTCGCTGGGTCGCTGGGTCGCTGGGTCGCAGTGTCGCTGGGTCTCAGGGTCGCTGGGTCGCTGGGTCGCTGGGTCGCAGGGTCGCAGGGTCGCTGGGTCGCAGTGTCGCTGGGTCTCAGGGTCGCTGGGTCGCTGGGTCACTGGGTCGCTGGGTCGCTGGGTCGCTGGGTCGCTGGGTCGCAGTGTCGCTGGGTCTCAGGGTCGCTGGGTCGCTGGGTCACTGGGTCGCTGGGTCGCAGTGTCGCTGGGTCTCAGGGTCGCTGGGTCGCAGGGTCGCAGGGTCGCTGGGTCGCTGGGTCGCTGGGTCGCTGGGTCGCTGGGTCGCTGGGTCGCTGGGTCGCTGGGTCGCTGGGTCGCAGGGTCGCAGGGTCGCTGGGTCACTGGGTCGCAGGGTCACTGGGTCGCTGGGTCGCAGGGTCGCAGGGTCACTGGGTCGCTGGGTCGCTGCTGAGGTTCAGGGTCTCCCGCTTAGGGAGGGCGGCCAGGCGCTGGTGT
This sequence comes from Scyliorhinus canicula, assembly GCF_902713615.1. NCBI lineage: Eukaryota > Metazoa > Chordata > Chondrichthyes > Carcharhiniformes > Scyliorhinidae > Scyliorhinus > Scyliorhinus canicula. The sequence continues at coordinate 144,040,642 of NC_052147.1, read as the reverse complement.
GCCTTCGCACCCAGGTGGTGACCTTCCGCCTTCAGACCCTGCAACAATACCTTTATGTTGAGCCCCCACCACAATGGTGTGCCCGGGTGACGCATTTCTTTCGCCAGCTCCACGCCTGAATTATGACGTGCAGCTCCTGTTCATAGATCTGCAGGGTCTTTGTTACCCTCTGCAAGCCCTGCCCGTCTTCTACCAAGACCTGCTCAAAATCTGGAACATGGTCGCCTCGCACCGCAGCTCCCCCCTGTCAGGACTGGTGACGGTCGTAAGGGAGACGCTGCTCAGGAATCCGCACCTCCACCAATACCATTTTGAGTGGCTGGGGGAGGAGCGAGCTGTGGTTGCCGGGGTGACCAGGATCGGGGACATGCTGGGTGGCGGAGGAGTGGGCTCGATGACACCCCATGAGTTCGCACAACGTGCGGCGGTTGACGCCCGGCTCGCGGCCAATGCCATCCGAGACCTCAAAACGGTCGTGCACGGACCCGATGGCACTCACGGTTTGGAGGATGCGCAGGTGTGCGGTGATATCCCATCTGGGCGAACCCCTGCCCGGACGGAATTCCACATTGGTCCCAGGCCCCAAAACCTCCTCGCGGGCTGGTGCCCCACAATTCTAGTCGCCTCGCGGAAATGCCCTCCGTGCCTTTTCGCACTTTGCGGACGGGTTTCCTGTACGGGCTGCTGCTGCACACCGTTCACCTCCTAACCCTCGTCCAGATACGCCAGGGTGTGCCTTGTTGCTGTCCGGCAGCAGAGGTCCTCACTGGACGTCCCTCTTTGCAGGAGACCTCCCTCTCAATCTTGAGGACCTGGGGTGGAGGATGTTGCATGCAGCAGTGCTGTACAATCACCGATTGCACCGGTTCACGGACTCCCAAGAAGTCTGCCATTTTTGCAGCCTTTAGAGTACCCAATTCATTTTTTCCAATTAAGGGGCTATTTAGCGTGGCCAATCTACCGACCCTGCACATCTTTGGGTTGTGGGGGTGAAACCCACGCAGACATGGGGAGAATGTGCTAACTCCACATAGACAGTGACCCAGAGCTGGAATCGAACCTGGGTCCTCGGTGCCTTGAGGCAGCAGTGCTAACCATTGTGCCACTGTGCTGCCCGCGCATAATTTATTTAATGTAAATTTTAAAACAGACATGACCTAATGTAAACAATATCCTTATATACGTAACATACATAACCATATTCTGTATAAATATCAGCTAATTCTGTACACTGGCAGTCAGTTTTGGAGGTTTATCTCTGAAGCTGTGCTCTCCCGTTCACCTCCGTTGGTCAATAAACAATGGTTCTGTAACTGAGGCTCCTCCGGTTATTTTGTGGAAAAGAGAAAAACCACAACAGAGTCGGTGGTGGATTTGTTGAAGAGGATCACAGCTTGCATGTCATCGTGGAGCAGACAGAGAATGATGACAAATTTTTGCGGGCAGCCAAATTTGAGGAGGAAGTTCCACAATCCCTCAGGTTGACAGGGCCGAGATTGCGAGATTGAAGAAGGCCATGCACAAGGGTTGGTGCTGCTCCCTGAACTTTTCCTGGATTGGCCGTGTGCTGAAGATCACATTCATTGTACTTCTTGTCGGGCGGAAGCTGCATTGAGACTGAAGGTGGAGCTCTTCAAGCCACTGGGAGGAAGAGGTCGAGGAGGATTCTCGCAATACCCTTTCCTGTGGCAGACAGAAGGGAAATGCCTCTGTAATTGTCAAAGTCAGGCCTGTCTCTTTTCTTGAAGATCGTCACAATTACAGTGTCTCTGAGATCTCTCGGCATGTTTTCTTCTTTCCAGACAAGGATGAGGGGATCATGCAGACACGGGGAGAACATGCAGACTCCGAACAGACAGTGACCCAAGCCACAAATCGAACCTGGGTCCCTGGCACTGTGAAACAACAGTGCTAACCACACTGCTATTGTGGCAGATTTTAGTACTTCAGCAGTGATTCCATCTACGCCAGAGGCCTTGTTGTTTTTCAGCTGTCAGGTGGCTTTTTCAAACTCAGGGTGGACTGGCTTGTGGTGAGATGGTGGCGCATGGCGTGTTGCGGGATGGCGGCGAGGCCACATGCATCTTGGTTGAGGACGTCATGAAGGGTTCGCTCAAGGCCAGCATGTGGTGCAGTGGTTAGCACTGGGTCTGTGCCGCTGAGGACCCGGGTTCGAATCCCGGCCCTGGGTTACTGTCCGTGTGGAGTTTGCACATTCTCCCCATGTCTGCGTGGGTTCCACACCAACAACCCAAAGGATGCACAGGTTAGGTGGATTGGCCACTCTGAATTGCCCCTTAATTGGTGAAAAAAAATAATTGGGGGGGCAGAAGGTGGCACAGTGGGTTAGCCCTGATGCCTCACGGCGCCAAGGTCCCAGGTTCGATCCCGGCTCTGGGTCACTGTCCGTGTGGAGTTTGCACATTCTCCGTGTGCTTCTGTGGGTTTCGCCACCACAACACAAAGATGTGCCGGGTAGGTGGATTGGCCACGCTAAATTACCCCTTAATTGGAAAAAATGAATTGGGTGCTCTAAATTTATTTTTAAAAAAATAATTGGATACTCTAAATTTATTTTTTTTAAATGAAGGGTTCACTCCAGTGGGCGTTGACTGCCTCTCTGTCTTTGATAAGCACCTCTCTCCATTTCCGGTGCTTAGTGGGGTAGGTTCCTGGGCACATGGACTGTAGATGGCTTTAATTGCACTGAAGAAGCCGTGCAAGTTGTGCTTGTCAGCAAGTTGCCTAGTCTCCTGCACTCTTTCCACCCACCATTTTTTCTTTAGGTCAGTGATCTTCAAAGTCGGGGGCCCGACCTGCAGGTGGGTCGTGGCTGGGTGTTGGGAGGGTCGTGGAGCCGTCCATCACGGCGCTCCTGATTGCGCAAATTTGCGCACAACAGCCAGATTTGAACTATGCCGGCTGCGAGCGGTTTACCATATAAAAAAATGTGGCCGCGCTGTGCGTGCGTGGCCGCTCATTGGTGCGCATGCACAGAGCTTTGCGCTTGCGCACCTGTGAGCCAGCACACATGTGCAGTGCGGCCGCATTTTTCTAACATGGTAAAAAGGCCAGTCACAGCCGGCATAGTTAAAAGCCGGCTGCTGCTCGCTCTGCCCGGTTCGCAGGTGCTCGGTTCTTCTGAACGAAGCTAAGGCCGAGTTTCCCCGCGGCGACTAGCACCATCTGATCCACCTGCAGAGATCCAGTGCCATGGCCTCCACCTCGGAACTTGCCTGTATCTACAGCGCGCTCATTCTGCACGATGACGAGGTCACTGTCACCGAAGACAAACTCAATGCTCTGATTAAAACAGCTGGTTAACCATTGAGCCTTTCTGGACTAGCCTGTTTGCCAAGGCATTGGCTAATATTGATGTCAATAGTCTGACCTGCAACGTTGGTGTTGGTAGCAGTGCCCCAGCTGCTGTAGCAGTTCTTTCCACCGCTGCCCCTGTTGCTGCTGAAGAGAGAAAGGAAGAGAAGAAACAGGAAGAATCTGAAGAGTCTGACGATGACATGGGCTTTGGTCTCTTTGATTAAACGTGCAGTGCAACAACATTGTTACAATTTATAAAAAGTAAATAAAATTGAATATAAAAGCCGGCTGCTATGGCTGAAGACCTCAAATTTGCGCAATCGAAGATGCAGAAGAATTTTTTTAAAATTCTATCAAATCTTCCTGCCTGAGGAAGGCAGAGACCAGGCCACGGCCCCTGAACCTCACCATCATGTGTTCTGGGCGCGATTGCGATTCCTCCATTTTGTCAGCAGCAAACAAGGTAAGAGAAAATGGACAGGAGTCACAGCAGTCCACCTCCACTCCAGCTGTACCATCTGGGGAACCAGCTAGGAGTGGTTCGGTGGTGAAGCGGTGTGGTATTGTGGTGTCCGTGCCCCTGCCGAGCAACCCCCTACCCAGTTGGTGAACCCCCTCCCCCCCCGCATGCCAGCACCCATGTCCCGCCCATTGTCTCTCACCCCCTCATGCTCCTCGTCCGACGAGGCCTGCCCTTGCTCCTCATCCTCCTCCAGCACATCGGCCCTCTGCTGGGCTATTTTGTGGAGGACGTAACAGACCACAACGATGCAGGCAACCCTCCTGGCCTTGTACTGGAGGGTCCCTCCAGAGCAATTCAGGCATCTGAAGCGCAACTTCAGGACCCCAAAGCACCATTCGACCACATCCCTGGTCGCACAATGGACATCATTGTAATCGTTCTCCGCTTCGCTCTATGGCCTCTGCATAGGCGTCATCAGCCATGACTGCAACGGGTAACCCCTGTCGCCCACCAACTAGCCCCACAGCCGGGGTTGGGGGAGGGGGGGGGATCCACCAGGGCATACAGGGCGTCTGTCATGGCACGGGTTCACCTGTGCATCAATGCCTTTCAAATGCTGACAGGTCCCCACTCGGCAACTGGAAAGACCCCGAGCCCCCGGAGAATCGGTCGTCAGGGCAGATAATGCGATGCTCCAGTCCATGCGTCGGGTTGGCAGCTTCAGAGAATCCGAAACCAGCATGAAACTGGCGTCTAACCCAATTTTGGCGTCGGAGCCGATCCTCCGGTCAATCACGTTTCACTATTTCGGCGTGGAACTGCGGAGAATCCAGTCCTCAGTCTATTAGTCAAATGCCTGCCTGTCACCGGCGATATTGTTGAAGTGTGAAACTTATGAACATCAACTCAAAATGTGATAATGGGAGTCAATAAAGCACCCTGATGCGCGATCAATGAACACAGAAACGAAGGAGTAGTCCGAATCGAAGGCTTTAATCTACAAGAAGTGTGCCCAGCAGCAGCAGTACAGAAATGACCTGGCTGCTGGGAAACACGGGTTCTTATACTCTGCCTCGTAGGCAGAGCTACTTTCCTCTCGACCAATGAGAAGACAACACTTTGGGCCGATGGGCAGCGAGCGTTCTACACCAATAGCAGCTCACACTCCCAGATACCGTAATACCCCTAGTCATACTACCACATTCACCCCTTGTTGAGAAAGAAATCCGGGGGGGGGGGTGCCTTTGAGAAGCCGGGGGATGAGGGGGGGGGGGTGTCCCATGCGAGTGGGATAAGAGACTGGTAGTATGACTAGTGATGTGAGATCATACCTCTCCAGCGGTGGCTGCCTACTGGCCCGTAACTATATACAGGGACGTGGTAGAACACGGTAACTATTTACAGAGTTGGAAACAAGGGGACAAACAAAAGAAAAGTCCATTAACAGTTCATATCGACTCGGGGACCTTGGACGTCCTCTGCGACCTGCGGAGCTTCGCTGGAGACATTGGCGTTGTGGGCGTCCATGACTCTGGGAGCGATGATCCGGTCCTCGTGGCTGTGTCCGTACCCCTAGACGGAGCTGGTGAGGGCCAGGCCATGGGGGAGACATCTGGTCGTCTAGGCGGCGTGGGTGAGGGGGTTGGCGGGGCAGGGAGGGGAGCCCCTGCGGGAAGCAGTTGCTGCTGGAGGGGAGTGGGGCAGGTGCCGGGGGCGGTGGTGGGGATCCGGCGGGTGCCAGGCCCCGTAGGGAGACCGTGTCCTGTCGGCCGTCGGGATACTCCACATATGTGTATTGCCAGTTCGCATGGAGCAGCTGGACCCTCTCGACCAACGGGTCCGACTTGTGCGCCCGCACGTGTTTCCGGAGCAGGATGGGCCCGGGGGCAGCCAGCCAGGTCGGGAGAGGGGTCCCTGAGGAAGACTTCCTGGGGAAAACAAGAAGGCGTTCGTGAGGCGTTTGATTGGTAGATGTGCAAAGAAGTGACCGGATTGAGTGGAGGGCGTGTGGGAGGACCTCCTGCCAGCGGGGGACTGGGAGATTTCTGGACCGTCGGGCCAGCAGGACGGTCTTCCAGACCGTACCGTTCTCCCTCTCGACCTGTCCATTACCCCGGGGGTTGCAACTGGTCATCCTGCTAGAGGCAATGCCCCTGCTGAGCAGGAATTGACACAGTTCGTCGCTCATAAAGGAGGACCCCTTATCGGTGTGAATGTACGCGGGGAATCCGAACAGGGAGAAAATGGTGTGTAGGGCTTTAATGATGGTGGGTGTGGTCATGTCGGGGCAGGGGATGGCAAACGGGAAGCGGAGTACTCGTCAATCACATTGAGGAAGTACGTATTGCGGTTGGTAGAGGGAAGGGGACCTTTGAAATCCATACTGAGGCGTTCAAAGGGACGGGAAGCCTTTATCAGATGCGCTTTTCGGGCCGGTAGAAGTGCGGCTTGCTCTCCGCGCAGATGTGGCAGTTCCTAGTGACTGTCCTGACCTCCTCGATGGAGTAGGGCAGGTTGTGGGTCTTTACAAAGTGAAAGAAGCAGGTGACCCTCGGGTGGTAGAGGTCCGCGTGGAGGGTTCGGAGGCGGTCCACTTGTGTGTTGGCACAGGTGCCGCGGGACAGGGCGTCGGGAGGCTCGTTCAGCTTCCCAGGACGATACAAGATGTCGTAGCTAGAACATAGAACATAGAACATTACAGGGCAGTACGGGCCCTTTGGCCCTCGATGTTGCGCCGACCTGTGAAACCATCTGAAGCCTATCTGACCTACACTATTCCATTTTCATCCATATGTCTATCCAGTGACCACTTGAATGCCCTTAAAGTTGGCGAGTCTACTACTGTTGCAGGCAGGGCGTTCCACACCCCTACTACTCTCTGAGTAAAGAAACTGCCTCTGACATCTGTCCTATATCTACCACCCCTCAATTTAAAGCTATGTCCCCTCGTGTTGGTCATCACCATCCGAGGAAAGAGACTCTCACTGTCTAACCCTCTATCTGGGTGGCAACTCTATCTAACCCTCTGACTATCTTATATGTCTATTAAGTCACCTCTCAGCCTTCTCCTCTCTAACGAAAACAACCTCAAGTCCCTGAGCCTTTCCTTGTAAGACCTTCCCTCCATACCAGGCAACATCCTAATAAATCTCCTCTGACCCCTTTCCAAAGCTTCCGCATCCTTCCTATAATGTAGTGACCATAACTGCACGCAGTACTCCAGGAGCGGCCGCACCAGAGTTATGTACAGCTGCAGCATGACCTTGTGGCTCCGAAACTCAATCCCCTACTGATAAAGGCTAGCACACCATATGCCTTCTTAACAGCCCTATTAACCTGGGTGGCAACTTTCAGGGATTTATGTACCTGGATGCCGAGATCTCTCTGTTCACCTACACTACCAAGAATCTTGCCATTAGCCCAGTACTCTGCATTCCTGTTACTCCTTCCAAAGTGAACCACCTCACACTTTTCCGCATTAAACTCCAACTGCCACCTCTCAGCCCAGATCTGCAGCTTATCTATGTCCCTCTGTATCCTATAACATCCTTCAGCACTATCCACAACTCCACCGACCTTCGTGTCATCTGCAAATTTACTAACCCATCCTTCTACACCCTCTTCCAGGTCATTTATAAAAATGACAAACAGCAGTGGCCCCAAAACAGATCCTTGCGGTACACCACTAGTAACTGAACTCCAGGATGAACATTTGCCATCAACCACCACCCTCTGTCTTCTTTCAGCTAGCCAATTACTGATCCAAACCGCTAAATCACCTTCAATCCCATACTTCCTTATTTTCTGCAATAGCCTACCGTAGGGAACCTTATCAAACGCCTTACTGAAATCCATATACACCACATCAACCGCTTTACCCTCATCCACTTGTTTGGTCACCTTCTCAAAAAACTCAATAAGGTTTGTGAGGCATGACCTATCCTTCACAAAACCGTGTTGACTATCGCTAATCAACTTGTTCTTTTCAAGATGATTATAAACCCTATCTCTTATAACCTTTTCCAACATTTTACCCACAACCAAAGTAAGGCTCACAGGTCTATAATTACCAGCGTTGTCTCTACTCCCCTTCTTGAACAAGGGGACAACATTTGCTATCCTCCAGTCTTCCGGCACTATTCCTGTCGACAAAGACGACATAAAGATCAAGGACAAGGCTCTGGCAATCTCCTCCCTGGCTTCCCAGAGAATCCTAGGATAAATCCCATCTGGCCCAGGGGACTTATCTATTTTTCCAAAATTGCTAACACCTCCTCCTTGTGAATCTCAATTCCATCTAGCCTGGTCGACTGAACCTGAGTATTCCCCTCGACAACATTGTCTTTCTCCAGTGTAAACACTGACGAAAAATATCCATTTAACGCTTCCCCTATCTCCTCTGATTCCACACACAACTTCCACTACTATCCTTGATTGGCCCTAATCTTACTCTAGTCATTCTTTTGTTCCTGATATACCTATAGAAAGCCTTAGGGTTTTCCTTGATCCTATCCGCCAACGACTTTTCGTGTCCTCTCCTCGCTCTTCTTAACTCTCCCTTTAGGTCCTTCCTGGCTAACTTGTAACTCTCAAGTGCCCTAACTGAGCCTTCATGTCTCATCCTAACATAAGCCTTCTTCTTCCTCTTGACAAGTGCTTCAACTTCCTTAGTAAACCACGGTTCCCTTGCTCGACAACTTCCTCCCTGCCTGACAGGTACATACTTATCAAGGACACGCAGTAGCTGTTCCTTGAACAAGCTCCACATTTCGATTGTACCCATCCCCTGCAGTTTCCTTCCCATCCTATACATCCTAAATCTTGCCGAATAGCATCATAATTGCCTTTCCCCCAGCTAATTCTTGCCTTGCGGTATATACCTAGCCCTGCCCATTGCTAAAGTAAACATAACCGAATTGTGATCACTATCACCAAAGTGCTCACCTACATCTAATCTAACACCTGCCGGGTTCATTACCAGTACCAAATCCAATGTGGCCTCGCCCCTTGTTGGCCTGTCTACATACTGTGTCAGAAAACCCTCCTGCACACACTGCACAAAAACTGACCCATCTATAGTACTCGAACTATAGTATTTCCAGTGGAAAGTTAAAATCCCCCATAACAACTACCCTATTACTCTCGCTCCTGTCGAGAATCATCTTTGCAATCCTTTCCCTCTACATCTCTGGAACTATTCGGAGGTCTATAGACAACTCCCAACAGGGTGACCTCTCCTCTCCTGTTCCTAACCTCTGCCCATACTACCTCAGTAGACGAGTCCTCAAACGTCCTTTCTACCGCCGTAATACTTTACTTGATTAACAATGCCACACCCCCCCCTCTTTTACCATCTTCTCTGTTCTTACAGAAACATCTAAATCCTGGAACCTGCAACAACCATTCCTGTCCCTGCTCTACCCATGTCTCCGAAATCGTTGTAGGTGGACAACTTGATCCTCTACCGCAAGATCTTGTCGTTCTTTATCTTGCCCCTCTGTGCATTATCGAACATGAAGGCCACTGACTGTTGGTCTGTGAGGAGGGTGAACCTCCTGCCGGCCAGATAGTGCCTCCAGTGTCACACAGCTTCTACTATGGCCTGTGCTTCCTTCTTGACTGAGGAGTGGCGGATTTCGGAAGCATGGAGGGTACGGGAGAAGAAGGCCACGGGTCTGCCCGCTTGGTTGAGGGTGGCTGCCAGAGCTACATCGGACGTGTCGCTCACGACCCGGAAGGGGAGGGGCTCGTCGACAGCGCGCATTGTGGCCTTTGCGATATCCGCTTTGATGCGGCTGAATGCCTGGCAGGCCTCCATCGACAGGGGGAACGTGGCTGATTGGATGAAGGGATGGGCTTTGTCAGCGTAATTGGGGATCCACTGGGCATAATATGAAAAAAAGCCGAGGCAGCGCTTGAGGGCTTTGGGGCAGTGGGGGAGGGGGAGGAGCTCCATCAGGGGGCGCATGCGTTTCCGGGACGGGGCCTATCACTCCATTTCACACTACGTAGCCGAGGATGGCTAAGACGGTCGGTGCTAAACACGCATTTGTCCTTGTTGTAAGTCAGATTCAGGAGCTTTGCGGTTTGGAGGAATTTGCGGAGATTGGTGTCGTGGTCCTGCTGATCGTGGCCGCAGATGTGACATTATCGAGATACGGGAAGGTTGCCCGTAAGCCGTATTGGTCCGACCATTCGGTCCATCTCCCTTTGGAAGACCGAGACCCTGTTTATGACACCGAGGGAACCCTTAAAAATGGAGAGCCGCCCGTCCG